>NC_055960.1:5400000-5765000 GCF_018492685.1 Alosa sapidissima
CTAATCACATCTAATAATACAGATATATAAAGATGCTTCTAGTTTCACCACAAATTGCAAAGGCAGGAAGCATGCTTACACACTAAACTACCCCCCCCCCCCCCCCACACACACACACACTCACATTGCCCTAAAATGGACATATAAAATTATATTTCACCAGCTCCATTACAAATGTTTAGAGCATATATTGCAAATCATCTACCAGTAAGGAGGATTCGGCAATAAACCCTGATTTTATGTCTGTTCTGTTAAAAATCCTGTTACATATTTTCCTCAGTCCAGTTTTCCTCAGTTTTTAAAGCTATTTAAAGATTTATCATCAATAAACAACTTCTAAACTCACATAAACCATGCTAATCATAAGCGACTGCATGTGAGGGCTTTTTATACAGCCTCCTCAAGACATGAGATGTTCTGGCATTATTCGCCATCCTGCATAAAAGGTGTGAACACCGTTGAACACAGTGTTGAGTGAAAAATAGGCGTTGGTCCTATTTCTAGCATGTACGCGTTTTCGACACGGCTTGAGCCAGGCAGTGTGCAAGCTAACCTGTTAACATAGGAGCCGAAATAAACACGGACGCGCCACGCAACTGACACGCTCACGTCACACAGCTAGTCTGAATCAGCCGTTAGGTGCATCGTCTTATTGAAAATGATGTCGAATTCATTAAATGACACACCTCACTGAATGCCAGAATCTATTTTTTTTTACCAAAGTTTCTTAGTCGGAGCTCTGACTTCAAGTGCCATTTTAATGCAGTTTTCCAAGTTCAAAATATTCGAGTTCCGAATGGTCACACTAAGCATTGTAGATGCTATGTTAAACTCATGCCTTTGGCTCTGGAATGCCACTTACGAAATGCAAAGGCTGCGTTCATCACACAAGATGAGTAACATCACAGAGTAAATGTGATCTGAGGAAAAGATGGCTACAGCAGTGAAGAGTCTAATCACATTATCTATCCCCAAGTATTAACCATTCCCATTTTTGACCATTATTGAACAGATTGGTGTTGGAGATGGTGGCCTCAGTGGTGCACAGTAGTCAGTGGCAAGACCATGACACGATGATAGAGAAGGACTTGCTGCTATAGGCACAATTAGCCTCTTCTGTTCCCTGGGCAAAAATCAAAACAATTTATGATGATGTTGTTTATATGTTGTTGAAATGTCCCTGTGGTTTGGTCAAACCAAAAGAGTGTTAAAGGCTCGAATCTCTGAACATAAGACTGCAATACGTACACATACAGTAACATGAACTACAGTATGCAATGACTCAACATTATGCACAGGTTAATCATGGCTCAGCAGCATCACTTAAGTTTTGGGGCATAGAAAAGATCAAAGATACAGTGGTGTCAAAACGTTACTCGTTTATGTTTGCACTAGTAGACTGCAAGTTGAATCAGTGTGCTCCAGTCTATTTTCTTTCTTTTACTAGTCAACTGTCTTTCCGCTGTGAAGCACCTGATTGTGCGGCTTCAACTGAATGACGCTTGGAGTAGCCCACTTTAACTAGATCAAAATGATTGTTAGATATAACGTATTCAAAATAAACATAAATCTGGCACTGTAATTAAAAGCACTTGATACTTTCACATATCTTCAAAACAAGAGGGTTTTTTTCAGAGCTTTTCCAGTCTCCCATCTTTCTGTCAATCTTGTCTATGTTCTTGCTTCAGTTGTTTTCACCCCATTCTACCTCTCTCTCTCTCTCTCTCTCTCTCTCTCTCTCTCTCTCTCTTATACACACACACACACACACACACACACAAACAAACAGAGAGACAGAGAGATTCATAATCTTCAGTCACAAAACAAGATTAGTCTTCCCACAAGAGTTTGTCTGGGAGAAATGTATGACTTTTGCCTCATCGTCGTCTCCGCTAACACAGAGCTCCAGCACAATGGCATAGTGATTAGCATCTCATTTTGGAGCCGAACGAGCTGATCAGACCCAATGGTCCCTGCTCAAGAGCCTCCTGGCAGCCCTGGCGCTCAGGTAGGTGGGTTAGGAGTCGCAGGGGGTGTAGCACACGGGAACAGGGGGCTGACGAGCTAATCTCTTCACAGCCCACTGTGGGCAGCACTAAGCAACAGACCCACTGATTGGGTTAGCAACTCACTTGGGTACAGTCAGTCAAATCCAGTTTCAGCAACTTCTCCTCCATTAGAAACTCAGTCATGGGCATTTGCTGGCTTGCCTGTTGTGTTAGTGTGCTTTCAAAGGGAGCTGAAAGGAAATCACGCTTAAGGGCAGCACTTTGGATTTTAAAGGTCTGCAGGAGACATTTTCGACTTCTGGAAAAGTGTTCTTGGTCAAAGAAATAATTTTGGTGTGCAAAGTGTCTAGTTTTTTTCATGATCACATTTTTTTAAATCAAGCTGTGGTCAAAAAATCCTTAAAATTCAACACAACTCATTTTAAATGGTGGTAATGTGGATCCCATGAACATTCATGCTTATGGAAGTGTTTAAATAAACATATTTATACAAACTCTTCTCCTTGCATGTATGCCTGTCCTAACATACCTACATTTTGGGTTTGACAGAAATAAAATGGTGACAAAGAAAAGAAAGCGCCCAGAGTGCCACCACTAAAGTATGTGTCGTGGGCCACAGAGAATAGCACTTTCACTGCGTCCACTGGAGGTAAATGATTTTTCAAAGGGCCCGATGGAAAGTGACAGTCTGTAATTGCTCCATTGTGTTTGTCTTTCACAGGGTCACTGCTCAGCACGTCAAGGAGCAACAGCCTGCCCCAAACAATGGGCAAAAAGGCCTGTCTGCTGGCGATAGCCCATTCATTACCCTGCCCGCAGACAACTATCGCGAGGAACAGAAAGCACAGCACAGGCCAACCGCAGTGCAAATGCGTCAGGCTCAATCGCCAGTATGCTACTGTGTTACTCCCATAGTACAAAGCACAGTACCACTTGGGCAAATGTGCCTAAATGATTTTGTCAAATGTATTCTGGAATATCTGCATGTGTAGCTTCATTATGTTGCAAAATGAAGGCTCTACTCATGACGCTACGATTTGTAAAACTAGTACTAAATCGAAAAAATAAGATGTCACTAGATGATTTAAAGAAGGCTCCAAAATGGGAAAGAGATTTGGCACTAGCTTTACCATAAAAATCTGCAACTTTACTTATTTCAGTCACATATATTGGAAGTGATAAACATGCATTATATTTTATTGTAGATATTATATCTCTGTCCATTATGTCTTATAATTTCATTCCATTTATAATAAATATACAGCATGCCTGACGCAACTTAATTATTTATAAACTCCCTAACAGTCCTTAATACTCTCAGAGGTCCTCAAAGAGAGAAAGAATCCTTGTCTGAGAACTCAAAATGTTGAAGAATACGAAAGAGGCACATAACCACAAACATAAACACACAGATAAACATAATGTGTGTGTAAAGAATAAATATCAGGCTGCAACATGCCTCTGGTTCCCTCTTTATTTCACACTCGTTCATAAACATAGCGGGCATGGGGCAAACAAAAAAAAAGGATTGTGCTAGCATAATATGTTCTTAGTCAAATGTAACATAACATCGCAGTACATTAACCTGCACCAATACAAAACAACATTTTGACATGAGGTGTATCCAACAGTGTCAGTGTGATAAGGATATAGAGAGTGTCCATCTGTGATCATTTGGCTGTGTTTCCTAGTGTGGAGCAATAGCTACACTGATCCATTGAGCTGTGAGCAGGGGAGGGTGAATGATGGTCTTGTGTGGCTGATGATAGGATGCCCTTGCTAGCCAAAGGTAAGCTACAAGCTAAACTATCTGACCTGTCTGCCTTTATAGAAAGCTGTTCTAAAAACAATATTTTTATTCAAATTAAATCTCCCTGTCACATGACAAAAAAGGGACACAAACATAAATGAACTGAGCATGCCACTGTGCTTCAAATCTCACAATGACACCAACAGCACAGGTTACGGCAACAATACATCCAACACAGCCAGCCCACACCCCTGGCTACTCTTGGTGGCTCCGGCATGGTTCCTTGTAATGACACAGTATTGACCCTCTCCAGGAGTGCAGGGCCACAGTGCCTTATTGATTACAGCACTTCAAACCATATGGGCCTTTTGATCAGGCCTGCGAAACAAGGACACATGCATCTGCTCAAGAGAAGCCAGCATGCTCACAGCAGATTAACCAACAACACTTCCTCTTGTCATTTTATGAGGGTGTGGGATGTGGTAATCTGGTCATGATTCACTCTGTTGCAATTTGCTTTTAGATTGTTGATGAAGCATTAGATTGTTGCGAAAAGTGGCACTATAGCTCAGACGAACTACTGCTCCAAGAAATAAGTCCTCTGACTGAAATAAATGAGGTCAATCTCAAAAAAGTACTTAATAATTATAATAAGTAGTTCATAAGGGTAATTATTATTGGTAAAAGTTGATCACTTCAGGTCATGGATGACAAGGCATGATAAAAATATGATACCCATATGCAATATCACTGGCATGCAAACCAGTGGAACCCTGAGTAATACAATAGCTACTGGTGACGAACAACCCTCAATGAAAAGAGGAGGAGCAAATAAGTCAGCTGAATGGTGGGTCCAGTTCAATTAGGGATACTATTGATTACTGTTTGCTGTGACAGAAATGATACCTAGATTTGGTAATTGATAATAAACATAACACAATATGATTTTGGAACATGGTAGATATATATACTGTTGCATGTTTGGCAGGTCAAGTCAAGATTTGCTCACATGCTTGAAACACCAAAGAGTTATAAAGGTCTGAATGTCTACACACACATGCATTTCATAGCTTATAAATATCTGGCGACAAAAGTGCACAATACTTTATGGGCATCTTAGATGGCATTCAACGTGCTTCTAAGTCTTGGCTGCAACTCCTATCAGACACTAATCTTGAAAGTTACTGAATTTACATAATAATCAATGTGACCAACAGCAAACTACATCACTTCCAATTCCCACATCTGGTTTTCATTTAATATGTATTTTGTTCAGTGAACGGGTATTTCTCAGGCTTTTATTCTGAGTTAACAGGTAAGTATTTCACTATCTCACTGCAGATTTGAAATCAAACTTATCCTGTGTGGTAGAGTGGGCAGGGCACATTCCTTTATAGGAAAATGACATAAGCTCAAAGTTTTAAACAAAAGCATATATTCATCAGCTTAGCATTTCCTGATTTCCTTAGCAAATGTGCTGTCATGGTTAGGCAGCTGTGAAAACATCTATTAAACATCTTCACTCTGCTAAAAGGTCAAAGCACAGAGGTGAGAAATGTCAAAATGAGGTGTTTATTAAAGATCAAAGCCTGACTGGTTATTTGTCTATTTAATATCTAACAGAGAGTACAGTGAATCATTCCACTTTGCGACCTTTATGGTATGTCACAACATTCTACCCTTGGTTTAAAAAGGACTTTGATGAGGAAAATGCAGCATTATCTGTTAAAAGAAAATATAGCTGCATCTATAGATAGTGATCTGTTAACCATTGAGGGTATAGCCTGAAACACGTAATATATTAAGAAAGAAAAACACCTAGTCCAATCAATGAATTATACAAATAGTGAGTTGTGAGAATGCATCAAATGGATTAATTTATCAGCGATGTCATGAGGACATATCTCTCGGTTCTAAACATCCCATGCGTGCAGTTTGCCCCCAGCAAGAGTCACCTTGGGAAGGGACTCATTGAGGCAAGAGAGATGGCGCAAACACAAACGCATCCCGCTACGGCAAGAACGCGGAGCATCCGACTCCGTATGTGCTCATCACATGACTATCGAGATGTAGCCTACTATCGCAATGACACGGCTTTATTTTGGTCCTGCTCCATCAGTCTAGCAGCATTATCCGTCAACGGGGCGCCAGATGAATTCTCGACCTGATTAGAGATTTCAATCGGTTTGGTTCCCCTCTGACGAAACCCGTGAAGCTAATTGAAATAGCCTTCTCGTCCGTCCCACTAGTCTCCACATCTTCAGACATCAATGGGGGCCTCATGTCCCCCGCACTACGCGTAGGTCATTACTACATAGAATAATCGCTCCTTGGACCGTGTTAATGATTTGTGCTGATTGCTTAGGTGACCATGCAGTTCATGCAGGTTATAAGTCGGCCGTCAACAATTCAAGGTTAGCCAGAAATTACTTCCCTGAGACTGGTAAACTACCCTCAACCCCTTTCCCTACCTTCTGCTGTCGCCTCGCCATGTCGGTCGGCTGTTTGGCGTTGAAGGGATAGGCAACGCATCGCATCACAAAGACATAGAGTTGCAGCTTCTTCTTTCGGTCCTCTTCCTCCCTCTGCAATTTCTCCACCTCCTCTTTCTCATGCTCGCTAACTGCCGACGGACTTGGGCTGGACGGCCGAGCACTGCTGCCTCGGCTACCTGGCTGGAGCCCTCCCGAGCTTTCGCTTGTCCTGCTCGGTGAGATTCGGGATCCGGACTGAGGTGCCATCACCTCCTTGCTTTCCTCCTCTACTATCCCCTCTGATTCCTCCTCGCTGGATGATGGATCCAACATTTTGTCCTACAACTGCGGTAACCTTGCGAGGCACTGAAACGTCGGAATGGTAACAATAGGCTACTACCGGACGGATAATAAATATAAGTAAAATAAAAAATGCCCTAAAACCTTCTACCTCAACTGCTAATCTAATGTTATCTTGAGCTCGATGCGAACCCACAATCTTCTCTGTCCCAGCAAATGCTCAATCACGTCTGCTGCCCGTGAAGATGCGGACGCGGACACTGCAATCTCCTAGCGTTGCTCTAGCTCACTGCTGCCGCTGCTTACGTGTGCGCGCTGTGTCTCCGTTCGCCAGTCACCGCGAGGAGGAGGTGGGGAGGGGGCAAGCGCAACATTGAGAGAGAGAGAGGGGAGAGAGAGAGAGAGAGGGAGAGCGCAGGCCCTTGAAGTAGCTCTTGAGAGGTGCGAGCGATGGCCACTTCCAGCCATGCGAGTGGCGCTGGCCATGGTCCTGGAATATATCTGCGATGGCTCGAGTCGCAGAGCGCATTGAAATGAAGCGATTTTCCCTCTCGGTTTACATTCTGATGAGCGGCCGTGGTGAGTCTAATGTGTAGGCCATCACTCGTCTCTGTGTAACTAAATTGTGCAACCTATGTGGAAAATCGTCTATGTCACACTGTTAATGACACACTGTTAACACTGTTAATGCGGGTGAATTTAAGCAGTCAGTGGGCTTTTTTACGGTTATTGCAAAAACCCATGCCTCTCTCATTTACGTTAATCATTCGGACATGATTGCATTATATCAGGTGTTGTGCTTTTAAACACTTCGACATACACACCCACATATACACCCTGAGCACACCACTTTGGCTGCAGATCAAATATAAACAAAACTTGTATTAGCATTAAACACATAAACCAGAGGTTACATTGAAGATAATTGAAGTCCAATTTCAAGACAAACTTAATTATACTTATAGCCTTTAAGTTTTGGCTCAACAACAGACAGTTTTTCCAACTCTGACTCTGTAATACATACTGCAACCACCCATTGGCTGAGTTAAGAGTTACATAAACACAGTCACTCACACTCACACAGACACACACACACACACACACTGGTGCCATTTTGACCTTTAGCCATCTATCTGAATACTTTGAACATATTGTTTGTCGTTGACCTAAGCAAACTCTCTGTGGTTGTCCAAGCAATAACCCGAAAAGTCGAGACGTTTCAGTGTGTAATAAAAACAACACTCGCTTATTGATTGGCCATTTTTCTGATGGGGAGGTCCAAGTCTAAAATCAATTCTTTTGATTTGTGCCTGCTTCTGATCAAAGACTAGGCCCAGTCTGGGGTTGAGGTGGATAGCCATGGGCACAAGACCATTACTCATCATGGCACTTATGACAGTGCTGCTAGTTTCTGGCTTCATGTTGCGAGAGTGGAATTCTGAAAGTGTGGTTTGCTATCGTCAGAAGTGAGCTGCTGAACACATTAGTCATTTCTGTTTACCGTAGGGCACTTATTACAAATCGGATGTAATCATTTTCATTACATTAATCAACTCTTTGTGATTATTGAATGTCGAGCCTGTTAGAAAATAATATTCTTTATTAAGACCAAAACAATCTGGCCATTTGGAAAGGCTGAAGCATTCATCCTTTATTGTCAGTTATTTAAAAAAAATATAATAATAAAAATAAAAAATAGGGGCAGCTGTGACAACTAAAATTGTTTTGTTTGTCAGAGAATAACCTTGTGAACAGAACCATCGACAATGATTCAGCAAAATGCAGTCTCTCAGAGGGCAGCACCTCCACGGAAAAGGCTAAATATATCTCAGGGTAATCCAGTGGGATCCATTCAGTAGCAACACTGATAGATATTTCAGAACTTGCGAGACCTTTTGCCCTTATATCAGCCTCCTGAGTTGAAAATGAGACTTGAGACAAATAGAGAAATGGATGTTGGAGGGAGACCAGAGAAAAATAGAGAGGCTTACCTCTCAAGAACATTAACCCTGAATTTAGCAAATTATATTGCCATAATGTGGTTGCTCAGCACAGCTCTCCATATGGCTGATGTGATATGGTTTATCATATTCTCAGGTATCTGCAGTGATATTGATCTTGCAGAGGACATGTAATTAAAAAAATTACGTTGTTATGGTAGCCTGCTGGATGTATTATCTGGATCCATGGTCAGTAATTAAGGTAATCTTGCTCAGAGGCAGAAATTACTGTAATTACTGTATTCTAAGTCATTTCTGAGCACAAAAAATCATTAATCTGGCCAAACACAATGGGTTATTAGTTTATGTTGGAAACACCAAAGACAACACTGAAACTGGCACCTTCACCATAAAGGGGGGGACTTCAACTGGCACGCACATATCATTTTTATCACACCTCCACTCTGACCAAGTGTGGTGAAGCTGGTCCAGTGAAAGTTATGGCAAGCCGATTGAGCATGTATTCAGATATCTTGATATCAGGCATAATTGTCATGTACATGCAAGCCATTTCTGTCCACTAGTTAACTAGTGAGCCATTTCTGTGTGAACTAGTTAACTAGTGACAGCCAAAATGCCCACTAGTTAACTAGTAAGGTCTAAATTCTCTCTAGTTAACTAGTTAATATGTTTAATATCTTACTAGTTAACTAGTAATGCTCAGCATGTTCACTAGTTAACTATTGGACACTGAAATGTGCACTAGTTAACTAGTTTAAAGACTTCTATATTTTACTAGTCAACTTGTAAGGTACAAAAATGTTTACTAGCTGACTACTGAATGTCAAATTCCCACTTGTTAACTTCTATGTAATTTGGCCAGCCGCTTGAGCATTTATTCTGATATCTTGATATCAGGCCAACATGCAAGCCATTTTTGTCAACTAGTTAACTAGTGAGCCATTTTTGTGCACAGTAGTTAACTAGTGACAGAATAAATGCCCACTAGTTAACTAGTGAACACATATTAGCTTCACTAGTTAACTAGTGAGAGCCAGAAATGTCCACTAGTTAACTAGTAAAGGCCAAAATGCATACCAGTCAGCTAGTTGAAGGCTTTTGGGTCTCACTAGTTAACTAGTGACAGCCAAAAATGTGCACATGTTTACTAGTAAAGGCAAAACTCCTCACTAGTTAACTAGTTGGAGTATAGGTCAATGTCACTAGTTAACTAGTGAACCATAAATGGCTTACTAGCTAGCTAGGTGATGGCAGCAGGCTCACTAGTTAAATAGTTGATGCATCCTTTGTCCAAACTAGTTAAACCTAGTGAGGTCATAAATGTATTCTAGTAAACTAGTTGATGCCTAAATTCACACTAGTCAGCTAGTGGCGCAGAATTAAAATTAGGAGGCGGAGAACTCTGGAAATTGAGGCTTTCTATTGGCTCCCTATGTCCCAATAGAACATGACAACCAATCACAGCGCAGAATTTCACAAAATCCCACCCACAACATTTGCATGTGGCACACAAGTTAACATGCTGGCCAAAGGAACTTTAACTAGTAAACTAGTGGCTTCAATGTCACACTTACATGTAAACTAGTGAAGGCAGAACTGCTCACTAGTTAACTAGTGAAGACACAAATGCCCACTAGTTAACTAGTGAGGTCTAAAAAGTGTCACTAGTTTACTAGTGTACACCAAAACACCCACTAGTGAACTAGTGATGGCAATTTCCATTCGACTAGTTAACTAGTGAGGTACAAAAAGTGTCACTAGTTTACTAGTGTACTCCAAAACGCCCACTAGTTAACTAGTGAAGGCCATTTCAGCCCCACTAGTAAACTAGTGAGATGCCAAAATGGTCAACATGTAAAGGCAAAAATACCCACTAGTTTACTAGTGAGGGTGTTGTGGGCCTTACTAGTTAACTAGTGGCATGTATATTTTGTTCACTAGTTAACTACTTACACCTAAAAAGAGAAACAAGCTGACCGTTTTTGTCCACTAGTTAACTAGTGGAACAATTGAAGTCTCACTAGTTTGCATGTGTGGCAGTGAAGCAGCTCACTAGTTGCCTGAAACAGCTATTATGCAAATTCTAATGAGAGGGTGGGTAGAAGACTCCTATTGAGTATTATGTAATAATCCCACCCAGTCTAAATGTAAATTTACTGTTCATAGCCTCGCGGTCAGGTCCTGATGGGTGCCCTTAGTGGCTAAAGTGACACACTGCTCTGCAACGGTACTTCAGTATAATAATAATAATAATAATAATAATAATAATAATAATAATAATCTTTATTTATATAGCACTTTTCAAAACAAAGTTACAAAGTGCTGTACAATATCAACATAAATGAAAATGCAAATAAGACATAATAATATAACAATCAAATACTAATTTAATTAGAACTTAAGATAAATTTGAAAAAGGAAAATAAACTTACACTGAAATAAAACTTGACACTGAAATAAAACTTACTGAAATAAAACTTGACACTGAAATAAAACTTACTGAAATAAAACTTGACACTGAAATAAAACTTAATAAACTTAACACATTTCATCAGGCAGGTCATTCCAGAGCCTAGGTGCCCTGACACTAAGTGCTCTCTCCCCTTTAGTTTTGAGATTGACCTTAGGAATAGTTAGGAAACCACTACCAGATGATCTTAAAGTACGCTCAGGTGTATAAGGTACTAGGAGATCAGATATGTAGTTGGGAGACAGGCCATGTAGAGCTTTAGAAGTAATCAGAAGAATCTTAAAATCAATTCTAAAGCTTACTGGGAGCCAGTGCAGTGAGGCTAAAACAGGAGTAATGTGATTACAGTACTTTGTCTTAGTAAGAAGCCGGGCAGCTGAATTCTGAACAGTTCAGACAAGAAAAAAGACTATTGCAGTAATCCAGGCGTGAAGAAATAAATGCATGTATAATGGTCTCAGTGTCTTTAAAAGTTAAGATGGAACTAATCTTGGAAATATTTCTGAGGTATATAAGTATAGTATATATACTCTTTTGATCCCGTGAGAGAAATTTGGTCTCTGCATTTATCCCAATCCGTGAATTAGTGAAACACACTGCACACAGTGAACAGAAGCACACACTAATCCCGGCACAGTGAGCTGCCTGCAACAACAGCGGCGCTCGGGGAGCAGCGAGGGGTTAGGTGCCTTGCTCAAGGGCACTTCAGCCGTGGCCTACTTGTCAGGGTTTGAACCGGCAACCGTCCGGTTACAAGTCCGAAGTGCTAAACAGTAGGCCACAGCTGCCTAAGGTGATTGGAACTAGACTGTATGAGCTTTGTGATGTGACGTTCAAAGCTTAAAGGGACACCAGGCAAGCCTGATGCTTTTTCTCTACGAAACTCCCCCTCGCTCGGTCTGAAGCTCTTTTCCTTTTCTTTGCATCTTCCGTCAAGGGTTTTCGCTGCTTCTTCGCCGGCTCTGCCATTATACACACGTTTGCAACAATCTCTAGCGTTTCCTTAGCCTGCCTCTGTGCTGTAAACTGATCCTGCTTCGGTCAGCGGGTAGGATACACGGAACTTGCAAGTGGGATATTCTTCCTACAGGCAGTAGGGGCGGGCGAGAGAGCCTTCATTCGCCCCGTAATGAGTCATTTAACCATATACCGACTTACGAAGATGATTAATTAACACAAAAACGTTGCCTGGTGTCCCTTTAAATTACTGTCAAACCAGACACCAAGATTCTTTGCAACAGGTTTTACACAGTCTAAAAATTGAAAGGGACCTAAGGATGGTATCATTTGTTTCACTATGTGCTGGGATCCAATGATGAGGACTTCTGTTTTGTCAGAATTCAACTGGAGGAAATTGTTTGACATCCAGTTTTTTGTCACAAAGACATTCATTTAAGGAATTCAGCATACTAGGATCAGAGGAACTAATGGGCAGGTACAACTTGTATAGAGAGTAAAGCAGAGCCTGCAGTATGCAGTATCTCATATTCTGTCAAAATGTGTTTTTTTAATAATAACAGGGAAACCCCATGCTTTAACAAGTGAGCTCTTAGTGATCCACACCAATCTTATTAATAACTGAAAAACAAAAGATTGACAAAGACAAACTTCATACACTTCTAAGGAATTGAACCCTGGTCTGCCACATGATCTGCTGCTTAACCACTTGAGCTAATCTTGCCACATCAACATTGCTATCATCAATGTTCATGTTACTGAAACGTTTTGTTGCTAGGCAACCATATACAAATGCCTCCAGTTTTATCACGATTTTCAGACTAATAAGTGAAAAACTAAAGATTGTAGACATTAACTGAACGAAGATTACAGCAATACACCACAACTTTGTCACTAGACATGTTATCAAAACATATTTTTATGCTCAAACGATCTTAGTTTATAAAAGTTTGCTCTTAGAACAGCCAGAGGGGTATTTCACAAAACCTAGATAAGGGATTAAACTGGGATTTTTAGGTTATCCTGGATGAATTTAGCCTTGACTTGGTTTCACAAAAGAGATGGCACATAAGTTACCATGGGGATTTATTCTCTGCATCTAGCCTGGTCCCGACCAGGCTAACAGCCAAGCTAATTCTAATTAGAAGTCAACAGCCTAACAGCCAAGCTAATTCTAATTAGAAGTTAATTCTAATGGTAATTATGTGGTCTTATTGGTTCAGCTAGCTGTCATTCACATCAGACCTCCGTGCTAATTTTAAGGAGCTTTATTCCATTTATAAACTATTTGCTAAATGTATTTGCTCGCAAAACAAAACAGATTGTCTGCCTACTACCATATGGTTATTATTTTAATTGTGATAGCCTTATAATTATTAACATAGGCCTAGGTACTCATTGTTTGCTTATTTTATTGATAGACGTTTGATGATTAGCCTACTGTAGTTGATTGGAAGTGGAGGGGCAAGTTTTCGAAGGTATTTTCAACTATAATATTAAAGGAGAATTCCGGTGTGATATTGACCTAAAGTGTATTGAAACATGATACCGAGTGTGAACGTATGTCTCATAGCCCATCTCGACTTGTCCCCTGCACTCCAAAATCTGGCGCTAGTTAGCCGATGCTACCAACAACTTTTTCAGTAGTGGTGCTTCGGCATCGGGCTAGCCATGCAAATAAATCACTGTTTTACACCCATTTACGAGGCTCAATGTATCTCCACACTTCATTGGTAGACTTCCTAGGGCCCTGACATTTAAAACGAGACATTGAGAACTTTGAAAAAGCACTGGTAGTTTACTATAATTCAGTGGAAATGCATGGATTCCAATTTCTTCCAGTAGCATCAACTGGAATCCATGCATTTCCACTGAATTATTTTTGGAATCTGATCCCTTATCATAGCTGTTCATTCTTACTCGTTGCTCGACTTATCGTGACTAAATTCAAGATGGCTGCAAACGCTAAACTTCGTGAAGATACTGTCTGTATAAATCGTCTTGTAAGTAAACTACCAGTGCTTTTTCAAAGTTCTCAATGTCTTAATGTCTTAATTCAATGTTCTCTTTCTTAATGATGTTGCGTGCCGAGACAAGGAAGCACTCACACGTGGGTGCATACGTAAATTTGCATTCAGTTGGTCTACCACGCCTACTTCTGCTGTTTTACAGAAATAGCCATGATTCCCCATTCCAAAAAGGATAACTTTACTTCATTGTTAGTCTATATCAAAAGCGGTTGTTCACTTTGTGTGAATGACGCTATTTTCCGCATCTTTTTTATTCCAACCGTGGGCACTTTGGAGCAGAAACGAGAACGCGCACACATCCTGAATTACTTACACCTGGCTTGACATAGGCGCTCCTACTCGTCCTGGATTGGCATTAGTGAAACGAGTTGAGCTAGGATGACCAGACAACGCTATGTCAAACCTCGCTTTATCACTTATCTTGGATGTCTTAATTCTGCCTTTGTGAAATACCCCTCTGGATGAATAGATCCGTGAGCCAGAGGGATTGGTCGTTCCCGAAAAAGTGGCAAATAGTCCGGCAGCCAAATGCCATAATTTAGGTGAACCTGGTTTTGTGCCATTATAGTTACCGTATGCTTAATCTATATAGCTACCCTAGCTACCTTACCCTGGACTGCTGCTGATATGAAGTGGAGCTCCTGACAGCAAACACTCTCCCTTTCTGTAAGCATAGGCAAACAATTGTCACAGCCACACCAATCCATGTTCCCTATCCTCTCCTGCTCCTCCTCCTGTTCCTCCTCACCTACGGCTATGATATTGTCCTGTGAACCCTCCTCCGTGTTTACAACACATTCAGGCTCGAACTGAAAAGGTTGAACGGCCGACATTTCACTAGCTAAAGTTTGACTAAATAACGTTAGCGTTTACCCGCTCTGTGTTTGTAGAGGCGCTGGGACCAGTCTACGTCACGGCCCAGAATGCAATGGGTCAATACAACAATGGCGACTTACAGTTAAAAACTTTGTTTTAAAATATCTCGGTACAACGAAAACATTGGGGTGTTATTCTTTCACGTTTGTGGCGCAAATGGTATCGCTAACCACATAACGCTAAGCTGTCAAACTATCCGGAGATCCTTTTAACTGCTCCTCAAAAACTAGAAAAACTCGTGCTAATTCCTTCATCAGGAGAATTAATTGAAGGTCGTGAGCCCTGTGTGCTTTGAGAGGACTCTGATGCACTTGCAGTGTAATCCGGATCAAATAAACTACGCTGTGACTGAGACAGGTCGCTGGGTTCATTATCTGATAAGAACAGATCTTGAGAGTAGTCATCCTCCACTACCAACTCCTGTTTACGTGCGTAACAACTATGGTCGGTCGCCACCTGGTAGTACGCATCAGCTGGCCACTGTACAGCTGCATCCAATTGGTATAGCCCGAAATCCGTCTGAGTCGCTGCATCAGCTTTAATTGGAGAAGTTGAACACTGGACGCTTTTATTTTCCACTACAGCCTCGACAAGTTCATGGTTCTCTGGTTCGACACAGTCCATGGTTTCCTCTGCATGAGCCGGGACACAAGCGCTTTACACTCGAAACGATTTACACTCGAAATACGCGGACGTTTAGCATTCTTGTGAGGAACAATCGTGGGTATTGCATTAGCTTTAAGTCCTCGCCTGTAACCACGAACCCCCATGAGCTCGTTCATCAGCTGTGGGCGATCAAAATCCTCAAATGAATCCGGGCTAAAATGTCGAGAACAGAGCTGCGGGTAATTGGGGAGTTTCACTCGCCCACAAGCATCTTCCCATTGTTTTCTTCTCTTTGCATCAGAACTAGGAAAACAGTGGAAGGTCAATTCACCTGAATGGGCATCACAACCAACAGCCACACAATGTGGCATTTTAGCTCTCTATAAGTGGATCCGACGATGAACTGTAGAAGAGTGTTTTTTGAAATGCCCGCGAACGCCTCTGATGTGTTCTTTTTTTTTTAGTTCAGCGCTCAGGACCGTCGTGCGTCATCAACAATCGACGGCCCTTAGTACAAAAAAAACGAAAAAAGTAGTGATCACGCTTTTTTATTTTTCTTAATAATGAAAGCGTTTCAGGTATTTTTACCCACGCGTCTTACTAAAGAGTAGTGTTGACATAATTTCTAGACCAATTTGTCAAACTATCCGGAGATCCTTTTAAAGTTTTTTTTTTTTTTGCTGTTTCTTGTTGCCAAGGGGTAACTCAATAAGATTAGAGAGGGTGTCCGGTGATATCCCTTGAGCAATTTTTGATATTCAGCCTTTCTTGTTCAATGTGTTGAATATAAGGCGGGGCACTGCAGGTGAATAGGGTAAAAAAAATTAACTAGCAGATATCACTATGAAACTTCCCCAGTTGATTAGGCCTACTTACATTAATATGAAAAAAAAATGTATTGCAAGTTTTCTGTAATTTAATGTTCAAATATGCAAATTAGGCATGATCTAATTAAATATGTGCTGATTTGCATACACTTTAAAAAAGCTAAATCTGAACATTGGATAAAGCCAGGTTCAAAATGACTTTATCATTGTGTTGGCATATTAGATGAAAAGTCTTTGACACAGGAAATTATGGATATCTCTTTTTGTTATTCAGTAAATCAGAAAATACTGCCAGTAGCCTTAAAAAAAATATTTTCGCCATGTTCTTAGGAATAAAATTTCATAAATCAGGCTAGGAATAAATATATCAACTGATAGTATATTTTTACTACCATATTTCTCTTAAGACTCAATCAGGACGATGCAAGATCAGGATCCAGGCTTTATTCTTTTCAATGAGGGGCCAGTGGCCCTCAAGGGAGAGAAGTACATGTTTGTTTCACCCCATCATGGATTTCACCAGATTCTCAGTATTCTCTGACTTCTCTGACTATACAGAAACAGTCTACCAAATTTAAGTTACACACAAAAGAAGGAGTGACCTACTAGTATGAATATGCAAGGTAAAGGTGTGGATCATTAAACTATTCACATAAAATATGAATCAGCTTATAATAAACAGAGGACTTTTAGGGTGTGGAAGGAGGTTACAGATCATGAGAGAATAAAAATAACAACAGTAGAAAGACTGACATCATCTACCATAGAAACAGCTAAGAAAATGCAACCAAAGCCAGTTTCCATTCTTCTTGTGGTGCACAATGCAATAGAATAAAATCACAGGTGGGTTGCTTTCATGTGGTGCACAATGTTTAGAATGTGTATGTGTGTGCAACATATGCTTAGGGCGGCGCTTGGCTCTATTAATAGGGGGCGTTCCCCCACACCCTTTGTTCCTCTTCTTTTTCTTCAATATTTCCTTCTCCAGTTATAGTATACCAACAAAATAAAAATTCTCTAGTCTGAAGGTCAGGGTCGACTACCTGGAACCTTCGGATCCTTGCTGTTTTGGGGGGTTATTCTGCCCACAGCAGGTCCACTATTCTACCAATCTTTCTCGTGATGTTCTGACCAAGGTCCTTTTGTGGGATGGTACACAAGACTTCCAAATGCTGCTCTCAGGAACACTGTGCTGCTGGGGTCTTCAGGGGTGGTGTTGGATATCAGATCAAAGGGCTGTCCCCCTTTCGATAAGCTGTGTCTTTCACCATCACACTTCTGTCCCATGAGAAGCCAGCGGGGGAAGTGAGACATGCATCGTTAGGATGTCTCTGGGTCTGCGACTTCAGAGTCTGTAAACAGATCTTGGAAATACATGTCTTGGAGCAAGAGGTTTTAGCTGTCATTCCAGTACTAATAAGCAAATGATCATTCAGTGGAGTTCAACATTTTTCAAAGATGACGTCAGCTGCAGTCAGGTCTGTCTTGACCTCTCAGTTATACCTCCAAACACGCAAACAATACGGTACAAGAACTTTGAGGCTTGTGAACAGAACAGAACTCCTAGTAATAATGTAAACATTTCTTATGTTTCTTATGACAGTGGTAACAAAACATCTCGTCCAAATCTATTAAACAGTGTTCTTAAGAAGTAAAGTTTCTTGAGGAGCCCAAGTCCTCAACCTATAATGTAACAGGCTATCTACACCCATCACCATTGTTAAAAACCATCAACCATCCCCCTTCGGATCGGTGGCACACCCTTGTCCACCAGATCCGCCGCCGAAACTGATAACAAAACAAACTACAGGAAGACGTCATTGTATGAAATAACATGGTAAGGTTCTGCTTGTAGACATCAAATATCATCCGGTGATGGGTGGCTAGGAGCAAAGCTTGTAAAGGTATGAAATACATCATTACAAAACAACAAACAAACAAACAACATAAAAAAAAATGAAATCTCAACCCATAGGTTTTCTAATGAAATTAAAATATATCAGCAGTTAAGCAAGCAAACAGACCATCAGAAATTAAACCAATGAGATCAAGGAAGAAAAATAAAAAAAATAAACTAAAAATAAAATAACAACACAGCCAGGAAAGGCTCAAATGGGGATTATATAAAAATGATCCTCCTGTTATCTTAGCACCTATAATGGAATTGGGAAATCTTTAACCATATCATCTGAGCAACAAGTATTCCTAGTCAGGACAAACTGAAAAGGAAATCAAATGAAATAAACCGTAACATAAAGAAATAAAAGGTGCAACAGAATAACAAAAATAAAATTCAAAGTCAAAGAGAATCAAATCAAAAGAAAGTATAGAAATTATATTAGTTACTACCAGCATCTGTATAGCCTAGGTGCTTTAAAGCAACAAAAAAAGTTCCAGAGTCTATGCTCTTATACTGGAGCATACAACTAAAACCAGTACATAACTTATTATCTTCAGCTTTAAGTGACTAGAGAAAAAATAAACTAAGTAATCATGAGTCAAACTTAGTATTACAGAGGGGGAAAGGAAGTGTGTAAAGGAACAGACAATAACACTAGATACATGCTCATTGCAAATGTTTACCATTGTGTTCTCCATATAAACCATAGAAATAAAATACAGTAAGATAAAGAAAAGTAACAGTAATCTGGACTTGCCCTGGTCAGAATGCCAGACATGAAAAGAAAGAAATAAAAATAAAACAAAACAACAACAACAACAACAAAAAATAGAACAAACAAAAATAACAACAATTGTCAGTCTTGATTGCATTAAACATTGGCTCACCATTAAAGAAATCACCAGCCAACCTGGAAATCAATTTGTCTTATAAGCACATTATAAGAAAGCAAAGAGTAAGAGACTTGCAATCATGTAGTGTGGAAGACAAAGGTAAAAAAAAAAAAAGCAAACAACAAAGCCACTCTGACATGGCAGAAATTCATAAAACAATATTCAAAACATTATAAAAACAGGACCGTGATTGTAGATCACCAAAGAAATTAAATCTGTGTTACATTTATAAAAAGTTCCCTTTGGTACAAAGCTATTACCATTGGAATTAAGTTTCCACATTCACACATGCTGGCCAGCACATACACTCACACATTCATTCATTCATTCATTCAGGGCCCATGTTGACAATAGCAGTGACAAGACAGACAAGACAAGACAAACATATCATGTTAGTTACACTGAACATAACACTGAACATAGAAAACTCCATCTTTGCAGATGGGGCAAATATTACTTGGATCCTGATCATCCATCATAAGTCTCCATAATTTAAAAGTTGCATTATCAATCCAATTTCAAACTAGTTGTACTTTTCTCAATTTGAAGAACACAGTATCATACCAACTCCAATGCCTTTACTTTAAACGGTGGAATACGTCATTCGACGCCCAACTATTAACATTGCGCTTTCAGTTCAACATCTTTATAGGCTACTTCAAACTGTGATCTTAGTTACACAATCTAAAGATGGTTTCATACATCTGTTATGACCAGTAACACTCTTATGCAATTTCATTTTCAGGTGAGAGATTCTTAGGCGAGCAGTCCCCCTTTTTGCTAGACTTTTACAGGAGATTGGTCATTTTTCCCAACTACCCCAGAATTTCGACCCCAAAATTCTGAATAGTGTCCATAGGACCGACTGCATTTTAGTCTTAAATGCATAGGCTATTTCCAGAAACACAACTGTTTCTAACGCCGAAAGCTTAGATTCATGGAAGCGATATGGTATTTATTTCAATACCTAGAGCCATTTCCAGAAACAAAGAATGTTTCTAACGCCCGACCAGTCTGACTAGAACTGTTTAGGAGCTCCCTAGATCTCACCACCAGAAAAAAACAATTACCTCACCTTAAGAGTGTGCCGTCAAACACGATGTTGAAGATCTCTCAGATCCAATTTAAATCCAAAATTTTAATCTCACGGTTGGAACCTCCATAACTGATAGTATATTTTTACTACCATATTTCTCTTAAGACTCAATCAGGACGATGCAAGATCAGGATCCAGGCTTTATTCTTTTCAATGAGGGGCCAGTGACCCTCAAGGGAGAGAAGTACATGTTTGTTTCACCCCATCATGGATTTCACCAGATTCTCAGTATTCTCTGACTTATCTGCCTTCTCTGACTTCTCAGTATTCTCTGACTTCTCTGACAATACAGAAACAGTCTACCAAATTTAAGTTACACACAAAAGAAGGAGTGACCTACTAGTATGAATATGCAAGGTAAAGGTGTGGTGTGTGGGGGATGTGGCCTTTTGGCCAGCTTCTATTGTCTTTTAATTAAAACTACCCACTTTCCTGGAAAGTTCCTCAGAGGCCTGGACACACGCTGTTCTACAAACATTAACATTTCACACTTGGTGATAGGCAAAAGGCTATAGACAGGCAAAAGACAGGCTTTCATTGAATTCAAGGATAAACAAAGGATGCTTGCATACAGACCAAAGACACACACAGGGTACACATGGGTACAAAAATCACAGATGACCATACACAGTACGCAGTATGTACATTTACAGAAATGAGGCTGATTCACAACACTTTCACAACAAACCCCTCAGTAAAAGCCATCTGAATATGGTTAGGTATAAGACTGGAAAGTTTGGTATATGTAAGTGCTTCTGAAGTGCAGATTTCATTCTCAAAGTGGGAGAGGAAACTCATCCAAGTGCTAGCATCTCTCACTAGCACATCTCTTAAGGTTTTGGGAGGGAGGTTTACTTACTACACAGCTATGTAACTGACTACTGTTAGCCTGCACTGCCCTCTTTTAGCTGATGTACTTTAGCTCAGTACTACTGTTCTAGTTTCCATAAAATATACATTTATTTTTTTATTCTTTATCGCAGTAGTAGTCTATGCTCAGAGCCTAACCTCGTCATTCAAAAAGAGAATATTAATTTTTAAGTATTGATCCATAGACATGCATTAAAATACTAATGCCTAATAATACACACAGGTCAGTCTGACTAATTAAAAAAAAATATTTGAAAAAATTCCAGGCTTGATTTTTGATTCCACTCGACTGAAATATTTAAATTCCCATCCCTAGTTGACATAGTATATATACTTGGATATTAAAGTGAGAGTTTTTAGTTTGGTACAGAGTTCACAGTCATGGAGCCTGAAACCGAGGAATGCTACTTAAGTTGGAAATTCAACTGCTATTTGAAGGATTCATTGATTCGTTACTGAGCCCAACCAGTCTATCAGAAAATGTCAAACTTGCACCAGACTCCATTTTGGAGATGATCAGATGTGGCTGCAAGAGTGAAACCCCTTGTAGCTCTAAGATGCAGTTTCCGGGTTAATGGTGTGCCCTGCACAATGTTCTGTGCATATTTTAAGGTACTGTAGGATGTTCAAGAACAAATGAGCCAGAACTGCTCAAAACTAATACTAGAGGAAATGTGTACATATTCCGAATTATTACAGGAGATATCTGAAATTATGAATTCATTATTTGACATAGAAAAGGGTTAAATTTTCCCAATTTGAATGCAAGTATTGTCTGAAAACTATCACACGGCAAACTGTTTTTAGTACATTCTATTTGAGTTGATTTGCTTTTGATATGTGTACTCACCTTGAAATTAGAGGTATTTCCTATTTTTTTCATGATTTCGGCACATAGGGCTTTAGGGGTTAATATATGAAATTGCCCAAGGGATATCACTGGGCACCTTCCTAAATATTAAAGAGCCACCGCAAGTCAATAAGTCTAAGCAAAAATAAATAAATAATTAATAACTGACAAAGCCAGGTCTGACCCCATGACTACTGGACTACTACTGGCGTTATCTGAAATACAGAAATGCATTAATTGGTATAGAAAAGGGTTAAATTGTCCAAATTTGAACGCATGCAGTATTGTCTGAATAACTATCACACAGAACACTGTATTTTAGTACATTTTATTTGAGTTGATTTGCATTTGATATGAGTAGGCCTACTCACCTTGAAATCAGAGGTATTTCCTATTTTGTTTTTCTTAATTTTGGCACATTGGGCTTTTTTCATATTTAAACATTAAATTACAGAAAACTTGTAATACATTTTTTTTTTCATATTAATGTAAGTTATCAACTGGGGAAGTTTCATAGTGATATCTGCTAGTTAAATTTTTTACCCTATTCACCTGAAGAGTCTCGCCTTATATTCAGCACATTGAACAAGAAAGGGTTAATATATGAAATTGCTCAAGGGATAGCACTGGGCACCCTCCTAAATCTTAAAGAGCTACCCCTAGTCTACAAGATTCTGCAAAAAAAAAAACTTTAACCGACAAAACCAGGTCTGACCCCATGGCTGCCGGACTAAAAGGCTACCATACCTTTTCTGAAAGCCTGGAATCTCAGCTTTTCAATGATGTATGATGGCCATCTGACAAGAGTAGCTGTTTTGAGTTATCACACATAATGTAAACTAAGGTTGAGAAAATAATGCGTATAAATCAAGCAGAACACTGACATAGCTGAAAATCTATATTGGACATATTGGAATATTTTATTTTGTTATGTTTGGTATCATTTTAAAGGGGATACTCTGAGCTTTCATTTACATCCTTGTGAACATTTTGGATAAGTACAGCCAACCCTGGAGCTCTTCAAACTTTTAATCACACACATTTCCTGCCATTTCCGCCTAAATCATCTTTTGTCTTATAATCCTGTGGCACCAGGGAGCATCAGAGAAACAAAATCCAAACACTGACATACTGGCATGACCCTAAGGATTCAGAAAATGTATCATTTACCCATATTATCTGATTTGGAGGGGGTGATTTTCAGTCTTATATCAGACATGGCGTTTGAGAAAATAATGCGTATAAATTAAGCAGAACACTGACATAGCTGAAAATCTAAAAACGGTATAACAAATGAGACATGGATTCCTATGTTTTAAGGTGTGGTAAGCCCAATTATGTCATTGCCATTACTGTAAAAGGTCAAGGTCATGACCTTTAGGGATTAAAAGACAAAAGATGACATAGGCGGAAATGGCAGCAAAATGTGTGTGATTAAAGGTTTAAAGAGCTCCAGGGTTGGCTGTACTTATCCAAAATGTCCACAGCTCAGAGTCTCCCCTTTAAAATGATACCAAACATAACAAAATAAAATATTCCAATATGTCCAATATAGATTTTCAGCTATGTCAGTGTTCTGCTTGATTTATACGCATTATTTTCTCAACCTTAGTTTACATTATGTGTGATAACTCAAAACAGCTACTCTTGTCAGATGGCAAGATCATACATCATTAAAAAGCTGAGATTCCAGGCTTTCAGAAAAGGTATGGTAACCTTTGCCACTTTTTCGGTAACGGTTTCCATATTTTGAGGCCCTGGCTCACGGACTAGAAGTCAGCCATGTTTTCTAGGTTTCTGAGTCCTAAATGGACCAATCAAAATCCTTGTTCCGCCTTCTTCATTTGCATGCAAGTGCGACATTGCACACTAGTTAACTAGTGGCCAATGTTACGTCCCACTAGTTAACTAGTTGCACAAAATGCCAGCCATTTGTGTATTTATTCAAATTCCACTAGTTTACTAGTGTGAGGGGCATTTTTCTCCTGCTAGTTCATTATGGACAGTGTTTTGTCCTCACTAGCTAACATGTAAGGCTCAAAATGCCCTCTATAAGCTAGTGAAAGGCATTATAATGCAGATATGCTCACTAGTTAACTAGTGAGCATGTCCTTTTCCATTACTAGTGAACTAGTAAGGCTAAACATGTCAACTAGTTAACTAGTGAAGGCCAATTTGTCACTAGTTAACTAGTAAGAGTACCTTTTGCATTACTAGTGAACTAGATAGCTCCAAAAACAGCCACTAATGTGTGTCTTCACTAGTTAACTAGTGAGCTGCTTCACTGCCACACATGCAAACTAGTGAGACTTAAATTGTTCCACTAGTTAACTAGTGGACAAAAAACGTTCAGCTTGTTTATGTTTTTAGGTGTAACTAGTTAACTAGTGAACAAAATATGCATGCCACTAGTTAACTAGTAAGGCCCACAACACCCTCACTAGTAAACTAGTGGGTATTTTGGCCTTTACATGTTAAAAAGTGACCATTTTGGCATCTCACTAGTTAACTAGTGGGGCTGAAATGGCCTTCACTAGTTAACTAGTGGGCATTTTGGGGCACACTAGTAAACTAGTGACACTTTTTGCACCTCACTAGTTAACTAGTCGAATGGAAATTGCTATCACTAGTTCACTAGTGGGTGTTTTGGTGCACACTAGTAAACTAGTGACACTTTTTAGACCTTACTAGTTAACTAGTGGCCATTTGTGTCTTCACTAGTTAACTAGTGAGCAGTTCTGCCTTCACTAGTTTACATGTAAGTGTCACACTGAAGCCACTAGTTTACTAGCTAGAGTACCTTTGGCCAGCATGTTAACTTGTGTGCCACATGCAAATGTTGTGGGTGGGATTTCGTGAAATTCTGCACTGTGATTGGTTGTCATGTTCTATTTGGACATACAGTAGGGAGCCAATAGAAAGCCTCAATTACCAGGAATCTCTGCCTCCTTTGAATTCTGTGTCACTATTGACTAGTGTGAATTTTGTCTTGAACTAGTTTACTAGTATACATTTATGACCTCACTAGTTAACTAGTTTGGACAAATGATGCATCAACTAGTTAACTAGTGAGCCTACTGCCATCACCTAGCTAGCTAGTAAGCCATTTATGGTTCACTAGTTAACTAGTGACATTGACCTACTGCAACTAGTTAACGAGTGAGGTGTTTTGCCTTCACTAGTAAACATGTGCACATTTTTGGCTGTTACTAGTTAACTAGTGAGACCCATAAGCCTTCAACTAGCTGACTGGTGTGCATTTTGGCCTTTACTAGTTAACTAGTAGACATGTCTGGCTCTCACTAGTTAACTAGTGAAGCTAAAAGGTGTTCACTAGTTAACTAGTGAGTCTTTAGTGTGCATATTTTGGCCCTCACTAGTTAACTAGTTCACACAAACATGGCTCACTAGTTAGAGTAGGGTTTCTCAACGGGGGTGGTACCGCCCCCTGGGGGGTGTTCATACAACCTAGGGGGGGCTCTGGGAACGTGAGAGTTTTTTTTTTTTTTTGTTACATTTTAAACTTCCATGGTTTTCACATATTGTTGGTGCAAAAATAGGCTACCTGAAATAAATAGGCTATTTTCATTCATGGGTTTCTAACCCCTCTACTGTCCCAGCTACATTTTACTGTTTATGCTCAGTGGTCATACAGTGCAGTTCGGGCCTGCACACGCCCGGACTCATGTCCCCAGCCCTGCTCGCTGTTGTTCTGCAGCTGCTCTGACCATAGTCTCCACGAAAAGACCGTTGCTAATCTAAAAAGGAAATATATATAGGCCTAAACAGGCCTCTCACGCAGAATCTGTTTTGTGATTGGTTGGATTGTTGCGATGTGCATATGTTGTTCACGTGATGTGCACTTGATTTTTGTCCATGATAAAATGACAGACACGTCTTGTTGCCTACATTTAATGTTCCTATTGATTTTTTTTTTAAAAATCATTACAACCAATGCTGATGTGGTAGTGTTTTTTTTTACCCAACCAGTCTCCTATTGCTTCTAACAGTGGGCTAAATCTGCTTAATAATAAAATAGGCTCATAGGGACATTTTCTTATAATTCCAGAAGAAACCAAAACAGCACAGAAATGGGCTCGTTTTTTTTTTTTTAAGCAATATAGCATGAGTGTGAGTGGCCTATAGCCTACCCGGGGGTGTAGTTTTTTTTTTTAATTGTGTGTGTGTGTGGGGGGGGGGGGGGAGGGGGGGGTCGCCAGAGGATCAAAGTAAGGTAAGGGGGGCATTTGCTCAAAAAAGGTTGAGAACCACTGAGTTAGAGGGAGAGCAGATAGCTAACAAACGTTCAGAAAAAGTCCTGTTGGCAAATTTGAGGAAAAGTCGGTAAAGGGGCTATTTCACACAATTTGAGGGTGCTGAATTGAAATATTTTGTTTACCAAGTTTAATTTTGAGTTTTAAGCTTGCTAATTAGCATAATTAGCATAATTCACATACTTTTTGGTTTTGCCATCAGATATCATAGGAATTGCAAAAAAAAAGCATTAATATACTCTTTATGTATCAGATACTGTATGTTGTGGGACAGGACAGGAATTACCCCAATGACCCTCAAGTAGCAAATGAAAATAAGCTAAAATTAAAATATAAATTGAAATAATAGCTAAAATTCAGTATGACGTTTAGAAGCAAAATAGATTCCTTGATAATAAATTGATAGAATAGTAGGTGACTGCTCATTTTTCTGTAGAAAGTACTTTGTCACTAACTATTATGAACAGTTGTCAGTCTTTACAGATAATTTACACTGTATTTTTTTACTGTAAAGGCGACTGTGCTTGCCTAGTTAAAACATCTCACTGGTGCTCTTTCCTATCATTCAAATCCCAGCCATGCAAAAAAATGGAAGAGTGTGCATGTTTGAGGGTTGCTGAAGAGTGCTATGGAGATTGCATTATTTGCAAAACATTTAGACAAGATATCCTTTATAGTGCAACAAAAAGAAACTCCAGTGCATCATTACTGTATATGATGCTGAAAGGGAAGTGGACCTATCCTCAGCTATGAACTGATTAATGTCCCTGTACTGTAGCTATTGCAGATAGCGATGGTTATTTGTGAAGTGGAAATAAGTCTTATCCTCACTCAAGTGCTGTCTAGCAATGTGGAATGTCCAGTAGTGATCACTGCAAAAACTGCTCATTCAACACTGGTAATAGATGCTCAAGATCTAGTTATGTCTTTAGGACACCCATCTGACTGCAGCACATTTAAGAAGTATGCAGGAAAGTTTGTAAGAAACTTTTGTATTGTTATTTGGTATTTGTTATGTGGTAGCAAATGATGTTGACTATCAAAGAAATAGACCTAATGTAGGAATGCACACAGATATTGCAACAGATACGCTCAGGCCAATCCAAACTTTTCTCATCTGTTGTTCCTCGTTGGTGGCATGGGCGGGTTATGAACTTTCGGGGCCCTGGGCCCAGATGTATTAAGGGCCCCCCACTTATTGTCGTATATGTGGGAGGAGGGGGTTTGGGGGTCCTCCCCCAGAAATTTTTTAATTTGTTTGATGTGATTTCCTGTATTCCGGTGCATTTTGGGGATGGCCAATACTTAATTCAATCAGATGTATAGCCTCCATCCTGATTTGTTGATATTGAGGCAATGATTCCATGCAAAGGCTTCGGCTTCAGGGCCCCCTGACCCCTTGGGCCCCTGGGCCTGGGCCCGGTAGGCCCGTGCAGTAATCCATCCCTGGTTGGTGGAACACACTGCCAGTTCCTACAAGGGCAGGGTCATCCCTCTCCATTTTCAAAAAACTCCTGAAGACCCAGCTCTTTAGAGAACATATCCTCTCATAGCACCACTTACAACAAGTCTTGCTAATCCTAGCACTTACCACCCGTCTTGAACTGACACTCAACTGTTTAAAAACAGCACTCACTGATGTACTTATTCTTACTGTACTCTACTGTTTTTAAATTGTCCTAAAATTGTTGAGAGAATTGCTTTAAAACTTAACTGTTACCATGTTGTTAGTCGCTTTGGTTAAAAATGTGTCAGCCAAATGTAATGTAATGTAATAATGGTGTAGGCCTATCTGATTAAGACCCAAAGAGTGGTTGAAACGTACTTATTAAATTACACTGGGAGCAAAGAAGACTATCTTCACTTTTTTCCCTTTGCAACTGTCAAAGAAATGCCATAAACACAGGAAGGCCTAGGGTAGCCTACATCAGATGGCCTAAAGATTAGGCTCTTCTGCATAGCATTAAGTGATCTGCATGCAGTAATTTGAACACTGACCTTGATCTAGCCTACTTTGGCTATTTAAAGGTAATTTATTGCCAAAACATCACACAATATAAATGAGCTATAACAAACAATAAAGGACTTAATCACACACAAACTACTATTTTACTGACTACAAAAATAATAATTATGTCGGAAGTTTAGAATTTTGAAACCCAGAATTGACCAAACGTGCACCAAATTCAACACAAATGACTCAATACACTTGGAGGAGGCCTTCGTCCTTTCTTTTCCAGATATTTTAGGATTGGATATCGCTTCAGTATCGAGTATCAAGATATTTAAGCCAGGTATTGTATCGAAGTCATAATTTTGGTATCGTGACAACACTATGCCAGAGCCACTCTGTTTTCTAGATGTCGAGGATCGGAGGCTCTACCACCAACAAGTGATGCTGCTCAATGGCATATTAGAAGAGCACATTATCAAGCTCTAGTATGGAGGCAAGCACACATACCAAATCCAGTGTTACTAGAAGTAAAATGTTTTTTACTTGTCGGTTGTTACTGACGGTAGATGCAGTTCTGCATTAGGCTTATTCCCGCTATAAGTTCATATATACTGTAGGATATATTCTGAGTTGAAGGTTATCTGTGCAATTTGTTATTATGATGAAATGCATTAAACACCACGAGTGACTCACTATGTTAGCAATAAAAAATATGGTTGTGTTTTGATTAGAATTAGAGTTTATTACATGTTAACTGTAATCATGTTCCCATTAAATATGTTTATAAACTATATGGCTTCTTTAATGCTCAAACATGTATTTAGAGAACACTTTTATTTGGTTTTAGTGATTACTGTTGAAATGAACCCAATTTAGGGACAAATAAGTAAAAATAATCGCTATTTTATTTTAGAACTCAGAATTGAGCTTGGTAAACAAAATATTCAGAATCAGCACCCTCAAATTAGGTAAGAAGGGTGGTTTACCAACTTTTCCTCAAATTTGCAGTCAGAAGTTCTCTTCTGTGAAGCTGCTCTCCCTTAACTAGTTGACAAAAATGGCTTACATGTACATGACAAGTATGCCTGATATCAAGATATCAGAATAAATGCTCAATCGGCTTGCCATAGAAAGTAGACTTTATAGAGTGCCTCAGAAACATTCTGCTCTCAGTTCATGTTCTTCCACACGACAGACATTCTAAAATGAATACAAGGAAAGAGTGTTTAAAAGTAGATAAACAATTTAACAAAAAGAATAGTTTTTATTAAGAATAATCACACACCAAGCAGGTATTGTACACATACAGTACTGTAGTACCATGCATTTACTCATTCACTCATTCATGGTAAAACCATGCTATCAAAACCAATATATTTACATACATTATACATTACATTCAGTACATGACCTGATTTACAGTTTTTTTTTCAACTGTTTACACACAAAATCTTTGCTTGTCACACAATTTTCTAAACATGTTGTCCAAACATCATAACCCCACACCAAATCTGCAAAACCATACACTAATTCTCAGTTTGACTCAATCTGTTTGACTTGTTTTCAATTTACTAAAACACATTTTGCAAAACACCACACACATTTTTCTACTTACAGTTTTTTACAATTGTTTACACACGTTTTCAAAACTCTGTGTCTATTTTTCAAAACTCCACACACAAAACCCACAACTGCTCACACAAAATGCAAAATGCCCCAAATCTCCAGCAAAATGACACACAACATTCAAAATGTCAAAAACACATGTTTAAAGCAAACATTCGCTTCACATTACAAAAACTTTTGTCATAATATGACATTTTGGATACATCATGTACACACTGTTGCTCAAAACCTAAAGCTCTTCTGTCTTAGGCTTTCTATATGTATTTCCATACAAGAGTGAAAGTTACGGTATCAACAAAGAGAAGTTGAAATACACAGTAAAAATGCAAGCAATATTGAAACCAAAAATAGTGATTTTTCCCAAATAATTTGCTGTTGTGAATACAATATTTTACAGCAAACAAGAAAAAAAAGCAAAGAAGAATACACTGACCACCAGATGTGGATGGAGTTTTGAAAACACTGATTTTGTTTTTTTCTAAAGACAAGTGTGTGTGTGTGTGTGTGTGTGTGTGTGGGTGGGGGGGGGGGGGGGTCGTGTACAGTATGTATTCATAGGCCTATAGACCCTTTCAACTGCAGAAACAAACAATTCTACAGTAAGCGTTCCATTTTCTGGAGGCACAAAAAAATGTATTGAGCTAATGGTACTGTAACATGGTGACAAACAAAAATAGAGTAAAAAGACAAATTTTAATAAAGTCAACTTTTTGTAGAACATTACTGTAAGCTAAAGTCCGATTACTGTATTTTCTCTATTTTCAAAGTATCTGCGTTGGTTCTGAATATTTCAACCGGAAATCCTCTAGGAGCAGATTGAAAGGGTCTATACCTATATAGAGAGTATATCTATTCATAGACCTATACTAAGGCAATGATTGGATGGTGTTCAGTAAAGTAAAGAGTGTTTGCACATGTGAAGAGAAAGAGTGAAGCACTGGTGATTTAGTGTGCCATTTTGATGGGTTGTGTTTGAAGAACGAAATCAAGTTACTTCCTGTTAGAATTTTGTGTGTTAGGTAGAAAATTGTGTGTTGTGTTTTGCAAAATGTGTTTTAGTCAATTGAAAACTGAGTCAAACACTGAGAATTAGTGTATGGTTTTGCAGATTTGGTGTCGGGTTATGATGTTTGGAGGACATGTTTAGAAAATTGTGTGACAAGCAAAGATTTAGTGTGTAAGCAGTTGAAAAAAACTGTAACACACAAAAATCTAACAGGAAGTAACTTGATTTCATTTTCAACACAACTCACCAAAATGGCACACTAAATCACCAGTGCTTCACTCTCTCTCTTCACATGTGTAAACACTCATTACTTTACTGAACACCATCCAATCATTGCCTTACATGTAGTATAGGCCTATGAATAGATATACTCTATATGTAGGTATGGACCCTTTCAATCTGCTCCTAGAGGATTTGCGGTTGAAATGTTCAGAACCAATGCAGATACTTTGAAAGGAAAATTACAGTAATCTGACTTTAGCTTACAGTAATGTTCTACAAAAAGTCAACTTTATGTAAAACTTGTCTTTTTTACTATATTTTTGTTTCTCCCCAAGTTACCATTAGCTCAATCATTTTTTCTATAGACCTATGAATACATACACTAACACATACATAAAGTCTATGAAAGACAGAAGAGCTTTAGGTTTTGAGCAACAGTGTGAACATGATGTATCCAAAATGTCATATTATGACAAAAGTGTTTATAATGTGAGGCGAATGTTTGCTTTACTGTAAACATGTGTTTATGACATTTTGAATGTTGTGTGTCATTTTTCTGGAGATTTGAGGCATTTTGCATTTTGTGTGAGCAATTGTGGGTTTTGTGTGTGAAGTTTTGAAAAAATAGACACATAGTTTTGAAAACGTGTGTAAACAGTTGTAAAAAACTGTATTTGGGGTGAGTAGTAGAGCATTCATACACACAGGCTCCATATGACTTTTCCTTAAGGTATGCTGATCTTGTCTGACAACATCAAAAGCTGTTAATTGGAAAGGTCACCAGCTGATGAGGAGAGGTGAAGAATACCTCAACTCATATATTTCTGCCTTGATGAATAAGACATAACAGTCATTCTTACAGTAACAGTCATTCCTGAAGACAAAACATCTTGTTCAAACAACAGTGAATTTTTCAACTGCCAGTTATAGGGGACAGGTGAGAGGTAAAGCAGAAAGGTGTGTGAGCCATGTAGAGAAGCAGGGGGGGGATACTGGAAATAAGACTGAAAAAGTGAAACATACAGAGAGGTGTGTGTGTGTGTGTGTGTGTGTGTGTGTGCGCGTGCGTGCGTGTGTGCGCGTGCGTGCGTGCGTGCATGCGTGTGTGTGTGTGTGCGTATGAGAGAGACAGAAATAGACAGTTATTTATGAAGTATTTTAGGTGGTCATTGGCTGCACAAACTGCAAGTGAAAGTTAACTGCTGATTCACTGCTCTGTGATGAGTGTTGGAATTACAGGGTGTTTAGATGGAAAGAGCAAGAGACCTACTGCAATCAGAACCTAAAATAAAAAGCCTCACTGGCTCTGGCAGCAGCACCAGATGTTGGTTGCTGTGGCAAAAGCACTATATTTTTATATATATGCATATTTTTATTCACACCTCCATCAAACTTGTCTCCACGCTTGCCTTGAAGGGGTGCGATGCAAGGATACAGAATTAAGAGCAGCAGCACCGCCTCGTCATGTTTGGATATGTCTGAGATGTGTTAATGGACAGTCCCCTCTGGATTTCACATGAAGGCTATTGTTGAATCAGCAACTGCTGCAGGAGTTCAATGACAAAAAGAAATGTGATTCTGCACACCCCTAGGGGTGCACAGAGGTACTTCAAGGGACATGTGATAATATGGGAATTATGAGTCTTATGCAGAATCAGGAAAACTGTTTTCAAAACTAGATCAAAATAGTTTTAGATTTCAGAAGGCATTAAGTAAATTACCTGTCAGTTGCTATTCTGTCATAGCACATAGAACAGCAAACTTTTAGCCAATAGTTTGAGTAATCCCCCAAGTGGTGTGTTGCTGAAGGAAACTGGGTCAACAAATGAACAAATGTCATTATTTATCATTAGATTTATCATTATTTAATATTAAATAGGTAGTTAACAAAAAGGAGCATATAGATTTAGATGGTAGCAAAACCATATTATCATGTGGCAGGAGAAAAAAATGTATGTGATGCAAATAAACTTTACAGTATCTCTTTATTATTACAGATACAATACATAGTATGCATGACAGTGGGATTGTGACCTTGTGAGAAGTGAAAAATCACAAGCCTGTGCAGGAGTGAGGCATGTACGCGTGCTCATGCCTAAAGAAATGGGCTCCATGTTGGGTTTATCAGCGAGGCGGCCTATTGCGCCGCTCAACCTCCTCGAGGCCTCCTGTGGAGACTGATGGTTTGTCCCGGCTTTCATCCAGCTGAACAGGGCTTCACAGGGCTGAACAGTCCGGCTGGCAGCTCAGCACTCCGCTCCTCCAGATGTTCTCCACCTCTCTTTCTCTCTGTTGTGCCTCTCTCCATCTAGCTACCCTTTAAGTCTGGTATTCAAGAACCATGCTTCTCTCTCTCTCTCTCTCCCTCTCCTTCCTGTGAGTGGCTGGTAGAATCCTTCCTTTTTTCCCCACACAGTGCTGCAGCCTCTATCCTCTCTCTGTATGTACCCCTGAGATTTGATGGGTATTCTGGTTGACATCATCCAGCGTAGCTCTGTGTTACTCAGTGTTACTCTGTCCAGTAATGATGAATTCCAATCGTCTGCTACCACCACGCTCCCTTCAAACGGCTCCATGGTAGCAAAGTGACCCACTGTGAAGCAATTTGGGCCTGTTAGCATTGTTCAGTAGAATGCAGAATTCACAAAGCTTGGAAAGAGCACCTTTTTGCAGTGGTGAGCCCACCACTTTAAATTATGTATTTACAGTTGTGATAAGCGCTGCTTTTGTAAAGCAATATTGAACCAAAACATCTCTTAAGGTGGGAAAGGAAGACCTACAAAGACTGTGTACAAAGACCTGGAGGGTAGAGATGCGCGTTTCGTGGTTACAGCTGCGGATTCCGCGGTTAAACCGCGGATCGGGCGGATGACATGAAGAAATATAATATTGTAATAAAGTTTAGCGCCTAGTGACGCTAGTAACTCCCCACGGTGACCAGCGAATATTGCTGCCACCACCTTTAATTAACCCGGTCTGGTCCGGTCAAAACACTGATCATTACAGGCGGTCTGAAGGAAATAACAATGATCTTTATTTACTTTAACAAATGCTAAAAGTGGCCCACGTTGGCCAAACAGCAACACACACATTAGGTAATCACAATAGGTCTGAATAAAATTAAGAACACACGTGAATGGGTAATAGGCCTACGTTAAGACAGGCTACAATTCATCAATTCAACACTGCAATAATAAAAGTCAATCAACTCCACATTTCTCCAGTAATAAATACCACGTAGAAATACACTCCACCCACTACTAGGCTAGTTACTTAGAAAAACAGGTAGGCTACTTTCAATACACACGTGAAAGTCAGACGCTAAGAAGAATACACAGCTGTGGGGGCCTTTAGCCGAACGATAGTCCAACAACACACACACGCACGTACGCACACGCACCCACACACAATTACAAAGTTATAAAAAGCGGACTTCCCTGTCCGGGTTCAGTGAGACCCCGTCGTCTCACTGAAAAGCGGGTCGCAAGTGTCTCTGGTCACACGCACATTCAGGGTAGCTCGCTGGCATTCCCCTACACTGGATTCTGGCTACCTTAGATCCAAAGCCCCGCTGTCTTCCTCCGGGCCAATAAGTGGTTCCCCGGTATCTTCAGCGCCGGTGGTGCTAGCCGACCACGAACGAGTCCAACCCTCAAGTCCCCCAAGTCCATGTGAACCCAGGAGCTCCCTAAGGCGTGATTCCAGTCTCAACCCACCAAACTCAGCAACCCTCCCCCCCCCCTTAAAACTATCAGTTCATCAGGCTCAGGTGTTTGAACACAGCCATTGCTGTTAATTACCAATCTCCAGCACCTGCGTTGTAATTGGTGTCAGTCAATTCCCCCGTTTCTCCACAATATTTTAATTCAATTCGGGCGGGTGGCGGTTGAACCAATCAAATGGAAAAAAGATATAGTCTATAGGCTACATTGTTAAATTGTGTTACCTACATCCGAAAAAAACGAGCACACTTTGAAATAGTCAAATTTTCCTCAGGCAGTAATTTGGCCTAGTTGCTTCTATGCATGCTGCTTTGTTTAGGCCTAGGCTATTATCAGAGATGGTGTTGCGGAATTGGTGTATTCCGATGTTTCACTGAGCAACCCCTCTCACGCACGCACACACACACACACACACACACTAAAGGTAACAAAAAGTGTAAAATAAGTAGCCTATCGTAGCCTACCAGCATTTCTTCCTCTCCAGTGTGCAATAAGAAAGTAGAATAGGCTACAGTGCAAGTTGACCGATGATTCATCTCCCATGTCACGTCTGGTTGCAGAGCCTTGATAGGCCACTAAGCAAATCTGCAACCTATGAGCCCAGCTGCCAGTATTGGAGGAGGCCTAAATATCTCGTAGATGAGACTGCCTGGGTTATTTTGTTTCGATATTATAAAACACATAGTCATTGTAGCCCACCATTCAGGGAATAGGCATTTAAAACTTAGATGTGTAAGGCAAGCAAGCAAGCTTGGCGGTTGTTACTAAAAATGTGAACATGCACGTTGCACTGTTGTGCGGTGGACTTTCGGAATGAATAGAGTCGGCGTGTATTTAATATCGAGGCGCCATATAGTTTGTCCGATCGGCCTGCTGGTAGGCTATAAAATTAATTGCGCTGTCTGTCTGAAAAAGACGCGTTCTCTTCCCATGCAGTCAAAATGAATGGGAGTCTTCAGAGCAGGCTTGTCATAGTGTCACCCTGACAGTGCGTAAAGTAGCCTATAATGTGAATGACTTGTTATTTTATTAAGGATTTCTTTCTTTTTGCAAAAAATAAAGTACAATAGGTATTAATTAGTAGGCTATATAGCAACATGTTGAAATTATGTGCCAAATTGCGTTTTTTATTACAATGACAAAATTGTAGGCTACAGGGTTTGCTGCTGATATTCTGGGGCTGATATTCTGGGGATAGGCTACAACATAGCCAATGTAGGACTTTAGTCTTTTAATATATTTGCTGCATTGGATCAGTCTTTCTAGAACAGGCAAGAGCCTTCTAGCCTCACGTCAGCAGCGCCGCATCACCCATATCCATTAAAACAACCAGCGGATGGCGGGCGGGTGCGGTTTTGGAAATTGGTCAAAAAACGTTGGTGCGGATGGATGGCGGATTGATAAGTTTTGCTATGCAGTTACGGTTGAAATAATAGCCCATCCGCGCATCTCTACTGGAGAGCTCTTTGTTCTAAAGCTTCTTGTTGTCTTCTCCCTCTGTGGTTCCTTGGAGTCTCTCCCCTCCCAGTTGCAGCTGTACTCCTGCTGCATCTTAACCATTAATAATTGATTGCACTGCTCTCTCCAGTGCTCCACTTCAGGCTGATAGAAAATATTTGCGTGGGGGTGTCTATACCATATGTGTGTCAGTATGTATGCGTATACAGGAGGGAGGCAGCCGTGTAACATTACGTATGTGAGGGTCCTAGTCACATGGCTTTGGCAACCATGATCATGCCTGCTGAAGCTAAACTGTCACAGTATTACTATGTAAGTTATAGTTTAATGCAGTGTTTCCCAAAGTCTGGGTCGCGACCCACGGGTGGGTCGCAGGAGATTTTATTTGGCCAGCACAATTTATGTTGTGTTATAGGCCTAAATGATACCATTTGTCATTTGATACCAGGAAAGCTAACAGTTTTCTATTAGGATGTAGTTTGTTAACTACCACATTCACGGTTTTGTCATAAAAGCTCATGAAACTGGCGCATGAAACTGGGGGACGAACGCATCGCAGAGGGGGTGCCAGAGCATGGATATCTACCTCTCAAAATGAAACCGTTCTGTGGGGCGCCTGCCATGTACCTCGCAGTTGCAAACTACAAGGGACATTAATCCGCCTATTTGCACGAACATTAACAGATAACATCAGATACCACAGATAACTTTACCGATTAAAATCTAGTGACCACGCTGTCAACTAAAGCAGACATCCATAGACCGGACATAAGGCCATTACATTTGCATGTAGATAGTATGGTGAACTGAGGGGGCAATGCCTGGAGATAATGAGGGAGCGTTTGATGCCTAATTGCCCTAATTGGACTCACCTGGGTAGGAGACAATATGAGCATGCAGAGGAGCAACGTGCGCTAGAGAGAGAGTCCAAGGTTGATCTGGAGCGTCCAGGCGAAACGCTGGGGGAGCGTTGGTCAAAACCGGGTACGAATTGTGCTGGTCGCGGTCAGTAGGATCGCCGCCAGTGAAGATAGCTGTAGGGGGGGAGGAAACCTTAGTATAAGCCTTTGTTAAAACCTAGACCAACGCCGCGACTGGCGGGCGAGTTGGACTACTGGACTCGTGAGCCCCTGCACGAACTCCTCAGAACTTTCATACTGGAATTACAGACTAGAACTTTCACACTGGAACTACATACTGGAACTTACACACGGGAATTTACATACTGGAACCTCGCTGGCCACCTGAAAGTTCGATTCGCTGTCCCTTGCCATCAGGCCCCCAGGGGAGGGTCTCAGGGAGCAGGGAAGTCTCCCTTTTAATAACTCTCATTTGACTAATATGTATCTGTGTCTGTTTTTATAATTGAAAGTCGGGTAGCTTTTGTGCAACATAATTTATTAGTGACAGGGTTGCGGGGAACCTTTTATTGAGAACACTGGAAAGGTGTGCTGTGATACCCGAATGGAGATGTTTTCCTCTTTGTGGTGTTTATGAATTGCTGTGTTTTATTGGATTGCTGTTTTGCACGGATTGGGAGTGAGGATCCCCCAAATCATGTCAGTTGATTAATTATAATGTCCGGAGCTGCCTGGCTGTGCCTGTGGAAATAAATAAAGCTACTTTTGTACCGTCCGTGGTGGTGTGGGGTCTACACATTCTCTGAGTTGTCTACCTGGGGGAAGGGACAAAGGGGGTCGCTAGAGGGGGACCTTTTCCTACCCAGCAGATTTATTACACTGGTGGCAGCGGTGGGATCATGTCTGACTCAGAGAGCGTAGAACCATCGGTACCATCGGGCAGTAATCCAGCAACACGAACATCTCGCCCAGTGTTCATGCCTGAAACTTTCACGGGTACTAGCCGGGAGTGGTCCGACTGGGTGGCACAATTCGAAGTAGCCGCTGAGGTGAATGGGTGGGATGACGCTTTAAAAATGAAGTTTATGTCCCTCCTGTTGTCGGGCCGCGCTAGAGAGCTGTATTCAGGGTTACACTCCACTGCCCGTAATGACTATGTGAGTTTAAAAGAAGCACTGGGTAGATGCTTTGAACCGTGCAATAGCGAAGACTGGAATAGGGCTAACTTTTTGTCTCGTAGACGTTTACCAAACGAGTCAGCCCGAGATTTTGGTACAGCCTTGCGCCGTCTCATTTATAAAGCTTACCCTTTGGCAGATAATGTCACTCGTGATATGTTCGCCCGAGACCACTTTGTTGAACATGTGGGGAGTGGCGATTTGAGAATACACCTCCGTAGTCAAAAACCTAACACATTGGAAGAGGCCATTAATATAGCGGCTGAGTTGGAATTGATAAAGAGTTTGGAAATGTCTCAAATCGGTCATGATACCAGGGTGCGAGCAGTGGTTGAAAAATCTCCTAGCGATAAACAAATGGAGCTTTTGCTGGGAGTGGTAGAGGGTTTAAGACAAGAAGTTAAAACCCTTCAGCATAGTGTGGCATCTCTGCAGGCCCCTGTGAGCAATAGAGTGACGCGAAATCGCAACGATGACTTGGGGAGGCGTGGCCAGACTAACATACCTGAACGTGCAACAGCAGCACGGGAGAGGGACGCGTGCTGGGAGTGTGGGTGCACTAGGCACCTGCGTCGTAATTGCCCCTACCTGCAGGGAAACTAGAAGGGGTGGGTGTAATGGGCCACATGCCCGCCCCTTTCTGCAGATCTGCAAGACTGGCCTACAATCATCTGGATAGCCCAGGAATCTACCTCAATGCAAAAATAGGTGGGTGTTTAGTGCATATTTTGGTAGATACTGGGGCTCAAGTCTCCATCATCCCTAAGCACAGGTGGTTACAGATAACAAAGGGGATGGGGGAGTTAACAGGGTATCAGGGGACAGCCTCAGCTGCAAATGGGAGTGATATGTGTGTAGTGGGGAGGTGGCAAACTATCTGTCAATTCGACTCATTGGCTCTGGTCGTGGAGTTTTTAGTGGTTGATGTGTCGACTGAGATCTTGCTGGGGATTGATTTCCTGACAAAATATGGGGCTGTAGTCGATCTGGCTAATAAATGTTGCTGTTTGATGGGGAAGAAATTACCACTGATATCTATGAATGAGGCTAGTCAGCCGAAATTGGTGACTGTACAGACTGATACTGTGGTGGGACCACGCTCGGAAGCAATTATTTCAGGGGCGGTAGAGGGACTCTTAGCCGGTCGGGCCGTCGGGCTGCTGGAGCCGTCTGATTCCCTGTCCTCCTATTGTGATTTGATGGTGGCGCGGGTGGTTTGTAGAGCTCAGCAGGGGAGGGTACCAGTGAGGGTTATAAATGTGACTGAGGAGCCTTGTATTTTGAAGAAGGGTATGAAGGTGGGCACTATGTATACCGATGTAACTATAGAAGACCATACCGTACCAGCGAATAATGGTTGGTCTGTGGAGACTCTCTTTTCCAAGCTTGGGCTGGTGGAAAAACAGCTCTCTCCAGCAGAGTTAAAATCCGTGCGAGAGTTACTCCAGCGTCATAGTGGGGTTTTTAGCCAAAATGATAACGATTTGGGGAGGACTCATAGGACGCAGCATCAGATCGATACTGGAAATGCTAGACCAATTAAAATGCCCCCGCGCCGGGTACCCCTACACTTACAACAGGAGGTCTCAGATCATATCAAACAGATGCTGGATAATGACATCATACGCCCTTCATGTAGTCCCTGGGCTGCCCCAGTAGTCCCGGTCAGAAAAAAGGACGGTAGTCTGCGCTTCTGCGTGGACTACCGTAAATTGAACGAAGTCACAGTAAAGGATGCTTACCCTCTGCCGAGGATCGACGATGCGTTGGACAGTCTGGCAAATGCTCAATGGTTTTCCACCCTCGACCTGGCCAGTGGCTACTGGCAGGTCGAGGTTGACCCTTGCGATAAACCAAAGACTGCGTTTATTACCAGACAGGGGTTATTTGAGTTTAATGTGCTGAGTTTTGGCCTCTGCAACTCACCCAGCACGTTCCAGCGTTTGATGGACTTGGTGCTGGCTGATTTGCAGTGGTCAACATGTTTAGTCTATTTGGACGATATTATTTGTTATGGCCGGACATTTGACGAACAGCTGCGCAGACTGGATGAGGTTCTCTTAAAGTTGGGTCAAGCTAATTTAAAGGTGAAGCCTGGTAAATGCAATTTATTTGCGACAGAGGTACGCTATCTGGGGCACGTTATTTCAGCTCAGGGGATTATGGCTGACCCCTCGAAAGTAGAGGCCGTGAGGAGCTGGCCGGTTCCAAAAACTCAAACAGAAATTAAAAGTTTTCTTGGTTTGGCGTCGTATTATCGCCGCTTCATTAAGGATTTTGCACAGATAGCGAGACCATTACATCAACTTACTGAAAAGGGAAGAAAGTACAAGTGGGACCATTCATGTGAAGAGGCTTTTCGGCAATTAAAAACAAATCTGATTACGGCCCCAGTTTTAGCATATCCAGATCCCAAAAAAACGTTCATTTTGGATACAGACGCAAGTGATTTTGGTATTGGGGCAGTGTTGTCGCAGGAAGGGGATGGGGGTATGGAGAGGGTAGTGGCATATGCCAGTAGAGCACTAACGAAAGAGGAGAGAAAATATGCGGCCACAAAAAAAGAGTTGTTGAGCATGGTGGTTTTTACTAAACATTTTAAACATTATCTACTAGGTAAAGAATTTATTTTACGTACTGACCATAGCTCACTAAGATGGCTACATAATTTCCAGGGCCTTGAAGGACAATTGGCTCGATGGGTGGAGCAGCTGGCAGCGTTTCACTATAAAATCATACACCGGCCTGGCAAATTACACACCAATGCGGATGCGTTGTCTCGCAGGCCCTTACCTTTATCTGAGACCTGGACTATGACAAGTCTTCCTAGTGGTTCTCTAGAGAAACAGAAAATTCCTACGGAGAATATTTGTACAGTTAGAGTGGAGGCTCAGACCCAGACAGGGAGTGTAGGGCTGAGTCCAGGGGATGAATTGACTCAAGCGCAGAAGGATGACCCGGAAATCACTTTAATTATTAAATTAAAATCGGATCCGCAGGGAGGGGTGGATGTGGGGCAGCATCACCCCGAGCTGCAGAAATATCTGACGGTATGGGATCAGCTTCAAGTACAAGGGCAACGCTTGGTCCGGGTGCCACCTACATATTCTGATGCAGCCTCCTCAGGTACTCAGGTGGTACTTCCCCGCACGATGGTGCAGGCTGCACTGCAAATGCTGCATAGTAGTGTGTTTGGGGCCCACTTAGGGATTCAAAAATTGCAGGCTAAGGTTAAAGATCGTTTTTATTGGCCTGGATGGTTTGGGGATGTTCGGCAGTTTTGTAGAGCATGCCCGGACTGTGCCTCTCGTAAGTCGCAAGGGCCTTCTCCTAGGGCCCCCTTGAACCCTTCTGCTACATTTCGACCGCTAGAGCGCATTGCAGTGGATATATTGGGTCCCTTGCCCGAAACTCTAGATAAAAATAAATACATTTTAGTAGTGGGTGACTACTTCTCCAAATGGACCGAAGCTTACGCGCTGCCAAATCAGGAAGCAAAATCTGTGGCACGGGTCCTGGTAGAACAGTGGGTGTGTCGGTTTGGGGCTCCACGCAGCATCCATTCTGATCAAGGGAGAAATTTTGAGTCCATACTGTTCAAAGAGGTTTGTCAATTGCTCTGTATACATAAGACACGAACATCTCCCTACCACCCTGAATCGAATGGGATGGTTGAGAGGTTTAATCGCACCCTGTTGTCCATGTTGGCATTGTTTGTAGAGGACAACCAGTGTAATTGGGATGTATTGTTACCCTATGTGCTCATGGCCTACAGGAGTAGTGTTCACGCCTCCACTGGGTTCACACCGCATAAGGTATTGTTTGGGCGGGAGATAATCCTTCCTGTGGATGTGATGTGGGACACAGGCCATAGGAAAAGGTTCTCTGCAGTGACTGATTATGTGGCGGGGCTTACTGACACATTATCTACAGTGGTTGACGCAGTGAAGAGACATCAAGACAGGGCTTCAGTGCAGCAGAAGGCTGCATTTGATTTCAAAGTCAACCATCAGTACTACACTATCGGGGAGTTGGTGTGGGTCCAAAATAAAGCCAGGAAGAGGGGTCGTTGTCCAAAATTGCAGAGGCGTTATAAAGGCCCATATAAAGTGTTGGGATCCATTTCAAATGTGCTCTATAAGTTGGTTTTGCCTGAAGGGGGTCCTGAAATGATAGTACATTTTAACCGACTGAAACCTTTTGTTCGTCTGTCTGCTTCAGGGGAGCCATCGGAAACCCCAAGGGACAACACAGTACCCAATGACCGACCTGCCTCATCAGCATCCCAGGCCAGTCAGGCCACAGGAGGAATGCAGCCTGATGGGGATGACGCTGAGGGGGATGTGCCATTGAGTACGTCTCCCGTGGCTGGAACGTTGCTGGAGGCGGCAGCGGCTGTAGCTGTTTCAGAGCAGCAAGCACAGGAGGGGAATGGAGGCTGGCCTACCGAGCCAGGTTCTGAAACCAGCGGGCAGGACCCAGAGGGAGCCAGTGAGGTGGGGATGGGTGATGGGGCCCATCCCGCCCTCACGGCACCAGCACGTCCACGTCGGGATAGGCGGCGACCTGCCTGGACTAATGATTTTCAGCTAGGATCAGACTGACTCGGGGACGAGTCTTTTCATTAGGGAGGGAGAAGTATGGTGAACTGAGGGGGCAATGCCTGGAGATAATGAGGGAGCGTTTGATGCCTAATTGCCCTAATTGGACTCACCTGGGTAGGAGACAATATGAGCATGCAGAGGAGCAACGTGCGCTAGAGAGAGAGTCCAAGGTTGATCTGGAGCGTCCAGGCGAAACGCTGGGGGAGCGTTGGTCAAAACCGGGTACGAATTGTGCTGGTCGCGGTCAGTAGGATCGCCGCCAGTGAAGATAGCTGTAGGGGGGGAGGAAACCTTAGTATAAGCCTTTGTTAAAACCTAGACCAACGCCGCGACTGGCGGGCGAGTTGGACTACTGGACTCGTGAGCCCCTGCACGAACTCCTCAGAACTTTCATACTGGAATTACAGACTAGAACTTTCACACTGGAACTACATACTGGAACTTACACACGGGAATTTACATACTGGAACCTCGCTGGCCACCTGAAAGTTCGATTCGCTGTCCCTTGCCATCAGGCCCCCAGGGGAGGGTCTCAGGGAGCAGGGAAGTCTCCCTTTTAATAACTCTCATTTGACTAATATGTATCTGTGTCTGTTTTTATAATTGAAAGTCGGGTAGCTTTTGTGCAACATAATTTATTAGTGACAGGGTTGCGGGGAACCTTTTATTGAGAACACTGGAAAGGTGTGCTGTGATACCCGAATGGAGATGTTTTCCTCTTTGTGGTGTTTATGAATTGCTGTGTTTTATTGGATTGCTGTTTTGCACGGATTGGGAGTGAGGATCCCCCAAATCATGTCAGTTGATTAATTATAATGTCCGGAGCTGCCTGGCTGTGCCTGTGGAAATAAATAAAGCTACTTTTGTACCGTCCGTGGTGGTGTGGGGTCTACACATTCTCTGAGTTGTCTACCTGGGGGAAGGGACAAAGGGGGTCGCTAGAGGGGGACCTTTTCCTACCCAACAGATTTATTACAATAGTTTCAATTTTAGATGCCATCTTTAAAGGTAGCAACCTCCTCACATTCTTATTTCTGATTTAAAATGCACAACAGTGCATTATATTAGGCTACAATTTAAATGGACATTTTAAACACTATTCCTCTCGTTTTCTTCTAAAGTAAAGGCGCATTCTTCCGGCTATTGCGCAAAAGCCTCTTGTTCTGATATAACGACTATACAATATAATATAATACAACAATACATTATAACGACTTGAGTTATTTGCTGTTTACATCGGAACTGACGTCCATAGTGTTATGGACCCATTTGTCTGCAACGCGACGTAGCCTACAACATTTTTTTTTAGAAATAGGCTACAGGAACAGCTTACTATGCTGACGAATGACGACTGCGCAACATCAAAGAATTTCCCCAATCTTTTCAGATAGTCATTTCCAACTTTTCACGCTGATGGTGCTCAAAATGCAACACAACCGTGTTCAAAGCAGGATCTATCTGTCTAGATCCTAGGCTATAGCAATGTATAGTTGGGGAAGACATTGAAAAGTTGGAGAACCTGTGGCCTAAAACAATATTGGTGGTGAAATGGGTCGCGATGGTCTGTCATTTTTAAAAAGTGGGTCCCCAGAAAAAAAGTTTGGGAAACACTGGTTTAATGGGACTGAAGCCAGCATGTGAGGTCTGCTCACTCTTTTGGTGTTTACACATATGAGCACACTTAGATTGGTGAATATATTCCTGACTTACTACTGTATCAATCAAATCTAATGTGTATGGCCCATGTAAAAATACAATGTGACCTTGAATTCTATTAGGTACTGTATATGCACATTCCTGACTTGAGTAGCAGTCATGCCCCTCCGTTTATCACTGAAGGCAAGGGAAAAAACCTGTGAGTTATTAATAGGGTGATCTGGGATAGTCATGATCCCTTCCACATCTCTCTCTCTCTCTCTCTCTCTCTCTCTCCCCCCACCTCTCTTTCTGCACCCCCTCTCATGTTCTCCTCCTCAATCCCAGTAATGACAGTTTTATAATTGCTGGGGACTGGACTAATGTTCTGCCCTCCTCTCTTCCTCTTCTCTATTTGGCTTAAATCAGGGAATGTCTTGGAAATGTTCTTCATTTACTTTAGACTCAATTTTAGATAACTGCAAACTATTACCACTGTGGCTGCCTCTTCGTTTTCACTTTCCAGAATACTGTTTCACCAATGACTACATCAGACAGTATCCTTTGAATGCATCAGCTGTGGTTAAAATACAACACATTATTGCTATTGTTAGGAATGTTCTCTTGGGAATGCCCTTTTGATTTCAAGTATGTTTTCAGGTTTTTATTCTCTATCTCATTTGATATGTTCTTGGACCGGAAAATAGAATGACCTTGAGATGTCCCACAAGGCCATTCTCATTCAAATTGCTGATGCCTTTTTGCCCCATTATGTTGTTCCAGGTTAAATAACTGCCTTCCTTCAACCTTGCTCAAGATCAAAGCCCTCACACATTCATTTATGCTAGTAATCATTTATGGCCATTGCATTTCTATAAGTGGCAAGACATGCTAGTAGATGCTGCTACGCAGTTCTGCACAACACAAAAGGTGATGAAGTCATCAGAGAGAGAGAGAGAAAAAGAGAGGGGAAAAAACCCTTGCACTTGTGATCAATCATCAGGCCAATCCTCATTTACATATTCATCAGGGACGCTGTTCTGACCCACGGCGCTTATTAGAGACTCAGGATGTGGGATGGAGGAGGTCTGCTCGCATTTCAAGCCCAAATGAAAAGCTGACTGAAAAGCTCCAGCTGCACCGTGACAGATTCACAGCTTCTCACCCCACTCCAAACCCTCAGTGGCTGTGAACAACTCAACCATGTGCCAGGTCTATTTTTTACACATTTTCACGCGTACTGAATAGAACAGCTTGTATGTGCCAGAACATGCATGCTGTCTAGAGTCCTCATTCTAGTCTTCATTCTTCTTCAGTCTTCATTCTATCCATCATGCAACTAAGAATGTTGATAGTTATATATGGCATCTTTTTGACCATGCTCCCAAGGTGTAAATCCTTTGGTTATGAGTATTGGGAGTTTGTCTTTCATGTTAAATGTATCCCCTTGAGTTCCTGAATCATTCAATATTTGAATTGAAGCTGTTACCAGCTCTGGCTCTATGAATCCAGTGAAAATCATTAGCAACACATTTTAGGGTTAGGGTAAAGAATGGCAACAGACATCTAAAGCAGCCATAATATGCAGCCCAACTTTAGTCGTCCTCCAGTGGACTTGAAGCTGTGCACTTCTGTATAAGTGCCTGAGACAGAGGACAGGGATGATGGGTAAAAATATTAGGAATCTTTATAATCAGATATCACCTGTATAATGATATGTATTGACAGACCTAACCCAGCAGGTCTCTGTGCGTCAAGAGCGAGGGAGGTGTGATGTTTAAGCTGCCGCAGTGTGTCTCCTGCAGACAGGACTGTGGGGTGTGGAGAGAGTGGGCCGTGAATAGGCAAGGCGCTGAGAGACGGAGAGGTGGAGGTCAGGAGAGGGACACCGAGGGCCGATGATCAACGGCTTTGATGGACATATGAGACTTGGGCACTCTTCTGAAATATTAAAAAGCACAGAGTGTTTTTTTGTTGTTGTTGTTCGCATTACTTTCAAAGGCTAGAAGATTGATGGAATAAGGCCGGTAGCGGTGCGGCAGCTGTTTTCATTTTACAAAGGCAGTGGAACTCAGAGCCTTCGCTGGCTGACTTACAAAGAGGAGCATTTTAAGGCACTGATCATAGTAGCGTTACATCAGGCCGTAGAATCTGCACTCATGCACATGAGTCAATCAAAAGACAAAGGTAAACACAGCAACCATCCAGCATGACTACATTTGTTTTCTATAAACACAAAATGTAATGCTGGAAAAACATCAACAACAAATTAAAACCTAGAATAAAGAAACTAAAACAAAAAGGTAGGTGTGCTCTGTTCAACATCCATGAGACACATCTTTCTACACCTCTGTTCATGTTGACATACTTACCTAGTTTCAGATTTCCAAATATAGAATATTTTAGAATAACGCAAATAAGATATATTCAGGTCCATGCGACCCTTCTTATAAAGTTATTTAGAACTGTGTAATCCTTTACAATTTCCTTTAGTAATATGAATTGGATGTAATGTATGACTGATTCATGTTCAAGAGATTTTGAACAGTATGATATAATATCATAAAATAATCCACAAACCATTCAACATTTCCTATAGTTTACTGATACAGTTTTCTCAGTGTTTTTCATATAATAACAATGTATTTTGAGTAGACCTAACAATTATGTTGCATTCACAAGGAATGAACCCAAAAGCAATAATTGTATGCTTGTATTTGCAAAAATGAGTCTATCTGATGTAAAGTTAATATTTCATTAGAATTGTGCAAAATATAAGGACAAAATCCACTCATTATGGTTAAAACATGTTTGATGTGATGATGCACTGGCTGATTGCTGATCACTGGCTGATTGCATTATGTCTCACAACATAGAAGTTGCATCCCGTCAGCAAACACATCAGTGAGTCATGCAGGAATTTTAATGACAGTGCTATAATTAGAATATGTGTTAATACTTTAATTTGAGAGCACTAAAACACTTCATAAAATGAACTTACTGTACATTTTGCCGTTCCTAAATCACAGCATTCTTAATTATCCAAAAATGCATTTCTTCATAGACATTTCAGGAAGTGAACCTATAATAAAACCAAACCAAATTCCAACAGCCTACTGTATATGCACTTAGCCAGTAGCCATACTTAAACAGAGAGGCAGAGGCCTGATCTATGCTTTACGTTGTTTTTCTAAGTTAACAAGTCACTATGAAATATTCATGTTTGGGATCTATTCTTAGACAAAACACGTCACCCACATTTCTTTCACCTCCTTTTCTTCTCTTTGCCTCGGACCAGCATGAGGGAGGTGTGGCAGGAAAGTGCTCCCTGACCTCCCGATCAGACAGAGCCCCCTCCAGGACCAGGGATGATCTCAGATTATCAGGTGGTAGAACAGAGATGGCTCTCATGTCATGTGTGTGTGTGTGTGTGTGTTTATTCATTTTAAAGGATTCTTACTGATGTCAAACATCCTCTTTCTCATTTATCCCTCTCTCCCCCTTTTTCTCTCTCTCCCTCTATTTCTCTCTCTCTATCTGTCCCTCTCTCCAAGGGTAGACATGGATGGAAGGAGACAAGGAGGGAGGGAGGGAGATATGTAGAGGAGGGTTAGGGTGGCGGTGTTGAAACAGGGGAGGGGTTATACCAGAAAGAGAGCTATTAATAATGCAGTGTTGAGCTGCAGCGGTCTCCTTCAGCATGGTGCAGACACGGCGAGACAGAGTTAAAGACAGTAAGCCCGCTCTGATGTCAACACTTCCAACACTCCCAGCCCTCAGCAGTTGGACATTTTCCATCAATCTGACGATGTGGCCAGCACAAAAAAAAAGCAGCATGCAAAAAAAAAAACACGTTCCGTTTGCATTTAGGAACACATTTACAGTCCAAATGTGTGTGCAGCAATATCAGACTGATTCTGCTCATATAGAACAACACAACAAGGAAGCACAGATCACTCTCAGAGATGTGAGATGGATGACAACAACAAATGGAAGGCTGAGCAAGAGAGAAATCAGAAAACACAACTCATTCACTACACTGTGGGGTTTGCTTGTTGTATGCAATGATATCTGGCAAGCTTATACCAATAACCATTAACAGCAATGTATCTAGTTTGACTGATGAACACTGTGAAATGTCACAAATACGCTCACTTCATACTGATTCATACTGCTTGACAAAGATGCTTTTTGACAAATACACTTTTGGGTTTTACTCAACATTAGTAGAACATGTGCATGCTTCACCAGCCTAGTGTGCACTGTTTTAATGGGTTACATGTTGGATGAACATCTAGGTTTGTTTGTCTGCAGACAATTTTGTTTATGATGTGGTGTCTGTGTGCTTCTTCCTCATTTCAAAAATGCCTCAGAGGTCAATTAAGACTGAAAGAGTTAGGAGTATCCACAGAAGGAAAACAGAGACCATCTTCACTCTCCCCATCTGAGTTCAATTTAAAGACAATGCTGAACATATGATTTATCATATTGGTTTCACATCATACAGTTTCAAGGTCGTTATTTCCATATTTCCAGGGATATTATTCAATGACACTCTGAAACCGATGCAGACTACAGCCTATCATGAACTTTGATTCCACCTGCTGGTGAAATCTGCACATTGAAATAGTAGGCTTTTTACACTGGTTGTCAAAAAACACCAAACATCTTGTGCAAAATATACACATGAATGGAAGGGAAAATTCGAAAAAGAGATCTCACCCGTTTCTCCTATAGCCCCAGGTCTGTTTCTCCTATAGCCCCAGGTCCGTTTCTCCTATAGCCCCAGGTCTGTTTCTCCTTACAGTTTTTCTCAGTCGCTTTGGTGCTTTTCAAGCAATGAAATGAAGACTTTCATTGGGAATGACTAGCATCCATAAGTATAGTTCATTTTGACTGACATGACATAAGCAAATGATAATGTTATAAAACAGCAGAGAATTGTACGAAAGCAACTGATACATGTCCAAAAGCATTTGCAATTTGTTTAGAGGAAGGAGAAATCGCTACTATGATGTGCACAAATGACTAAATGACATTCATTCTGATCTGAGAAAAGCACCAAAGCGACTGAGAAAAACTGTAAATTGGACTAAGGGCTATTTTGCAGCTGAGAAATACTTTTGTCTCTGTCTAGGTCCAATTTAAGGAGAAACAGACAAGATCTCAGTAAGAGCTCATTTATGTCTAGTGAGTCAAAGCAAATACATTTTTGAAATTTAGTTTGGCTCAGCTGGTGAGAACATATAGAATTTGATCAGTGGTCTGATGTGGAGGGTGAGCTTGCTGCTGATCTAGAGATACTTCATGACAATAATTTGTGTACAGTTAATGGCCTGGGCTAATGTGAACGGTGGACTTGTTGGAGCAACAGTTAGCTGATCAGACTCAAACAGACGCATGTCATAGAAGAGAGAAGACAGAAAGTATCACTGTTGATACTTAGTGTGATTTCAGATTTACACAAAATTTGCTTTACAAAGTAATTTTAGTTTCCCGTATCGGCCCTACCCCCCCTTACAAAAAAAAGAACTAGTTGTGCCAGTTTAACGTTTGTAAAATAATAATAGCCACAGGCCTATAGGGGGCAGTAGCAAAGGTGTAAATGGGGCAGATTAGGGCTAATGTGAAGCCCACGAAGATAGGAGCAACACCTTTTCTGACCATCGTATACATGTAGTAGCCTATAGATAAGTTTACTGTAACTGTAACCAAAGTTGTAACAAAAGTTGCTGTAACAGTTTTTTTTAAATTGTTTTTTTAACAATACAGCACAAGTCTGAACGTTGCTGAAGAAACCAGCTCTACAATAGTAACGCTAACGATTTCTATAATAGTTCTTTAGGGCCAAAGAAAGATATACAACAAACTTCTTTTTAACAGAACAGCGTGTTTCTTTTGCGTGCTATAAAGGCATGACTATTGCCTATAGTGGCAACTGGGTGATAATAGTGTATAATACTTAATTAATATAATATTATACTATGTATATTATACTATGTATATATTATTATTATATCATAATACTATGATAATCTGTAATACCTCTATAACATTCTTGCCCTCTATAGCGTCCTTTAGTACAGTCTGACAGCACTTATTTAGTATGTATAAATACTATAAGATTCCTATAATATCTATAGTCTACAACATTTTGTCCTATGGATTCCAATGTTCTTTTTCATTAGGATCTTAGAATGGGGGCTCTTAGGGGCTATGTGTTGAATTTGGGTTGAACCACTGTATGCACCAATGTATGTCTGTTGCACTCTTGACTCTTCTTTGCTAAGTCTCTTTAAAATGTTTTAAACTAGAAATCATACACATAACACCTTTAACATCTAATTTTCATAACATAAATTAAAGGAGAATTCCGGTGTGATATTGACCTAAAGTGTATTGAAACATGATACCGAGTGTGAACGTATGTCTCATAGCCCATCTCGGCTTGTCCCCTGCACTCCAAAATCTGGCGCTAGTTAGCCGATGCTACCAACAGCTTTTTCAATAGTGGTGCTTCGGCATCGGGCTAGCCATGCAAATAAATCACTGTTTTACACCCATTTACGAGGCTCAATGTATCTCCACACTTCATTGGTAGACTTCCGAGGGCCCTGACATTTAAAACGAGACATTGAGAACTTTGAAAAAGCACTGGTAGTTTACTTACAAGACGATTTATACAGACAGTACCTTCACGAAGTTTAGCGTTTGCAGCCATCTTGAATTTAGTCACGATAAGTCGAGCAACGAGTAAGAATGAACAGGTATGATAAGGGATCAGATTCCAAAAATAATTCAGTGGAAATGCATGAATATTACAGTTGCTGCTACTGGAAGAAACTGGAATCCATGCATTTCCACTGAATTATTTTTGGAATCTATTTTTCTCAATGTCTCGTTTTAAATGTCAGGGACATCGGAAGTCTACCAATGAAGTGTGGAGATACATTGAGCCTCGTAAATGGGTGTAAAACAGTGATTTATTTGCATGGCTAGCCCGATGCCGAAGCACCACTATTGAAAAAGCTGTTGGTTTCTCAGGGGGGAGGGGGCGTGGCATTGGCACAGTGCCACGCCCCCTTCCCCCCTGATCGAAGTACATGAAAGTCCTACGTCTGCTTGAACTACTCGTGGCGCCACGCCCCCTCCCCCGATCAACAGACCCACCCTCCCAGTCCCGGCGGCATGGGGGGGCTTTGGGGGGCCGGGCCCATCCTGGAAGTCATCTGTGCCCGCCCTGGGTGAGCTTGGCTGCTCCAACCAACCACAAACCCATAGATTGATTTTGAACACTTATTAAATTATGGCCTATATTATACGTTTGTCAATCTAGCAAGTAGCAAATAAAACTTGTAAAATCTGTATTATTCCGTAGCTAATCAATCAGGAACATTAGGTAAGCCCATCACCTAAATGGAGAGGAGGTTACGTGGCGCAGTCTACTTCATTTCTGCACTAACCCCTGTCATCCGATGACAAATATAGCTTATAGGCTCGCAGGTAGGCTATATCTCGTATCATAGTTAGTAGAAGTAGGCCTAGTAGTTTCTGGGTTTGTTTGAGAGCGTTAACCTTTACTGTTTTTTTCTTCTGACCTAGTCGGAGAACAGGGAGCTTTACCACTCCAGGGCCGAAGTTATCCGTAACTTCGGTGAACTCCCTAACACTATCTGAAAGTGGTTAGCAAATGAACGATGATTTTGGTTTTATCTGCGGATTTATTTTTGCATTATTTTGAATATGACTAGCTCCAGTCTCAACAGCACGTACTTTTTCCACACGCATCTCAGTTCTAACACACATCCCCTCTCGCTTTCTCTCTCTCCATCCCTGCGCACGGGGCTCTCTTAAAGGAGCTGCACCATTTTACAACAATTGCATTTACATTTTCATATTAGAATGTTTTGTCAAGTGTACAGTAAGCTTAAACTACCGTGATCAATTTAAGTTCCCGTGCCCCCCCTGGAAAAGTGTAATGCCCGTCCGTGAATTTGTGTCTGGCGCCGGGTCTGCACCCTCCCCATGTCCCATCGACCAAGCTTCATGAGAGCACAAATTCCATTATTTCAAACACACTGTTTTATTTATTCTAGAACCCTATAATAAATAATAAATAATAACATAAATTATAATAATAATTTCACCCAAATGGGCCCTTTGAACAGCAGTGGCTCATTCTGCTCTAAACAAACAGAAAACAACCAAATGAGAAAAAACGCGCTGATAGGCCGATAGGTTAGTAACTGAACAGCATCTCTCTGAGCTGAATGAGCGCACAGACAGCAACGTTGTGTATTTACGTTTGTAAAATATAGCGCTTAGAAATATCTGTGCGGGCAAGTTAATAATTTCTCAGAGTAAGAAATGCCATGTGTGGCGTGTGAGTGTGTGAAGTCATTGAAATGCGTGTGTCTCACGCTCAATGCGTGAGACTTGAGAGGTCTGATTAAGGAGATGGGAAACATTAACTTGTAATGGTCACCCATTAAAATGATGTGTTTTATTTTGAGCATGTACTCATATGATTTTGAATGTTACTGCTGGTATAATAGTAATTATGTGAGTCATGAACATTAGATAGGCTACCAGAAATGAAGTAAACACACGGGTATAGGACTGATTTTCACTTTGATAATGAGGAACTCCCATCAATTGGCCTGTCAATCAATGGGAGGCGTTCGTGGGACAGGGTCAAAGTTTTCTTATGTTCTGCTATCACGTTAGGTAGGGGCAGCGCGAACAGGCCTATGTGTTTGACATGTTGGACTACGTGAGTGTGGAGTATCGTCGCACGGTCTCGGATTACCCTTTTTTGTTCTAAAGGACATTGTTGGATGCTTTGCCTTTTTTTCTATATGGGGATTACTCATCTGGACGGACGTTTGCCAACAAGGACAGGCTGGTGAGACGCGGGGTTTTTAAAACCGGACCGCCGTGTCCTTCCTTATTTTTTTGCGTTCGCGGAGAGGCTGCCACTTCGTAAAAGGACATTGTTTTGTTTTCTCGGACATTTAGTTATTCCCCGGTCTTGACCTATTGAACAATATACTTGACAAATTGTTTTGTGGGTTGTTTTGTGGGTATTTTGGGGTTGCTGGCGCGATGCGCGCACTTTGTTTTGTTTATGAGTGAATGAATGGAGCGGGCCTACTGTAGATTCCCGCCGGTCCAATAATTCTATAAAGCACGGAGGTTTAACGTTTGTGTCCTTGTGTTATTCAACCATGTTTGGTAAAACGTCCTGGGGTTATTGCTAGAACGATCCATGTTTGTATTTTTTGGTTATTTAACGCATGTCCACTACTTTGATTGCCAGCAAGTGTAATGGAATAGTCGCCCCGCACCTTTTGATGCGTATTGTAGCCCTCGCTTTCAAAAGCATTAGAGAGCGTTTGTTACAAACTATGTTCTAAAAGTTTTTAAAAGTGCCTCAATACAGGTCTTACAGTAATTATTGAGATAATTGAGAAGATAATGAAGGAATTTATAAGATAATTAAGGAATACTTTCAATAATTAAAAGTCTGTATGTGTGTTGTGTGTGTGTGTGTGTGTGTGTGTGTGTGTGTGTGTGTGTGTGTGTGTGTGCGCATGTGTGCGTGAGTGTGTGTGTGTGTGTGTGTGTGTGTGTGTGTGTGTGTGTGTGTGTGTGCGCATGTGTGCGTGAGTGTGTGTGTGTGTGTGTGTGTGTGTGTGTGTGTGTGTGTGTGTGTGTGTGTGTGTGTGTGAGAGTATGGACACCTAATACATATGTCCTCACATGCTCAGATATTAGTTGAACGCACAGAAATTGTGTCCTCGTGCACAAGAAAGCCCAGAAAGGAAGGAGCTAGGCTAGCCAGAAGAAGTCGTTTATGAGGTAAGTTGATGTTGGCTGAAGCAGAGCGTTTCTGACAAAAAAACACTGGCTACATGATCATTTGTATCAAGGTGTGAACAGTAAAAGTCCTGCCACATATTTGCTCCAACCATTCACTTAATCATCTGATTTATTTGCCACTCCTCCTCAGCCAGATGAGCTAATTAGTGAAAATCAATACATGGTAGGACTTTTACTTTTTAAAGCTGGACACCTTTGCTGCCTGGATGCTGACCATGTCCAGGTGGCTCTCTACTTACCTGACTTATGCCTCCACTGCATAATAGATACTTTATTCATCCCCAATACAACCATAACACAACAAACACACATACACACACATATCTCACATATGAGCATAGTGAGCATAGAGCATTGCCTCAGGCAGTGAGGCAGAAGCAGAGGGGGTGGTTCCCACAGGAGAAAGTGTCGGGCGGACCCTGTGCCGTTGTCACCCCCCCCCCCCCCCCCCTCACTCCTCATCCTCCAAAGGCTCTGCTCCTGACCATGCTGGTCAAACAGAGCTTGAGATGCCAACTGCTCTTGCACCAGTGTAGTGCTCCCTCCCTGGTGAGAACACAACAGCCTCCACGCTCCCTTCCACCCTATTCCCATGAGCCCGCGCCGGCACATGTGCAACTCTATGGAGGCAATGATGTTCCCTTCTGAACTCACATGAGCTCACAGAGCTCTAGCAAGCACATTCTCACATTCTTACTGTCTCATTCTTAATGGGATATTCCACCATTTGGGGAAGTACAGTACACTCATTGTCTAATCAAGCCATATCAAGCCCTTCGCCTTAAAGCCATACTCCACCATTTGGGAAAATACACTCATTTTCCACCTCCCCTTGAGCTAAACAATTGAGTTTTACCTTTCCTCAGTTCATCCAGCTGTTCTCTGAGTCTGACAGTAACATTTTAGCTCCAGCTCATTGAATCAGATTAGACCGTTAGCTTATAGATAGATAGATATAGATAGATAGATAGATACTTTATTGATCCCCAGGGGAAATTCAAGAATACAATTCAATTATAGCAGAGAAACTCAATTGTTTAACTCTAGGGGAGGTGGAAAATGAGTGTATTTTCCCAAATGGTGGACTATGGCTTTAAGGCGAAGGGCTTGATATGGCTTGATTAGACAAGAAATCAATAACTGGCATCTAATCGCCTGGCTACTGAATTGGAGTGACTGCTGAGTACTGAGTTACCCGCCTCAGTTACTGTGATTCAGAGTGGGAGAGCACTGTCTGCTTTCTGAAGGGTGTACAGTGCCGAAGGCCACTGTCAACAACCACAATACCCCCGTCGGACCTCACGGTGGTGCTAAATACTCTCGCAGGAGTGCCCTTCCATCCCCTATTGCTGCTAAAAAATTCTGGAGTATTACGACCTATTTGTTAGATTTCATGTTGACATAAACACCAGCCACATAGCATGCCTTTACTGTATGGAATAAAAAAACACAGTTAAACAGGCAGACATTGCAGGTCAGGAATATTTCACTATATCATGCTCATGTTGACTGTCCGACTGGTAGCCTTGAAGATCTTTGTTATTGTTTTTCTGGTGTGTCATTATCTGGAGATAATGACATAAATAGGTCGAGATCTCGAGAAAACGGGGGAAAAAATACACTACTTTTTAGTTCCTGAAAACACGAATGTCAGACATTATAGAGAGCCTGCCGTGGCAGTGGATAAATTATTCCAGTGAAAGGTCAATTGCAAACTGATGGCATCTCATTATCCATAGATGTGGTAAAGCCAGGATTTGTGAACATTTATGTCTTCGGGACGATGTAAATCCTGTTCGTATTTTTGGCTATTTCTGCAGTTTTTTCCAATATTTTGAGCCCCTTCTCTAAAAAAAGTTTCCTGTTTTATATAATATGATAGGCTTTAAATATAAATCAAAACCACGTCCTCTTATAGAGGACTATAGATTACAGTAAGATTTGTATTTTGTATTTGTATGTGAGGAATATTAAATAAAGCTGTAAACATATTTTATGGACAGCAGATGGCACTGTTTACCAACAGATCCAAAAGTTTCACCAGGAAGGTGAAAAGGGCGAATTTACAAAATGTCTGCATGCATAAATTCATATTAACATATATGTAACATGTATACACTACTAGTCAAAAGTTTGGGCTCACTTTGAAATTTCCATTCCACTCCATTATAGACAGAATACCAGCAGAGATCATGCATTGTTTTTTTTAATCAGGGCAGCAGTTTTCAGATTACATTATGTGCATACATAATTGCAAAAGGGTTCTCCAATGTTTTCTCTGTTAGCCTTTAAAAATGATATCAGGTTAGTAAACAGAATGTGCCTTTGGAACATTGGTGGTTGCTAATAATGGGCAATGTAGATTATGTAAAGATCAGCCATTTCTTTCTACAACAGTCGAGAACCTTATTGCAATTATGCTGCTGCCCTGATTAAAAAAACAATGCAACTGATCTCAGCTGGTATTCTGTCTATAAAGGAGTGGAATGGAAATTCATGTGACCCCAAACTTTTGACCGGTAGTGTACAGTATATGTTAACATATATGTACTGTACAACTGAGTCATCTCTATCAGAAATTATAATAGGCCTATGGCATTACCAATAAATCATGGTATATTTATGAAACACTACACACAGTATTGTATTGAACACTTAACATGCTGGTATATGTACATATTAAGTAAGGGATAACGGCCGCCGAGGTGTCCTGTTATACGGAATTAATGGGCGAGGGACAAAGAACTCCCCGACGCACAGCGGACCGAGTCCATTAATTCCGTATAACTGAACAGTCATTGTCTCTGTGCTCCATATAAAGGAATTATGTATTTTTCTGTCATGGGACCAGAAATTGTTTGGTTATTTCAGCCAGTGGTTATGTGTTCCATTTTTACGTACTGTGTACATGTTCATCCTTTGTCCACAGGGAGAAGATAAAAGTTTAAATTATCAAATAGGTGTCTTTCTTGATGAGATTGTGAAGCAGCATCTTCAATTTGGAGGAGGAAGAGGATACAGGGTGGAACTAAGTCTAACACTGGAAATTAAACTGTTAGCTTCTTTGAGTTTTCAAAATGTGTATCATTTTCAGTCAGTCATAGTGGATGTTGTCACTGTGTTTAAAATGGCATGAGAAGTTGCGATAAAAGATTGATATAGCAGGGGAACAACACAAAGTCATCAGAGGACTAAGGATGAAAGCAGAATGCATGATTATTTGAATACTGGTATACAGAATCAGTTTAAACTAAAGCATACACTGCAATCAGTGTGTCTTGATGTCATCTAAAGGGTATTAACCAAACACATGGTACCCCTCACACCCCATCCCTCATACACACGCTACCACACCTCCCTCTTGGCTCCATGTACACCCCTGTGTTTGCTCCAAGTCTCTGTTGGTCTCAGTGCTTAGGAAGGAGAGCAGTCAGAGTTTCATGTAGAGATAAGCTGGCTCCCACTACAGGTCTTTTCAATGTGTATGGTCATATTTGCACCGGTAAGATTATTTGTTTTGATTATTTCATGGATAATACATTGTAGCAAGTCAACTATCCACTTTTCAACTTGTTTTGCTCTAGATAAACAGTCCTTGCTGGTTTGTTTTGCTCTAGATAAACAGTCCTTGCTGGTGTGTTTTGCTCTAGATAAACAGTCCTTGCTGGTTTGGGTGAACCTGATACACTAACAGAGGCATGTGTATATTTTTAAGGAAAACACTGATTTTTATTCATTTATGAACTAGGAATATTGAGTATATGTCTGATTATTTCTCTATTTCCAGGTATCTTGTTCTAGTAATTTCTCTTTCTGCTAGTTCCTGAGATGTATTTTGACTCATAGATTTATGTTACCTATGGGTTTACTTGCATCATAATAATGAACAGCTGAACAAACAACAAAGAGGCATTCCAACAGGTTCATCCCGGTGCTACAGCCAGCGGTGGTTCCCTCTATGTGGTGCACCATCCTAAATGATTCATTTATTCTCATTGAGATATGGAGACATTGATTGCAATCCCTAAGCAGCTGCAAGCATCTGACCTGGCTGTGTGCATGTGTGAGATTAGCACCTGGGTGTCTTCTGCATAATTTACTCTATTGCATCGATGCCAAAGAAATTACAATTACTGTGTGCATATAATGATTGATTTACACCTTTGTAGGACTTTATTTTGTTGACTTGTCTAGCAGAACACTCAGATGCTATGTATGGCTTTTGCCTCCCTTTTTGATTAATCAAAAATATTTATTTCCAACAAAAGCATGTCTATTACTTTGATGGTGTGTTTTGTTGCATGTATTGGCTTGCTATTTTAGATGTGTAATATTGAAGTATGGAATTCCAATTTTACATTGTAGAATTAACACTGTTGCATAATTGCTCCTTTTTCCAACATACTGCTGCCGTTTCCACTGCTTTAGTGTCAACTGTGTATCCAGATATGAGGCAGTAAGTCTCACAGAAATATACCTCCTGCAGGTCTTGGCCATTTTTGCATTCGCAACATGTGGAGGTTACTCTGGTCAGCTGAGGGTTAGAGTGGACTGTGCGGACAAGACCCAGACCAACATCACCATCAGCTTTGGCTATCCTTTCAGGTGATGGAGGACACACCTCAGTTCCTTTGAGTATTACATGTCTTTATTAATACATGATAATTTATTGGCATAAATGTCATTCAGAAGTTAATGAAACGTAAGATAAAATTTACCTTAATTCCACAAAAGAGTGCTTCCTTCTTCAAGAATGCACCACTGAGGACAACTTAACTGAACTGTAGAACATAAATTATGGTTTTACTAAAGAACTCTCTCAGAACATTTACTAAAGATCATGCAAGCTGTTCCAAGCCCAAAATTGAGCTGATATAGACTGGCCATCTGTGGTCATTCACAGCCTCCTCGGGCTCTCTCGGTTACCAAGGCACCCTGACCTCCGAATGTTTGCTTGATATTTCTGTATGCTCTCTATGCTGTCTCTGTGCTTTCTGTAACATTCACTGGAATCAGTCGTACTTTTCCCTTCATCAGGTTTGAACAAGTGCATTTCAAAGTGCCTCTGTGTGAGCTTCAGAGACATGAAACACTGTTTTTGGAGGGCGACTTTTCCACTCCAACCCAGTTTTTTGTGGCAGTTGCTGTCTTTGCTTTCCTATACTCCCTCCTGGCCACTGTGGTTTACTTTTTCTACCAGAACAAATATCGAGAAAAGAACAGGGGCCCTCTTTTGGTGAGTATATGAACCACCACTTATTGGCTCTGTCAATCCAATCTATCAATAAAAACCTTGTTTTGTTTTGTAGTATACTGCCAAAATGCACAACAGAATCTGACATATGTGTCATATGACATTGCAAATCAATATTTCCTTCATACTCAAAGCCATTTTAGCAATTTAGGCTATGATGAAACACTGCAATATTAGGTGATTAGTTCAGCTTTTCAACTCCATTTGGTTTTTCTGAAACACCTCCTTCAGCTAATTGACACGCTCTCCTCCATAACGCCCACAGGACTTTCTGGTGACAGTGATCTTCTCCTTCCTGTGGCTACTGAGCTCGTGTGCTTGGGCCAAAGCTCTCTCAGGGGTGAAGCAAGCTGTAGATAGCGCCCAGGTCTTGTTCCTCATGGCAGCTTGCAGGGAGCCAGCCAATGAGTGTGAGGCTTTGGAGAAACCAGTCTGGATTCGCCTCAACACATCTGTGGTGCGTGTCCTCTCTCTTCTTTACATTCATTAGTGAATATGATGGTCCAATTATTATTTTATACTTCATATTTCCATTTAAATAAGTTGTAACATCATGATATTATGATCTTCAAAATTTTGTGAAAACCAATGTATTCTGTAGGTCTATATACTATATCAGTACTGTACATGATTTTCCCCAGGTATTTGGATTTCTAAACATCACATTGTGGGCTGGCAACATTTGGTTTGCCTACAAGGAGACCGGCTTACACAAAACCCGCCAGAGACCCACCAGGACCCTCTCCGAGAAACAGAGCAGTTTCAGCCAACGGCAATACAGCCAGGGCAGCAGCTTTGACCAATCAGGACCATCCCTTGGCCAACAGCTGTATCGCCAGGTTAGCTTCGACCATTCAGCAGGAGGCTTTAGCCTTCCAAACAGCAGCCTCAGTCCGGCCTCCGTCTTTAGCTCCTCCTCCAGAGGACCACTCATACTGATCAATGACATGTAAAGCCATTGATGCAAAAGACAGGGAGTGAGTGAGTGAGTGAGTGAGTGAGTGAGTGAGTGAGTGAGTGAGTGAGTGAGTGAGTGAGTGAGTGAGTGAGTGAGTGAGTGAGTGATGACTGTCTGCTGCTGAGGGAGTGAGTACTGTGTGGTCATTGTGAATAAGTGAGTGGGTGATTACTGTGAATGAATGAGTGAGTGGGTAATTACTTTGTGATTACTGTGTGTGGATGAATGAGTGAGTACTGTGTGTGAGTACTGTATGTGAGTGAGAGGGTGAGTGAGTGAGTACTACAGTATGTGTGAGTACTGTATGTGAGTGAGAGGGTGAGTGAGTGAGTGAGTACTATGTGTGAGTACTGTATGTGAGTGAGTGAGTGAGTGAGTGAGTACTGCGTGTGAGTACTGTATGTGAGTGAGAGGGTGAATACTGTGTGTGAGTACTGTATGTGAGTGAGAGGGTGAATACTGTGTGTGAGTACTGTATGTGAGTGAGAGGATGAGTGAGTGAGTGAGAGGGTGAGTACTATGTGTAAGTACTGTATGTGAGTGAGAGGGAGACTACTGTGAGTGAGTGAGTGAGTACTATGTGTGAGTACTGTATGTGAGTGAGAGGGTGACTACTGTGAATGAGTGAGTGAGTGAGTGCTATGTGCCAATGAGTGAGTTAGTACTATATGTGAGTAAATGGGTGAGTACTGTGTGGATGAGTAAGAGATTGCTGTGTGTGCATAGGCTCGCTGTTTGGCGAGAGTATACAGTCAGCAAGGGTTCTTGTGAGGCTTATGAGGGTAGGCTACTTGTAAGGCTAGCACAATCCTCTATGCTGTGTTTTATTAAATGACTGTTTTGAATTATATGCGTTATACAATTGTTTAGTAGTTATTGTGATTGGCGCCTGCAGCGCTAGTTCTATAAAGATAAATAGACGTACAATCTACCTGTTTGATTACCGCAATCAAAAATTATATGAGATGTTTTTCCAAGGTGAGGTCATTTTTGAGTAATGTTCAATACTTAGACTTTATCCTAACATATGTTCAGGTAATTAATAATGACATGTATTTTCTGTGTGGCATTTGCATTTGTTGTGAATGCAAAAAATAAATTGATATCAGGTTACATTCAATATGATGTAGCCAAATGTATTATTTGTAGCTAAAATATACTTGTTCCTAGTCAGCCAATTCAATTTGACCCTTAAAATGTTGTGATTTTAGTTGAATGTTTTTCTTCTTTTCCATGGTCAGACAATATGGGGATAATTTTCAGCTGTGCTGTGTTATGAATAAATATGTACACTACAGTACTATTGTATGATAGATGCCAAATAAGAACAGGATATGTTGGATGACTTCTTTTCCAGGATATTAAAATCATAAGGAGAATTGCATGATAATAGATTATTTTAATCTGGTCCAAGAGGGCTTGCGGTTGAAATGTTTAAAACCAACACAGATACTTTGAAATGAAAATGAATCGGGCTTTAGCATAATGCTCTACAAAATGTCTAATTTTTTATATATAAGCAATAAGTTATTTAGTATTGTCAAACACAAACCCAGCAATCACGAGTGTTTCTGGTATGCTTGTCAAATTTTTATTTTGGGACAAAAGAGATTCGCTCCCACACAGAGAGTCACACACACAGAGTCAGGTCCATCAACATTGACATTAATTTATTATTTAATTAACTACCTGTCTGGTGTGATTCGTTTGGTCCTTGATGAAAATATAATATACTTTTTTTTTCACAAAAGCGTCTGCTAATAAAAGTAAACATAAACATAAACACTAACAAATGTGACTTCCTGCAAAGTCCCTGACTGTACCTTTTAATATAGTTATCTAATACTTGTGAACTTCAAGATTACATTGATAACCAAGTAAATCTTGAGTACATATAGAAGTACACATAGACCATCGTTGAGCACATGCCATCTCATCAACAGGACTGAACATCCACTTTACAGCCATCTAGAATTTCCGAACTAGAACGCTTGCAGGACTGCATTATCACATCCATAACATGCACGACCTTGCATGCGTGAGGAAGAGGCCAGTTCCTTTCACCCAGAGTAAAACAGCAAAGAGGGGGAGTTGGAGCTGTTGGAGATGCAATTACACTCTTTAGCCTGTCACAGGGCATTCTCTTGGCCCCCAGTCAAGAGGCAGCGTTTAGCAGGCCCACCATGGCGAAACTAACTGCTTGCAGGTGTCCGTGTTTGAACTGATGCGCTATAAATTGCAGTGGAGGTGTTCCAGTCTGTTCACAGCAACATGTATTAGCCAGTGTGATGAGAGCGCCAGCAGGAAATTAAAGGTCATGTCAGCGAGCATGCCACAGCTGTTTGTGAGGACAATTACCATGGAGACAGAGGAAAAGAGAGGGTACATGTTGCATGTAAGATATTGAGAATTGGATACAGAACATCTTCTGTTGCATTCTATTGTCATTGACTAGTGTTCCAATGGCATCATGGCAATCCAGCCATTCTATTTAGACCTCAGCCGAATCATCTGCATGGCACATACTCAATTGTAGTGACATTGCAGTGTATCTTTAAAAACCACTGTCGATGATCTTGGACTGTCTTTTTCTTTGTGTTGATCATACGCACTATTGAAATGTTGTTCATGGACTGAATATTGTAGTCTGTGGAAGCCTGAAGCAACAGTCAAATAAAAGTGTGTTGCTCTACATGACTCCTTCATCAGCTCCTGTGTTCAATCAAAATAAAAACACAAACACCCAAGGAAAAATGCCACCAAGTGTATTTTGTTTTAGCAATTTGGCCTTTTCATTACAGATTAACCAGTGTATCTGTCTAAGGTGCAGTCTGCAGTTCTAATGGAATTGCAGTTCTGATGGAATTCAGTTTTTCTCACAAAAACTGTATTGAGTGGCTACGCATATAAAAGTTCTTATGGTGTCCGTACACCATCCCTGCTCTATAAATGGGAAACAAACAAAATGGATGAGACTCAGCCATTAACAGTGTCAGATTATCAACACGTTGTTTCCCGAGCACAGAGGGAAAAGTTATTATTTGGTTATACAAATGGTTATACAGTCATTGGAGGGGGAGGGGGTAGGTCCTCAATCTAGCTATTATAAGATAGCTCTGCAAACAGTGAGCTGGTGTAACTAAAAATGAGAAGGATTGGTGTTGACATACTTACACCTTCACCCTACTGCCTGTTCTGTCTGCTGATCTGTCTGCCTGAACAGAGCTCTTTCCAAAATCCATAAGAGTGACAGTTAGCATTTTCTGTATCTAAGCATGCACAGTAGCAGTACCCAAAGCAGACACTGCGATAAGGTCATATTTGGAGAAATAAGAACCTCAAAACACTTGACTTCTCATGTAAGATGTTAGTCTTGGATTCAATCAGATGGTGGATTCAGGTGGCAATGTTAGGAGGAAATGAACATAAAGAAAATGTTCCCTTCTCAATACCACTAGGTGGCGTACTTGGACAACTTGGAAAATAAGCATAAACCCACAGACAATAGCAACATTCTGAGAAAAAGCAGAGGAATTTCTCTTCCTTGTTTTCAGAGGATAATCACATTAATTTGCCTTTGAGGAATGGCAGGTCTTGCCATTTTATAGGTATTCTCTGAAAGGTCAAATGACGTGGCATTTAGGCCTACCTTAAGAAAAAAAAATGTCACAGTTGTGTATTCAGCAAATATATTAACAACTAAACACACCGTGCATTTGGTCATTTTACCAGTGAGTGCCATATCAGAAGCTTAAGAGGTGTAAATTGTATAACTTTAAGCAGAACTCACTTCATTGGGTTTGTCAGTCTGACATATCAGAGATTCTGATCTCACCCTACTGACCCATTTACTCATAGGCTGCTATATTATAGAGACAGGTAAGGAGCTATTCCAGGGACACACCTAACCCCTTTTTTATGGGTGAAATGATGCATACATTCCATGCGTCTCAGCACTTCTTTCGTTCCTAATGCCAATCAGGGACATGGCAACCTAATGGGAAGCAGGGGAGGACGATTTTAATTAGATTAACAGTTCAAGGGTCTTCGTGTGACTACGAGCAGCCTATTTATAGCCAACAGCCGTCAGTCTGAAGGGACAGACAGAGAAAAGATCTTAGGCTAACCTCAGAACTAAGGCTAGCTCATGATACACAAAAGGTGATTATTGAGGAGGATTTGGTTGGCTACAATGTATGAAACCTTTCTCACTGTGCCGTCACCAGCAGGAGTAAACGGTTTTGAACAGTTGTGTGTTAGACAAACTTTTCCATCCTGATTAGAAGCTCAGCACATTTGTGTCGACTGTCTGAGCCACCTCTTACTCTATACGTTATGGATACATATCAAATACCTCTTTTACACTCAAAGTATTGAAAGCTACTGGCCTTCATCTATATTCTCTGTTAACTTATAACAACATAATATGATTAAAGCCCATTGGGTTTCTGACTAATCCAGATGTAAGGTCAAAACATTTAAATGAGGGCACAATTTAGTAAAATAAGCTCAGTATAAAATGAGTACACAATTTACTATTCTCTTGATGTACACAAAAAAATGTCTTGTAATGGCACCTTGGGGGTTATGACTATGAGCTTTTCATATTCTGTTTTGCTGGTAGATGCTTACCTTATCCATGAGAAATTTGCTCCATGCTAAAACTACATTACTTGTCACATCAGCAAGACTTGAATTGCGTCTTAGACATACTTCTAAGGCTGCTCTAAACTAACCTGGGCGGCAAAATGAAAACCAAGAGGCATCAGATGTGCACAATGTGGTTCAGGCCATGCTTGGACAGAATCATGCATGGGTGAAATAACTGTTTAAAGCAAACACCATAGGGAAACAACATTTCAATATACTTTTTTAAATTGCATTAACTACACAGTGTTTCTTAATTCTAAAGCTATTTAACCCTATAAGGTTGACTTTTGGGACCCAAACCCTATAAGCACCAAATGTATTAATCTTTCTTTACCATAGCACAATGTGTAGGACTATACACAACGTATGGCATGCTCTTCACCATTCTCTGAACAAGAGTATGGCTTCAAATGATTACATAAAAACTGGTTTAACTCACATATCTTTCTATGGGTTCGAGACACATCATGAAATTCTCTAGATTAGATTAGATTAAATTTAACTAATTACCATCACCAGCAGGAGTATAAAAGGTTTTGAACAGTTAGACTCACTGTCTAACTCTAGATGTGTGACCTGCAGGTTTATTATATATCAACTGTAATGTGAGTCAGTCACGTGTTCAAAGTTAAATTAGCACTTATATATTTTAAATAAAATAAGGAATAAATGAGTAGGGCTATACTGACAATGTACCACTTTGTCATTTGAACCATTCTTTCTTTTAATAGGTCTAAAGTTCAACACCCGCTGGCTCAACATTCGCGTCTATAGATTTGACCAAGAATTTGATAGAATTTGATCAAGAGAAATTTTCTAAACTTTGGTGTCGACGTGCGTCAGACACTGGCAGTGAGCTTTGCTCCATTAAAAAAGTAATGGAGTTCTATACTTTGGCGTCACTTGGCGTGATGAGCCTCAGACACCGCCAGTGGGTATTGGCCTTAAAATAGAAATTACAACAAAGTGTGCCTGTTACACTATTTTCCCTGTGCGAACGTGTGGGCCGTTTATTCAACAGTTCACCTTTAGGGACAGAAGCGGCTACATCCAATTAGGCCAGAGTGTCGTAAAGAGGCTTACATTACACTTGATCTCGTTTATCTTGCCACTTACACTGAGCTTGCTGTCACACAATCTCTAAATCCTCCTGTTGCTGATAGATCCTGTCTCTGGACCCTGTGCCAGATGTTTACTTTGCTCCTAGAGAGGTTGACCCTGCCATAAGCCATGAACATGGCACTATGTAGTTTGAAACAAACACATCTTTCTTGCAGTAACTCTGGACTCCTGACTGTTTGGTCTGTGATCACAAAAATGGTTGGAAATGATGAAGTATGTGAGGATAAACTGAGGAAGCTAAGGAATTTGTTGACACACCTTCACCAGGAATGTATCTATATAAAAGTTAAAATTGTATAGAAAAATGATGACATTTGCTTTTGATGCATACTGTATCTTTATTTTTTTGGTTTTTTTCTTTCATGCTTTACAAAATATTTACAGAAATTAAAATACACAATGAAGCCAACAGTTATGCCAATGTTAGTCCTCCAGTGACATAAAAATAAAACAGCAGGATTCATCAAAAGAGAAACAAGCATATGCGTGAGTGAAAGTGAATGCTGTGCATACCTGAATGGTGCCTGACTGTCAAAAGTATATTTGTGAGGGAACAATATCGGAATTTAAAAACAACTTCTAAATATTATCCAAAAAATCTTTTTTTTTTTTCAATTTTAAATACTAATGTGGAATATCTTCATGGGCTCTTGGACCTTACCAAATTCAGTAGTTCAGTTTCATGTGGATGAATGCCTGTACAAGATGTACAGGAAGAGTAATGGTCATGGTAGGTAGCACACTTACACTGGAATTTGTCACTCTGTTATTCAGGTAGATTTCTTCGGCCAAACATTGCACCTCAATGGCTGCTTCCAGTCGCCACCGAAGACCTCCTTGACACAAAAAAGTTTCAAAACAACTTGTCCATTCACAACAATTAGTGGTCAGTCCTTTTTATCCATAGGAAACGGATCCTAATGTCTCTATGCAGGAGACACTGAGGACACTTCTGTCTTGCTTGTGGACACTGACGTCTCATCCTCTGGGGCCTTGCCAGTGATTGTCTGCAACATGCACCCACGGAACTAGAAAGAAAGAGAGCCAAAGAGAGTTAATGTGGGGCCTTATGATATTAACATCAAGATGGAGCTTACATCAGGGAGCTATATTGTCAATAATTATAATAGTGTGTATTGTATAAGTATAAGTATATATACTCTTTTGATCTCGTGAGGGAAATTTGGTCTCTGCATTTATCCCAATCCGTGAATTAGTAAAACACACTCAGCACACAGTGAACTCACAGTGAGGTGAAGCACACACTAATCCCGGTGCAGTGAGCCGCCTGCAACAACGGCGGCGCTCGGGGGGCAGTGAGGGGTTAGGTGCCTTGCTCAAGGGCACTTCAGCCGTGCCTACTGGTTGGGGTTCGAGCCGGCAACTCTCCGGTAGCAGGTCCGAGGCGCTAACCAGTAGGCCACGGCTGATCCCCCCTCCCCCCCAACACAATCATGACATACCTGTTTGTTAAGCAGCACATAGATGACTGGGTTGTAGATTGATGAGCTCTTGGAGAAAAAGGCAGGAATAGCCATGAACTGAGCGCTGAAAGCAGATCCCTTGTTGAAGAAAATCCAGGCAGCAACAGTAGCATAGGGGGTCCATGCAATCAGGAAACCCAGAACCATCAGGATGCACATGCGTGTCACTTCCTTCTCTGCCTTCTGGGTGGAGGCTGAGTCCTGTTGTTGAGCTGCAGCCTATTGGTGGATGGTAAAAAAACAATCATGGACTTTTTGCTCAGAATTGCCACAATACACAATACACTATGTATGGCGTAAAATAAAAGTGAGCCATTCATCTCTATGTCATAAAAAGTAACACATCTTTCAAAAATTGTCATGTTAAAGTTTCACAATGGCTTTAGAGACATACTGTATTGTCATTAGCTTTAACTATTTTAACGATCTCCTGATACAATTAAGTTGTAACTTACCGCTTTCACTGTGCACACCAGCGATCCATAAGTGAAGAAGATAATGATCACAGGGACAAAGAAGTGGCAAACAAACATGTAGATGACATAGGACTCGTTGTTGTATTCGGGGCTCAGGGTGTAGTAGTCAGGTCCACAGGAGCACTGCAGTCCCTCAGGGATGTACCTACATCAGTTGAAAATATACAGTCTCAACCTAAACATACTGTGCATTCTAAGGCTACATGAAGAATGATCTATATACTGTAAGCCTTCTCGCTGGCGTTGAAATGTCTGATGTTTCTGCCTTTATGCTGACATACCTGGACCAGCCAACAAGGGGTGGTGCAGCACAGGACATAGCCATGACCCATGTGAATGCCACTCCAGCTGCAGCATGGTTGGTACCAAACTTGAAGCTGCCCATGGGCTTGCAGACGACAATGTATCTCTCAACAGCCAGCACCACCAGTGACCACAGGGCAACCTGACCTGTAAGTGGACAGTTCACTCTTAGTATGTGATCTTAAAATATATCAGTGCAAAGTTTCAGCACTCATCAAGCTTCTATAAGCAAAAAAATGCTTACCTCCGAGAGTAGCCATGAAACCTTCAATAGCACAAGCCATGGGTCCAAGGATAAAGTAGCCATTAACGGCTGAGGTGATGGTGATGGTGAATCCGAAGCAGACCATGATCATGCCAGCAACAGCCAAGTTGACCAGAATAAAGTTGAGAGGCTGACGAAGCTTTTTGTGCAGCACCGTGACCAACAGTGTCATCCCGTTGATGGGGCCTCCCGAACAGATAAGCAAAAACATGTAGCAAGCAAGAAGCTTGAACTGCCATGGGTCAGCCAGGTAGTACTGCTGGTACAGAAAGGGACTCCTGACCAGCCCAGTCCTGTTGGACATAGGGATGTAGAAGTTGCTGCCCTCTGTGCCGTTCATCCTCTCACAAGCGTAGCTCTAAAGATAAGTGACCACTTGACTTTGGCTGAAGCCTAAGCAAGTTGCTCACTGGTTGGTGTCTGCACCTCCTGTCTCTGTATGTGGCAAATACAGCGTTTTTATACTTTCCCAAAGGGACCAAACCGAGATTAATGGAGATCAGCCATTGGCCTTTACGCCGGATGTTTAAAGATTAAAGTCTTATCATTAACACATACTTTGGGTTTCATTCAGAATGTCCCTAGTGTCAGAATTATGGTCACTTATTAGAGCATCATTTCAGACACCATAAAACAACATGTTTGTATATCATGAATTCCTTTATACATAATTACATGCTTTTGTCCCACAGTAACTTGTTTTATGAAACATTGTATTTAGAGAAATTGAGATACCTTTAACCCCAAATGAGAATGCTCAAATGAATGGCATGTTCTATGAAGCCCCACAAGATCTGTGGCTATGTTTGTAAAATCAGATTTAACTGCATGCCATACTCCTTTTCATTTCACTCTGATCTTTAGACTTGGCTTCTCAAAATGTTAATATGTCTCAATGTCTGAATGCTTTCTGTCACACTGTCATCCAGCCATGCACAATATTATGTGCAGTTTTTTTTTCTGGAAAAGTTGTACTGCAATGTCCGCAAAGGACAAGTCTTGAAACAATATTTTTTCCCCAAAGCTATTTCTCTTTTTCTTTTTTGTCTTTCAAATTATTATTTTCTATACAGACAGAGTTTTTAAATAATTTACCAATTATAATTCACATTAGATAGATAGATAGATAGATAGATAGATAGATAGATAGATAGATGGATAGATTTAGAACATTGTATGTATCAATATTTGTATATCACTACATACCCTATATAATACTGACAATAGTGTAACATTTAAAATATGTAATTGCATTGATGCTATTCATAATGCAATATTCTGCAACAGGGGCGTCGCTAGCTATTCAAAACATTCAGGGAGCCCAGAAGTTAGAGTCCTTTTTGTCTGTGGGTTCGGGGTTTCTCCCCCGAGAGATTTTGAAAATCGGGCTGATGAACATGCAATTTTAACCTACTTTGAGAATGAAAAGGAAGGCCAATTGTAATGACTCACGTCACGGCATTCTGAATATTTTGATGTTTAAAGACCGTGTAAGGAGAACGTCTCTTCTGCCAAAGTGCACCACATACAACACCCAAAATATGACATTAAAATAGCCTGTAGAATAAACATTGTAATGCACCTCTGTCAAGTGCACAGGTCTGAGCGTTCGTCTCGGGATAAACATTTGGACGTCATCCCCTTCAATTAATGGGCTATGGGTGCATTGAAAGCAATGCATTTGGGTTGTGTATCACAAACTTTTGCCCAAAGACAAAGTTCCATTCTGTCAAAATCAAGCCCAACATGCATTGCTTGGAAGCCCCCTCAAAACGAGGTCAGGTTTACCATATTTACTGCGCATGTGATTCAATAGTAAATCACGATATATTGAAACTGAGCTGATCGAAATGTTGCGGGAGATGATGACACACTGTGAGTTTCCACTTCTTGTCCCTGCTCTGACATTTTTTTTCTCTAAAGAAACTTCTAATATCCATGTGTCCTTCTGTACACTTATTTCGCTAAGGCTAGTTAGTAGAAGCACGAAACAGCAATGCGTAATAGCATAGAGGAGAATTGAAATTGCAACATTTTGAAACAAATGATTCTAAACCTGCCCAGATCGCGTCAGATTTTCTTGCACTGCTGTTAATGCACACAATGGACACAAAACACAAACGTCTCTTCTACGGGGCTATTTATTTCATTCACGATTAGAGTTTTTGTTGTTGTTTTTGTTGACGGCACATAGATCCGGGGCTATCCCCAGAGGATCCGGGGCTATAGCCCCGAATGCCCAGGTCTAACGACGCCACTGTTCTGCAATATATCTGTGTGATCAAGGTGATAACAACAAGTCTAACTAAAATTGACTTTAAATTAAATGTAGTTTAACTATCACATTTGTAGTATTCAAAAACAACAATGCTTAAACATCTCATATGTTTTCTTGATAATTGCCATCAGTTGGCTCCCCTTTCTGTGGGATATGATGGTCAAGGCAAGGCAAGTGAATTCAATGCCTTACATAAATAAAAGCAAAGAATAGTAAATGAAAGCAAGAACAGAACAAGTCTTTGAAAGAAGTAAGATCAGGCTAAAAAATATGACCAGTGACGTGAGAACACGTGCATCATTTGACCACTAGGGGAGGCCGTGGGAAGCTCTGTCTCCTTTCAAGCTGATGCTTCAGAACACAAGCGTGCTATATTATTCGTCTGAGAGGAAAGCACAAAGCCAGGAAGCAGAAAAGCGGAGAAGGAGCAGAGAAGACCGAGATTTCGCTTGATGTTCGATGAAATTTGATTGCAAAGCAGGTGCCATTTATGTAAATTGTTTTTGTGTTAGACTTACTTGCAGTTGGAAAAAGTCGCTCATCTGTTGTTAATTGATGTGTATGCTACAGCCAGTAGGTTACTGACAACGCTTTCATAAATAATCAATTTGCATTTTTAAATATGTCAAATTAATCTTTAAAGATATTTTAAACTGTACAATGACCATGACAATGAGATCCCTCAGAGTTGACCATTTGTAAGAGAATCAGCCACATTGGAATTGACCTGGGATTTAGCCTACTTGTTATCAGTTGCATGTTTGAATATAGCCTAACCTAAATGTCATGTTTCTGTTATTCTAATTTCCGCCAGTGACAGTAAGCTAACCTATAATTAGCCTATAAGATGCACAATTGATGACTAGGCTATCCAGCACCTGTGAGTAAACATTGCTACAATTAAACTGTATCTTATCTCAAAATGCTGTCACTTATGTTTTTTTATAGTCTAGAATTCTTGAATTCTTGAGTTGTATTTTGAAACTGTTTACACACTCATGTTGGAGAGGTATTAGGTTAAATTCGAGACGCAACATATTAAGCTACAGGTAAAAAAAAAGGTACGTTTGTTTTGGAGGCAAGGAACTTAACAGTTAGGCATCTAGTTTGAAGTTAGAACAGTAGGTTTTAATTGTATCCTGTAATTGTATCATCTGGCTTGACGATTTCGCGTGAAAACGCCTACAGACTGTTCAGATGCCCCAGATAATTGAGATTGGCAGATATCGGACTGCTGGTGACATGCCGCCGGCGGCGTGCCACTTGTGGTCCGCCGTTGGACCACCACCTCTTTTAATTGAACTTGTCATGAATATTATGGGAAAAAATAAATGTTATTAACATTTTGTATGGAGTATAATTGAACAAATTAAAAAGATTGTAGACCAATAGTGGCAAAATATTGGTCCATTTGTCTGCAACCCGCCAGACAACCGATGAGCTAAACGCCAGCGGACAAACAGTGGTCTACCAGCCTCTTGCTATCTGGGGCGTAGCCTAGCCTATGTAGGCTACACAAGCGCTCCCTTCGAAATGCTGTCATTCATTGTATGGCTTTCAAATCATGGCATCTACGTCTTGTTCAGACAGATCTTGTTCAGGCGCATCGTCAGTGGCGCAGTCGGGCTGACAGATTACTATAGATTAGGCTTACTAGGAACCTTAACCATTTTGATTAAACCAAGAACCGGAGGTTATAAATTATGATGTAGGTCATACAAAAAGTACTACATTTTTAAGCAACAAGGACATGCGCATGACGTTTTCTTTTTTCTTTTTTTTTTTGCTGTTGGGGAGATTCAGACTCACTCAATCAGTGTAAAAACAACCAAACATCCATAGAAAACATAAACGTAGCAAATGCTTCTTTTTAAGTCTAAATGGATTTTCTCAGCCCCATCACAATCCTGTAGCCTAAACATACCTGAATACCTAGCCCACTGCAGGCGAATCTGATCATATTCGCTGAGGCATGCATGACAAAATCTACAGTATCTTTATATTTTTCTCTCCTGTAGTTTTATTCTTAAAGAAGAAACATAGTAATGAAAACGTGCACCTGTTGGCTACTAAGTCGGTTGGAATGAATGAATGGCGAAAATATAGCCTATTTTGTTTCCACTGGACCCTGAGCCAGTGGGCCAAGCGTTCTGTGCGCATAGTGTCCACGAGAGTAGCAGCGCAGCTAGTTGAGCTAGAGGGTGTCACAAAGTAATTCGGTCAGGGACTGGACGGAAATGAAGGACAATTTAGATTGAATTGCACAGAAGATGAAAACAAACTGGATACAAATAAAAGCTACGATGGCGATAACAAACACCACTGAGGATCAGAAGAATTCGCAAAAGGTATATTTCTAAAAACGCACAGTCCACCTACACAAACCAAGACTTCGCAACACATGGCAAAACAGTTGGGTTTAAATAAAGAAACTAATCAGTTGATTAAACCGATGATCAGTAGACTGGTGATGATGAGCATTGAATGGGTGGAGAGATGGGAGAGAACATGGTCATTACAGTGGAGGTAAGCTGAACCACCATGCTTATCTTGAAACCATACACAATTTCCTCATATGACCCTAAGTTTAGTATGCATACTCAATTTTCATCTTGCCATGGAAAGAAGAACTATGTGTTCAGATATCAGAATGGTTACAAATTAGCAACATTTTATGAACACCAATACAATCAACATAATGTGGGGTGTAATTACATCTTATTAATAATTTAGTTTAATTTAATGATTGAATGGTTTGAAATTGTAATGATATTTTCTTCAATGTCTTATCTAATACAGTAGACAACTGTTTTGTTAGATGGCTCGACATCCCCCAATACCAGTGTAGCATGGCGGACAATTGGGGACCGTTCGTTATTTATAAACGGGGCCACCGGAGGAAAATAGGGGAGGGTCATGTCTTTTTATTCTTTGTTGAGGGGAGGGTCACCTAACTTTTTTTGTCTAGGAGGCAGGGTCACCCATCTTTTGTATTAATGAAAACAGCAAAAAGTCAAAGTGGCTTGTTTGATTGTTGATTTCTGTCGCCATATAACGTTCTCTTTCGTTCCATAGCTCTGTCAACATTGAACAATGAAAATAAGGGAGATTTCCCGGGTTTCTCACGCAAAATACGGAAAATGTCAACATTCGTCTCCATTAACTTTGGAAGGGTTGGAGCAACAAAGTAGCCTACTTTATTCACGCCTAACAGCCTATATCCATTTGGTCAACTTTATCCAGCCCTAAAAAAGTTAAATTGAACTTTGGTTTACTTGTAGTTTACCGTGTAGCCTAACTTTAAACAGTGTGCATGCTTAACATAAAGCACACTTGTGCTTCATTCATCCACACATCCAGCTCCTAACGTTTTGACAAGCATTTCTACCAATTGACCTCGTTCCTGCCCATCTCTAGCTTTGCTGTCTCCATCCTTTCTGTTTTTGTTGTTTGCAAAAAAATATATATAGTATTTATTGGTAACCAGCAACAAGTGCAATTTGTTAATCGCTGTCATTCTCTATCCTGCCAACAAAATGTTGTTAACAAAAATGTGTTACGTTCCAAATATCAGTGCGTAATTCTGCTTCATAAAGTTGAACAAATACATTTGGTCATATAAATAGCCAGTTTATGGTCTACAGTGTAGTTGGTAAGTTATGGTAGGCCAACTTGGAGTGAATATACAGGGGGAATTCTTTGTCTAGCTGAGTAGCCTGGCAGGTGCGCACGTAGGCATAGCCTACGGCCGAACACTGCAAGCGCTAATGAATTGTGCTCTCACGACAACCACGTCGTTAACTTAAATAGGCCTAGGTTAACATCACACTGAGTTCGCATTCAAGCAAGCAAAACGATGATTTGAATACATCTGTTTCACTGGAAGGGCAAGGGTAACAACAGGACAACACAGAGACAGGCCAGAATGCAGGACTAATGTTATGAGAGTATTACAGTAATATGGGATATTCTACGGGAAAATATTAAAACGGCAAGACAGCGGGGGAACGTTAAAATGATAAACCCGGAAAAAGTTGGCATGTTAGGTATTTTTCGGTCCCTGTGATTATTTGTGAAATTGTGCAAACGGCCTTTTCAAGTCATTTGAGAAGGAAGGAGTGTAAGCTCCCAAATTGACGCTCGTCTGAGAAATTGAGTTTTGGATAATGTTCAGCTTCGGCAGCTTTACAATGACTGAGGAAGCCTAGACACGAGTCCATAGCAACAAGTTCATGTGTTGAATTTATTACCCAGTGTGCTTTGTTGAATGGTCTCAATGCTTTATTGTTTTATTTCATGTGAATACTTACTAGAGGAGTAACTTTTCAAGTAGGCTAATGCAGTTGCAGGAAGTGTGCATTTAGTTTCCATGTTTATTGTGTTTCCACAACAATGTTAGTGAGTAAATCTACTGAAATGGCCACCATCTTGGTGAAGTGTGATGTGTAAGATCAGAAAGCAGAGGTTGGTTATTGGGCGGTAGCATATGTAGATGTGTTTTCATAGCGCGTAAAGAGCGTGGGCGGAAGACCTCGACAATTGGCCGGGGAGGGTCATGTCAGTTTTGAAAATGCTGCTGGAGGGTCGTTGAAAATTATAGCGCAGGCAGGGGAAGGTCATGCAACTCTTGATCGAAGCACTCGAAATCCCTCCGGTGATCCCGTTTATAAATAACGAACGGTTGTCCACTACGCCATCCAGGAGTTACTGGGAACCAGGGAACACCCACTTAACCAGACCTAATAGGTCACACAGTTTTTTATGCTTTGAAAAAAGACATATGACCCTAAGTTTAGTATGCATACTCAATTTTCAATTTTCATGGAAAGAAGAACTATGTGTTCAGATATCAGAATGGTTACAAATTAGCAACATTTATTTTATGAACACCAATACAATCAACATAATGTGGGGTGTAATTACATCTTATTAATAATTTAGTTTAATTTAATGATTGAATGGTTTGAAATTGTAATGATATTTTCTTCAATGTCTTATCTAATACAGTAGACAACTGTTTTGTTAGATGGCTCGACATCCCCCAATACCAGTGTAGCATGGCGGACAATTGGTTGTCCACTACGCCATCCAGGAGTTACTGGGAACCAGGGAACACCCACTTAACCAGACCTAATAGGTCAAACAGTTTTTTATGCTTTGAAAAGAGACATGTGTACATTGAAACATACAATTATTTATAAGACACAGGAGCAGACTTTTTAAAGACACACAAATCAGACAAATATGGCTTGGCCACCAGATAGACAGGGGCAGGCAGTCACCCTGGAACCGGCCACCTTTTGGAAGTTTACTGAGCCGGGAATTGCTGGAAAGGAGCCTCACACCATACACACCCCATCACTATGCCACACAGTGATTTAACCTCCCTACCATAAACACTTGGCCTAGTCCACCCAATCAGTAGGCTGGGTGGTGGGAGGCTGGGAGGTACACAGGGTGGTGGGACGTCTCACAATTACTACTACAAAAAACACACACACAACACACACACACAAATCAAAAAAGAAATAAGAACAGACATAAAATTGCAACCAGCACAGCAAAACACACTACAAAACAAAAAAATAGGGGCAAGGGGCGGAGGAGATCATTCTGACAACACAGAGCACGTAGCCGGCAACATGAGCTACACTGACATCCATACTGTACATACAACTGAGCCTGGTACCAGAATCAGTAGCAGTCTTTATTGGCCAAGTATACTTACACATACAAGGAATTTGACTTCGGTAACTGTCCATACATTCAACAATAGACATGTAGTAGTACAAATAGACATGTAGTAGTAAAACATTCAGTATACAATAGTAATAAAGACACATACTGTACAATAGAGACAACAATATACACATATTAACATATTAACATAATATACAATATACAAATAAGCATAGTATCAAGACAAGTAGACATAGAGTGGAGTGGAGTGCAGAAGTAATAGTGTAAATGTATGTATGTATGTAATGTGTACAGTACAAGGTGCAGATTGGGATGATAAGTATGTATAAGTAAGTAAGTATAAGTATATATACTCTTTTGATCCCGTGAGGGAAATTTGGTCTCTGCATTTATCCCAATCCGTGAATTAGTGAAACACACTCAGCACACAATGAACACACAGTGAGGTGAAGCACACACTAATCCCGGCGCAGTGAGCTGCCTGCAACAACAGCAGCGCTCGGGGAGCAGTGAGGGGTTAGGTGCCTTGCTCAAGGGCACTTTAGCCGTGCCTACTGGTCAGGGTTCGAACCAGCAACCCTCCGGTTACAAGTCCGAGGCACTAACCAGTAGGCCACGGCTGCCCAATGTAATGTACAGATTACGTGGGTGAATATCCAAGAGGGGATGACCCCACTTAACTGCAGTTCAGTAGAGTGATGGCAGAGGGAAAGAAGCTGTTCTTGTGTCTGGTTGTGCACAGGGATCTGTAGCGCCTGCCAGAGGGGAGGTTAAAGAGGGTGTGTGTGCAGGGTGTGTGGGGTCTTTGATTATGTTCTCTGCCCGCTTCCTGGTCCTACCAGTCCTGGAGGGAGGGCAGGGGGGGTACCAATGATTTTTTCAGCTGTCCTAATTATGTTTTGTAATCTGCGTTTGTCCTGTTTTGTGGCGGCCCCAAACCAAACGGTGATGGATGTGCAGACAATGGATTCAAAGGCAGCATTGTAGAAGATGGCCAGCAGCTCTTGTGGTAGGCCATTCTTCCGCACCTGCCATAGGAAGTACATCCTCTGCTGAGCCTTTTTAAGGATAGCATTGATGTTGGCCTCCCACTCCAGATCCTGGGAAATGATGGAGCCAAGGAACTTGAATGTGTCCACATTTGACAATGGGCTGTTAGATACTGTGTGTGTGTGTGGGGGGGGGGGGGGGGGGGGGGCAGCACTGTGGAGTGCTTCCTAAAGTCCACCACCATCTCCACAGTCTTTAGAGTGTTTGGCTCTAGGTTGTGTTGACAGCAACAGAGCACCAACTTCTTGCAGACTCGTCACCATCCTGGATGAGCCAAATGACAGTGGTGTATTTTGCAAATTTTAAGAGTTTGACAGCAGGGTCCTTGGAGATACAGTCATTTGTGTAGTGAGAGAAGAGCAGTGGGGAAAGGAAACACCCCTTTGGTGCACCAGTGCTGATTGTTCGTGTTCCAGATGAGACATCTCTCAGCCGAACATGCTGACTCCTGTCAGTCAGGAAGCTGGAGATCCACTGACAGATGTCAGGAGATACAGCCGAGCTGAAGTCCACAAACAGGATTCTGACATAGGTCCCTGGCTTGTCAAGGTGTTGCAGGATGAATTGCAGCCCCATGTTCACTGCATCATCCACTGACCTGTTTGCCCTTTTGAACGTGAGATTTTAATGGGACACAGCTTATAAATACTGAACCTGAATCTTCCCTATATGGGGTGTGTTTCCCAAAACCATAGTTGCTAAACTGTTAGCAGCATGTCAGGTCGAGTGTGGTGGTTGAGTTGAGGGGTAGGACTATGTCATAATAAAATTGCTGGCTTTGGCGTCTACATGGCAAAAGTTAAATGGCGGTTTCAAAAAATCCCACTTTGGAACCCAGTTACAAAAACTGTCGTTTACAACCTCCTAAAATGCCGGGGTCATGTAGACGCAAGACCTAACCGATAAAATAAATTCACCGGTTTCAAAAAAACTACCGTCGTGTAGCTCGACTTTTAATATTATATCTAGCTAACACTTTAGCGTATGGGCGTAGATTTGCGTGGGGAAATGTCCAAGGGAGTAGGTTTGGTCTTAGCTTTGGTGGGGACACATCACCAACTCCTGTTGTCATGATACCAAAATTATTGTTTCGATACTGATGTGAAGAAACTCGATTTCGATACTTTTGCGATTTTTAAATTTTGATTTGGGAGCCCCCCCACAGTTGATCATGTTCATGAGCCCCCATGTTAATGCCCCAAGAGTGTAGCACTGTAGCTGCCTTGCTGATTTAGCTGTTGGCTGCAGCAACCCGAGCTAGGTAAAACCAATTTTTTTTTTCCATTTTTTGTACCGACAGTACTCGGTGACCTTGAGAAACGAAGATCTATGTGAAAAATCACCGGAATTCCCCTTAAATTATGCCTGTACGTAATTGGGTTGATATTGTGTGCCAAACATCACCCCCCAACCCCTGTTTGGTTTGGTCTGACAACAGGCCTGTCGCTCTTTCTATGCCACACATACTCTGACTGCTTTATGAGTTAATGAGTGAATGAATGGGACTTTTTTGATAGCTTGATTGCTTACCAAGTGTATGACTATTCTTTAAAACAGAACAAATTCAGAAAGAAATCAATGCTCAATGTCTTTTCTGTATTAGATTAATGACACTGATAGATTCAATTGATGCAGAAATTTATTTCACTAGAATATTTTTTGTTTGTTTTTTTCTTTGCTTTATAAAATACTGTACACACAAAAATATTAAACAATCACACTAACAAAATGTTTATTAGCAGTCGAGTTTCATAAAAAATAAAACTCTCATAATCCATTCAGTAATAAACAGTAATACAAAGGTGTTAAAATGGTTCTTACTGCTCAAAATGAGGAAAGAGGTTACCCAGACCTCTGACCTTGTGTAAGATGTTGTATTTATGGATCCAACACCTGAGTATTAATGCATATTCTCAACTCCATCTTCACAAAGTCATTGCCAGTTGTCCCAGTCAGTTCATATCACATGTTACATTGGGCAGTGTATTGCACTGCAATACAGCAAGTTTAGATGCTCTTTGTACAAAGTAAATGTATTTACATGTACATGTAGATGTGATGGACATTTCAAAAAGTCTTGTTTGCAGTTCTGCAGAAGAAATTCAGTTGGACCAAAAGTGTGGACTTAATAGTGTATGTCTGGATCCAAATTATAATTTGGTCTAAAGGACCTTGGCAGTAATATTTATCCCAAAGAGATTTTCAGATAAATCTGTATTCATTTTTCCAGTATTGCTATTTTAATCCATCAACATTGAGTCATCAGCTGCTGTTGTTTGTGAAGAGGTAAACTGGTGCAAGAAGGAAGCTTATGCAGGAGACACTGAGGACACTTCTGTCTTGCTTGTGGACACTGACGTCTCATCCTCTGGGGCCTTGCCAAGGACTGTCTGCATCATGCACCCACGGAACTAGAACACAGAGAATAGGAATCTAAAGTGCTTGAACAAAAAGGATGTTGTGCTGTAGTGTCCTCCCTGTGGAAATGCATTTCATTTAAATGACAACAGAGGGAAGCTTACCTGTTTGTTGAGCAGCACATAGATGAAGGGGTTAAACAAGGCTGAGGACTTGGAGAAAAAGGCAGGGACAGCCATGGACTGAGCACTGAAAGCAGCTCCCTTGTTGAAGAAAATCCAGGCAGCAACAGAAGCATAAGGGGTCCAGGCGATCAGGAATCCCAAAACCATCAGGATGCACATGCGTGTCACTTCCTTCTCTGCCTTCTGGGTGGAGGCTGAGTCCTGCTGTTGAGCTGCAGCCTATTGGGAAGAATAAGATGATTTCATATAGTGTATTATGCCATTTGGCTTGACTTTGACGTAAGTAGTCTTAGCCAGTGTACTTTAAAATTGATCACTTTAATTGAGCATTTTCTTACAAGTAATACCTAGTGCAGAGTTAGGGACTAGGGCAAGTACAATTAATCAATATACTCTCATATGAACTAAGCATGATAGAAAAACATTAAATGTTGAAAGTATGTTGGACCTGAAATCAGGGATGTAGTGGAGGCTAAACTCAAGTAAACACAGTTTATCCACCTCTGAGATTTCAGAAATAGAGTTTATTCACCAATTGCAACTTTTAACATTCAAAAATCACACTGTATTGTCCACATTCACAATATGTCCACTCATCAACACTCTACTTTAATACCACTGGTATTGTTATAAACATTGGACAATAACCTCCACCATCATCCAACATGTTCTGAATGTCTTTTTAAAAAATATGATACCGCTTGGCGCTGTCCATATCACCGTGATCACAGAATTCATAGTTTACCCACCTCTTATTTTACCACTACATCCCTGCCAGAAGTGGAAACAAAACATACCTACATGTATGTGCATCAGTAAACTTTGGTGATATCTTACAACCAAACCTACAGCTTACTTTGCCTCGCAAAAACAGCAGATTCTTACCGCTTTGACTGTGCAGACCAGGTTTCCATACGTGAAGAAGATAATGGTGACAGGAACACAGAAATGGCAGCTGAACATGTACATGACGTATGACTCGTTGTTGTATTCAGGGTTCAGAGTGTAGTAGTCAGGTCCGCATGAGGCCTGTAATCCCTCAGGAATGTACCTGTTGAAAAAAATAAGATGAATTCTGACCCACAGAGATTTTCAGTGTAAAAGAAAACAGACAATGTTCATAGTGTTTCAGTGCTCTTTCTGAAACACCAGCCATACCTGGACCAGCCAACCAGAGGAGGAACAGCACAAGAGCATGCCATGACCCATGTGAATGCCACTCCAGCTGCAGCATGGTTGGTACCAAACTTGAAGCTGCCCATGGGCTTGCAGACGACAATGTATCTCTCAATAGCCAGCACCACAAGGGACCACAGGGCAACTTGGCCTATATATGGGCAGGAAACATAGTTAAGATACATTATATACAATACATAAAGCAAGGAAGCAATATCCACAGGCCAAAAGCCTGTTAGAAATGCAAGTGATGGATTTTAACTAATAATCAGTTACCTCCAAGGGTAGCCATGAAACCTTCAATAGCACAACCCATTGGTCCAAAGACAAAGTAGCCATAAAGAGCTGAAGTGATGGTGATGGTGAATCCAAATAAGACCATGATCATGCCAGCAACAGCCAAGTTGACCAGAATAAAGTTGAGAGGCTGACGAAGCTTTTTGTGCAGCACCGTGACCAACAGTGTCATCCCGTTGATGGGGCCTCCGATACAGATGAGTAAAAACATGTAAAATGCAAGAGCCTTGAACTGCCATGGGTCAGCCAGGTAGTACTGCTCGTACTCAAAGGGACTCCTGACCAGCCCAGTCCTGTTGGACATGGGGATGTAGAAGTTGCTGCCCTCTGTGCCGTTCATCCTTTAAAAATGAATCAATGAACACAAGAAGAAACGTTGCCACAAGAGGAACTATCAGGTGCAGTTGTGTTTCCCTGTGTGGAGCGGAGGTGAGCATGTTGGTTTTATACCCTCACTTAGAGACTTAAAAGAGATTACTGAAAGTGTCCAGAGGAAAAAAGCAAAGATTAAGGTCTATTCATTAGCCGACAACCTGGATTTTCTCTAAGCGTATCATTACACTGCAAGCTTATAGTATTTATCCAATAACATACAGGGAATACAAAGAGTCATACACATGGCCCATGGCCCTCAGCTCATGGGTTTGAGATGTTTAACTAAAACAAGGTAGTTCAAACTTCACACCAAACCATTAAAACATTTCTGAATACTGTAGAAATTAGTGATTGTTGAAAATCTAATTTGAACATTACATGTTCAGAACCTTTATACAAAATGTTAAAGATGAATACAAAGATATAACTATCATGAAAATGTTTAGTTGTCGACCTAACTAATTCCAAAAGAACGGTGTTAATACGAGAAAACGACATATATGTTTGACTGAGAATAGTGGCAACTACAAGTATGGCAACTACATGTTTTATTGATTGTATGCCCTATGGCTGCAAGTATTGAATTGTGTTATATACGTTGAAGAGAGTTAGGTACAAGAATAGATAGAATAGATGCTACACTGACTTATACTACGGAGAATGAAGTCTCTGACATTATCAATGCGCACTTGATATTGCACTATGTAACGCTGTTGATTGGGTGGGATCATGACCCTTTTAACTGTATGCAAGTCGTTGAATATTGACTTCAAGGGACATAGACATCAATCCGTCCATCGTTACTTTAAAGCACACTAGAGAAAGGTGTGGTATATTCGCTACTATGTAATTCTATCAAGCATAAGGCATCAAGATGAACTCTTCAGAGTGTTCAGAGTAAGTCATAATAATTTGTCCGAAAACAAGTGGTGACCTTCATATGTTAACACAACGTTTTATTGACTTACAGTAGCACAATACAACATAAAGAGTTTATAGCTCAATAAATCATATGATTTAGCTCTTGTTGATTGACTTTTCTGCTGATAGATATACGTATGTGTACATGTAGATATGTATATATGTACATCCCTAATCAAAAAGGAGAATGTTATTGAGGGAAAACATTATTAAAATCTTAGGAAAACACTACTAAAACAATATAAGTAAGTGGATTAGTAAGTAAATCCACATAGCACAGTTTTAAACTGACTGATATATTCCAGTCTCTGTCTAAGAGTGTGCATAGCAGAGCAAGGGCAGATTGCTCCATCTTTTCCATTCAAAGAGCTTCTGGTATGGTTTGCATTTCTTACCTCACTTTATTTCTCAGTGTATTTATTTTTTTCATATGCTTTCATGATACCCTTTCCTATAGTATAATAATGATTTTTCAGGATTAAAAAATGACCAGTAGGGTTTTTCGGACTCTATCCCTTCTCAGAGATATGTATGCATTTAGATGTGTGTCCGCTCTAATAACTGAGATGCAAGGACTGGTCACTTTATGTCTCTAAAGCTACCCTTGACTTGCTTTCAAATAAATTATGTTCTGGCAGAGTAGCTTAGGATCAGAGTAGCTTATACGTCGAGTAGCTTATCTGAAGTGATATCGTAACTACTTTGAGGTTTATGAAGAAAGGGGCGGGCATGGAAAAGACTAAACTCTCCACTCTGTCCTTGGATGTGGGATGGTTAAGAGGAAGGAGCAGACAGCAGACGAGAGGGGAGGAGACACCGGACCTTGACAGGAAATAAAGGGATCGGGGGAGACCCATTTGAAATGTAGACATGCATGTTGAACATCGAACATTGTCATTCATGACACATTAAGCATATTAGACAATGATGATGATGGCAGTACAGTAACATATATATATATATATATATATATATATATATTTATTTATTTTTATTTTTTTATTGCATATCAACTCTCAACATAGACAAAGGAAATAGTTTATCATTTTTTTGTCCTTTTTGATGCAGGCGTTTATACATGTATTATTTTTACAAAATATGTACAGAAAATATTGTCAAGACATTATCTTCAAAGGACGTATAAATAAATTCCAAAGATCCATCAACAGCTGAGCAATACTTGTTACCTGTCTCACATGATGGTGTCTCACAAGTATTCACATTATCCAAGTAGTAGTATATGAACCCACACAGCAAAATATATGAATAGGTATATATATATATTGTTCTCAAATAATTTCTGTTATACAGAGACAGTTTCAAAACCTGTGCGACAATGTTGGAATTTTTGCCACATATAACAAATTGTGAGTGAATGTCTCTATGCAGGAGACACTGAGGACACTTCTGTCTTGCTTGTGGACACTGACATCTCATCCTCTGGGGCCTTGCCAAGGACTGTCTGCATCATGCACCTATGGAACTAGAAAGAGAACAGACACACTCACACTCACACACACACACACACACACACACACACACACACACACACACACACACACACACATACACACACACACACACAAACGGACAAGCAGTGACAGAAAAAAGAGAGAGGTTATTCTAGGGAATTACAGTCCAGACCAATGACCAATTTTCTTAATTTCATGCTAACATTGTTTCTTTTTTGATACATATGGGTGTCTAGTCAAGCAGCTAAATGTGGTTTACCTGTTTGTTGAGCAGCACATAACTGGGTTGAACAAGGCTGAGGACTTGGAGAAAAAGGCAGGAACTGCCATGAACTGAGCACTAAAAGCAGCTCCCTTGTTGAAGAAAATCCAGGCAGCAACAGAAGCATAGCAAGCAGTGAGGAAGCCCAGAACCATCAGAATGCACATGCGTGTGGGTGGAGGCTGAGTCCTGCTGTTGAGCTGCAGCCTAAAAATAAGATGTCTACTGTTAAGTAGGGGGAAAGGCTGAGGAGAAACTCTGTCTCTCTCTTTCTTTCTCTCTTTCTCTCTCTCTCTCTCTTTCTTTCTGTATAGTATGGATAAAGAATTCATAGACTCCGAATACACTGTCTGAATATGTGACTTAAAATTACAGAACAGTAACATATTAAGACAATGTATTAACAAAGTTTCTATTTTGATCCATATTCCAATAACCCTTGGATCAAGTCCAACTGGTTGTTTATTTAGGATTTGCAAAGAATAAATCACCTTTTCAGTAAAAATGTTAAAAGAAATTAAATAAAGATAAATTATTAATAAATTATGCTTAATAGAGACCCTATTGAGCATGAATACATAACATAGTTATGTATTCAAGAATAAATCACCTTTTCAGTAAAAATGTTAAAAGAAATTAAATAAAGATAAATTATTAATAAATTATGCTTAATAGAGACCCTATTGAGCATGAATACATAACATAGTTATGTATTAATGGATAACATTAATGTTCCCAAAAGTATATTTATTACTGCAATTACATATTTTAAGATTTACTATTTATTTAACAACACCAGAAATGAAGCCAAAAATAATACCGCTTTGACTGGGCAGACAAGGTTTCCATAGGTGAAGAAGATAGTGGTGACAGTAACACAGAAATGGCAGCTAAACATGTACATGACATAAGACTCATTGTTGTATTCCGGGTTCAGAGTGTAGTAATCAGGTCCGCAAGAGCACTGCATTCCCTCAGGAATGTACCTGTAAACAATTAAGATATATATTTAATTAAATTATTGTATTAAATGAAATGAATTAATTAATTCATTAATGATTTGATTTGGTTTGATTTACTATCCGTTTAATGTGTTGTATGTTGTTGTATAGTCATTAATAGTTAGGAAGATCATAAAACAGAAAAGGCATTACTATGTAAATCTCCCTGAACTTATGGCCTGCGGTCATAATAAAGTTACTGGCCAATTAAACAAGTGAGTGGCTGATCACTTATGTACCTTGAGTATGCTATTTAAATGAAGCCCTTGTCTTCTGTTTGCATACAAGCGTGACCCACCTGGACCAGCCAACGAGTAGTGGCACAGCGCAAGTGCTCGCCATAATCCATGTGAATGCCACTCCAGCGCCGGCATGATTGGCACCGAACTTGAAGCTGCCCATGGGCTTACAGACGACGATGTACCTCTCAATGGCCAACACCACGAGTGACCACAGAGTGAAACATCCAACTCTTGATTGCTGGGTAAGGTCATGGTCAAGATACATTTAGCTAACTGATTTATGTCCTTTGTCCAAACCGTGATTTCTTACCATACTGCGGTGCACCATGATTCATTAGGATGTGGAATCTGAATGAAACTCTTCTGTGTACCAAACTTACACATTTGACGTCCTCATGCTCTGTTCTGGTGGTTCAGCAGGAGAGCAGATGTATGAATGACACTGAAGGGCTATGCTAACAAGATGAGTTTTTTTACCCCTCCCCTCGACCACAATAAATATTACAGATATTCTCATGTCCCAAAGCTTTAGAGGCATTACACAGAGTCATGGTGGTGACAGGGACAGGAATGGAAACATTAAAGGGCATTTTATCACAGTATTCAGCCCTTTAAAATATATTCAATATTCAGATGCCATTTTTGGAGACTTTTAAACTCATATTGACTCACATTGAATAACACCGTTGTTTCCTACTATTAATAGGTTTCCAATAACAAAACATGCTTATATTGTGTTGAACAATGGAAACTTCCGTAAAGGATTGTAAATAATAATAATTTGTTATACACTTTTTGCTTTCGATAGAAACATTTTAGTCGTGGTCACAAGCTGCATGAGCTGTAAAGACAAGACAACACACAGCTGAATTACGAATGCTTTTATTACCCTAAAAACATAAATATTTATAAAATATTTACAGAACATAATGACACAAAGAGGTCCATTCCAATCCTTTCCCCATTCTCAGGTTGTTCAGTTATTTTGTGCTTGAATATGAAATGTCATTCTCATGTATGAATCTTTTTTTCCAAACCTTGTTGATTGCACAGCACCAGAGAGTATAGAATATGTGTTGCTCATCAAAGAAAACACTGAACCAACAGCACTTTGTATTTTATACTGAAGAAAACAGTCAGTAGGAATTCCCTTCTAAGAACAATAATTTCTTTGCCTGAAACTGCAATAATGCAAAAGAAAAACCGATAAAAAGAGAAAGAGATGAAGAATGCATTGAATGATGGACACACAGTGAAGACAGACACATTTGTTCAAATTTGATCAGGACATTTTGCAATCACTACCAAGTTCTACCAGAATTTTACTGCAAAACATACTGAGCAAATCCAAATGTTCTTGTGACTTCTTCTGACAATGTAATTCTTTTGAGACTTTTGGAGATGACCATTAAAGAGTCGACAATAACACGAAGTCTGAATGACATCTGCAAAGTTGTTTCAAAAAGGATGTGTGCCTATGCAGGAGACACTGAGGACACTTCTGTCTTGCTTGTGGACACTGACGTCTCATCCTCTGGGGCCTTGCCAAGGACTGTCTGCATCATGCACCCACGGAACTAGAAAAAGAGAGAGTATAAAAGAAAAACAGAGGCACAGACAAAACAGCAAGTATTCAAAGATATGGAGGTACAGTTTAGACCAAATACATGAAACAAAACAGAATGATTGTTTTAAATGTATTTTTTCCAAGACTATGGGTTAGAGATGAATGTAACATTGCGCTTCAAAATCATTGAATTGTACACTTCAACCACAGATTACCTGTTTGTTCAGCAGCACATAGATGAAGGGATTGAACAAGGCTGAGGACTTTGAGAAAAAGGCAGGGACAGCCATGGCTTGAGGTGAGAAGGCTACCCCCCTGTTGAAGAAGATCCAGGCAGCAAAGCTAGCATAGGGCACCCATGCCAACAGGAAGCCGAAGACCATGAGGATGCACATGCGTGTCACTTCCTTCTCTGCCTTCTGGGTGGAGGCTGAATCTTGCTGTTGGGCTGCAGCCTAATGATAAACCAGAGTGCCCATAAGAGTAGCGTCAGGCAAAAGATCTTACTGAGAATGAGGGCAATCTTTAAGTTAAGTTAATCTTCTTGCAGAGCTCTTGAAGAATAGTTCTACAAATGTCAATCACTGTTTGCATGTGATATGACATGCAAGGAGTGAATCATTTCAAAGGAAATAAATCACTTACTGCTTTGACTGTGCAGACAAGGTTTCCATACGTGAAGAAGATAGTGGTGACAGGAACACAGAAATGGCAGCTGAACATGTACATGACATAAGACTCGTTGTTGTATTCCGGGTTCAGGGTGTAGTAGTCAGGTCCGCATGATGTCTGCATACCCTCAGGAATGTACCTATTAAGATATATGGAGAAAGAAAAAAAATTAGAGGTATAAAGAGGAAATATCTATTTAATTTTTTTTATCGAACCAGGTAATTAAACAGCACTGAAACATCAAACAGAGAATTGATAATCTCATTACTTCAATCTCATGTTCCCTAACAGCCATCAGTGTAATCACATCAGCTGTCATCAACTGACTTTACCTGGACCAGCCAACCAGAGGAGGAACAGCACAAGAGCATGCCATGACCCATGTGAATGCCACTCCAGCTGCAGCATGGTTGGCACCAAACTTGAAACTGCCCATGGGCTTGCAGACAACAATGTACCTCTCAACAGCCAACACCACAAGTGACCACAGAGACACCTGACCTGTGTTGAGAGGAGCATAAAGAGTGTGAGGGACCACAGCCTTCCCTTGCAGGTTCAAAAACGTGGTTTACCTTTGAAATGTTGACTTACCACCAAGAGTAGCCATGAAACCCTCAATGGCACAACCCAAGGGTCCAAAAGGAAAGTAGCCAACCATTGAGGAGTAGAATGACACTGTGAATCCAAATAAGACCATGATCAAACCAGCCAGAGCAAGGTTGACCAGAATGAAGTTGAGCGGCTGTCGTAGCTTTTTGTGAAGGACGGTGACCACCAGTGTCATGGCATTGATGGGGAATCCAATGCAGATGAGAAGGAACATATAAAAACCCAGAGCCTTGAATTTCCATGGTTCAGCCAGGTAGTATTGCTCGTAGTGGTAAGGATCCCTCACCAGCCCTGTCCTATTGGACATGGGGATGTAGAAATTGCTACCCTCTGTGCCAGCCATCCCGAGTTCAAGCCAAAGAGCAGTGTGAACAGCTGATGCGGTCGAAGTCCGAAGTTGTTTTCACCTCTCTACTCTGATGCACATGCTTATATATACCGGTAAGTAGGTGGAGGAAATCTGCTAAAAGTATGTGTCAGTGAGACCTCCTGATCTTCAGACGGCTGACTGTCAGATTAGATATGATATCCCCCCCATGTGGATTAGTGACCAGATTTGCTGGTCAAGAGACAGGGTGTGGATACTGTGGAAGGTGGTGTAAGAATATGTCACATAGACTATTTCAGTCAACCAACCTCAACATGTGTGTGTTCTGCGACTCATTCTTCAACTTATTGATCTGTTCTGTTCTGCAGCAATGAAGAATGAATGAATAAATGAAATGTCTCCTCTATTTGTACAACAAGCCAATTAAAAAAAAAACATTCACACAGCATACAATTTAGAAACCTGGAACAAATGCAGCAAGAGATTCAGAGTTTGAATGAAAAATGTTTTGAGACTCTGAATTCCAGTAGGCTACTGATCATCAACTAATCTTAGAATGTTAGTATTGGCTGCAGCTTGAAAGTAACACATTGCTTTGGCTAGAAAAAATTATTTGTCGGTGTACATTGTGTCAATGTACATGTAATGTGTAGGAATGGTGTATTCCTGATAATGAAACAATCATTTTAAAATAAATATCTGAAGATTTTACTATGTGTATGTGTTTACTATCATTCAACAATTCGCCACAAGCAATATAAGATTGCATTACAGGTTGCTAGGTTAGAGCTCTAGAATCTTTGCTTTGGACTGTGCCTCCAGTCATCTCCAAACTGCAGTCTACAAGGCCTAGCTTCTAACGTTAAAGGTGCGATTTGTTAACCTGACTCTCGCCAGATGAATTTCGTTCCGCCTAGCTCCACTCATCCATCTGGGATCAATCCATTGGAGTGTTGCTTCAGAAGGCTGGGCCTAAAAAATGCTTGCATATGATTGAATAAGCCACTTGTCCGTCATCTATTGACGTGCTACTTCAACCACTCACATCGAAGCCAACCCGTGACGCTGATAACAGTCTCACAGTCGCTTCTACGCTATGTCACGTCTATGAAACTCCCGCCCTGCGTCCTGATTGGCTCAACCATAAAATCTGGTGCAGAAATCACTCTAAACGGAAGAGGTCCCAGATGGATGTGAGTGAAGCTAGGCGGGGCTAAGCGGAACGAAATTCATCTGGCGAGAGTCAGTTTAGCGATTTGTAGGATTGTTACCGAACGTTCTGTAGGCCAAAATCAAAACACTGGTGAACGTTCTCAAGACTACCAGACGCGAGCCTCTTCTGGGTTGCCAGATGTAATGAAGAGTTAGCTAACGTTAGTTGACCTGCAGCTGCTTTAACGTTTCTCCAACCATGACCCAGCTACACATTACGGAAACAGTGGAAACAAAAAATACCTCTCTAACCAACGTAAAATATTTAGCTGAAGTTAGCGATGCAGATGAAGATTAGCATAGGCTAGCCTACCTGTTGTGGAGAAATATGGCCAGCTCTGCGTCAGACTTGATATTCTTCGTTTCACGAAGACGTCACCATCTCAGGAAGCTCCTCCGATGTCCACTTAATTTGTTTCTTGTTTTAATTTTGGAAATTTGCCTGCCTCTCGTAGGCGTTCATGACTACAACTGACAGCTGTTGACAGTTGGCCTTTGCTAATTTGGCAACCCAAATAGGAGGACCAGAGCCATATAAAGGTAGAGTTGCGACAACTCCATTGACGCTAATGTTCCATTTTTTTTCAACAATGGCGGCTAATGGAAGCCTCAAATAGTTCCCGAAAGTTAACAATTTATAATAGCAGCAGTGCAGTTACAGACTGTTTGTAGCCAACATTTCAGACTCAGATTTACATTATTGGCTCATCCGAATAATAATAATAATAACAGTAACAACAGTAATAGTAGTAAAGTAATAGTATTAATAACCTAATTATAATAATAAACTATTTATGTATTGACTATGACAGCTTTTCTGCTGCTCAGTTTTTATCAGTTCCTTATCAAATAAATTAAAAGAGGCTAAAGCCCAATAAATGTGCCACACATAATAACCTAATATAAGATAAACCTTGCCTATACCATTTCAATTAGGCAGCACTAGGCAACACCACAAACGAGCGGTCATTAAGTTTTTGCGTTTGTAGCCTACAACTTTTATGACGTGACGTGTCTTGGGCATTTAGCTTTACCATCATGTCAACATAGTTGTAACGTTATGCAATGCTCATCTAGGCCAGTGTTTCTCAAAGTGTGGTCCGGGGACCACTGGTGGTCCGCAAGCTAGCCCAAGTGGTCCGTGAGCAGACGTGGTAAAATATAATTGTTTGCAATATTGAACCAACTTGTATGTAAATCCAAACATTTCTGCAACACTGGCATGCAAGGTTTAAATCATATAAATTCTCTGACACAATAAGCAAGGTGCAAAGACAATCAGCGAGTAGGCCTATTGTGTAATTTACTGTTGAAGTAGGTCTAGGTTTTTTTTTTAGCTAGGTGGTCCGTGAGGCTATTTTTATTGATTAAGTGGTCCTTGGTCTGAAAAAGTTTGAGAAACACTGATCTAGGCTATGGATTTAAGTTGTTTAATTTTAAAAAGGGCAGCAAAAGTGGGATAAAGTGCAACTGCTTCCCCAAAACAATTCCTCCATAACTGTGGATTTAATCGTTTGATATGTGGATAACTTTTAGTGGACTAAACACATAAAAGGTAAGATTTTGTTATCACAAAGCTAGCTGGTTCGTTAAATATGGCGAAGCATATTTACAGCCAACTTTGTAGGCCTACTTGCAGCAGTGAAACTGAGTTTGTTGTTAACATTGTTGGTAACGTAAACGTTTCTTCAGTTAGGAGCAGGACTGTTTTTTTTTATTTTGCATTCATTTTCATTGGCAAAAGCTAGCCTATGCATGAGAGAACCTAGATTTGAGGGAGCTGCAGCTGTTAGCATCTGCAGGTCATATTAACACAGCAGGGCACACTAGCCCAGTGATGGCTAGCCCAGTGATGAAGGATCGTGTAAAATCCCCATCCCCAGAAAGTTTCAAACCAAGCTTGCGCTGATGATGCATGATCACTGATCAAATTGCTATTTTCTGACACAATGCACACCATTTCCAGGTGCTCACCTGTCTGAATCTCAAGCTCTTTAGCCTAGCATCTGCTGTTCACAGCACGGTGAATGACAAACGATGACAAAATGCTGTTCATGTTTATGAGTTCATATCCTGGTTATTTATCGAAGGACTTACATGTCACGTTTTATATTTTATTATGATCACTCGCATTACCATGGGGTTACTAAATAGGTAGGTCTAATGCTACGGTTAACTTAGAATGCCCACCATTACACTGGAGATGTTAAAAAACTTTTAAACTTTTTTTATTCTGCCGCGACGATAGCTAGGCTTGGCTAGGTAATTCGCTCATTAGCTCAGATCAGTGACTACCAGAGGAAACGCGGGGTAGAAAGCTCAAACAAGTAATGTTAGAATAGCTGTGTTACAGTTTCTCGTTACAATCAAAATTTCACAGGAGCTCCATGCGCTTTTGTAGGCTACACGCAGTCTCAAAAACACTGTTTACAGCTTTTCGAGTCACTGTACGAGGTCATTTATTTTATATAGCGATAATTTAGATACACTTATGGGGTGGGTGCAATAGCGTTTTCTAAAGAATCTCTTCTTTTGTACAGAAATTAATATTAAGGGACACATACGTAAAAGGGCAGAAAAAAACGTCACCTTATATAGCAGGCTAAGATATAAGGTCTGGAATTTAATTTAATATTGTTGTAATGGTAGGATAACTACATAGTTTACACAATAATTACACTGTGTTATAAATATTGTATATCAATGCATTTATTGACTGTCAATTAACCAAAATCGTGGCTCTGTCTATAATTGAACAGTAGCCTATTTAATGCATTCTAATCCATTGTCAATCACTTCCGGGAACTATTTGAAGTTTACATGAACCACGTGACCTTAACGAATTTTGAACACCCATTGTCGCAACTCTACCTTTATATGGCTCTGAGGAGGACGCGCTAGCCCATTATTAATATGCTATTCTAGAATGAATCGTTCAAAACATAAACGAAAATTCCAAGAGATTCCGCCCCGTAACTCATTTTTTTTCATTGGTTTTACGGGGTTTTACAGGTTAGAGTAATGTTGTCAAATAAGCCATTACTTCAATTCATCGTTTTTCCTCACTCTCTGACAACATATGGTGATCATTTTTGGAATGGTTATAGTTTATTTTCCATTATTTCCTACATACTGGTCCTTTAACGTTATCTCCAGACTGCCAGTGAAATCATCGGGTTGGTCAGTTGCTAAAGAACTTTGTTGGCATTGCATCGGTTGTGAAGACACAGCTCTGTGTGCAGTTTTCACGGATCATCATTGCCCTTGGACATTTTCAGCTGGTTATTGGACTAATTTTAACATCACTTTTCCCCCTTTTTAAATATATTTTCTTTTTTTATTTGTTTATTTGTTTTGTTGTCTGTCTTGTATGTCTTGGTGTCACGGGTACGCTGGCGACTACGCCGCTCCGTCCGGCATTTTTTGTATTTGTTATTTTTTAAATGTATTTGTCATGTCTTGATGTCATGGGTACGCTGACGATTACGCCGCTCCATCCGGCATCTTTTGTCTTGTTAGTCTATGTGTCTTGTTTGTGGAGCGTTTTGGGTTGCACTATGTGCATGTTAAATGCGCTTTAAAAAATAAATCTGACTTGACTTGACTTGAATTATTGCTATATTTGAAGAGTGGTTGAAACTCCTCCACTAACAGAAATTGATGTAAACTTCTAAAGATCTTTTCAACACCTGTTTGGATATACAGTATACATTACATTTGTTGGTATTTAATAACAGGGTGAATAATATGTATATGTTTACAATTAACTCATGGTAAGTATTTGCCGAAGGCTGATGCTGTCAGATTAGATATGATACCCCCTTTTGGATAAACAACAGATTTGCTACAGCATGGGGGTCTGCACAGTTGGTGATCTAAGATAAGATATGTCACCACTCTTTGTAACATACATGTCAGGTGGCTTTAAACATCATGTTCTTTTCTCTACATCTACATGTAACTAACTTATTAATTTATCATGTAAACAGACCTTACTTGTCTGTACTGACCCTAGGCAGATGGGTCAGGCTCTTGAGTCGTGGATCTGCTCGAGGTGGTCTAGAGAGTTTTTCCTCGCCCCTGTTACTCATGGGCCTTTTTTTGATTGTTTAACACTGAAAAAGCGCCATGAGGCATGTGCAATGTTTTGGCGCTGTAAGTGATATTAAATTGAAAAAATGGAAAATCTAAGACAGTATATACACTGCCTGGCCAAAAAAAGGTCACACAGTCTAATATTTTGTTGGACCACCTTTAGCTTTGATTACAGCGCGCATTCGCTGGGGCATCGTTTCCTAAAGCTTCTGCAATGTCACAACATTTATTTCTATCCAGCGTTGCATACATTTTTCACCAAGATCTTGTATTGATGATGGGAGATTCTGACCACTGTGCAAAGTCTTCTCAAAGATTCTCAATGGCGTTAAGGTCTGGACTCTCTGGTGTAAATGATGTCTCATGCTCCTTGAACTATACTTGATGAATCCGATGAATCCTGGCATTGTCACCTTGGAATATGCCTGTGCCATCAGGGAAGAAAAAATCCATTGATGGAACAATGTGGTCATTCAGTATATTCAGGTAGTCAGCTGACCTCATTCTTTGGGCATATAACGTTGCTGAACGTAGACCTGACCAACTGCAGCAATCCCAGATCATAGCATTGCCCCAACAGGGAGGCTCTTATTTGTTTATCAAATCCAGGTGGTGCCCTTTTTTTGGCCAGGCAGTGTATATACTGTATATACAGCTTTACATCCCCAACAGCTTTACATTCCCACTAAAACAGGAACACGGCTCTTAGTGAACTGTACCAGGCTGTCAGTGAACAACAGACGGCACACCCAGACGGTTTCACCATCTTCGCTGGAGATTTTAACCATGCAGATCTTAAAACTGTTCTTCCAAAGCTACACCAGCATGTTGATTTTCCAACAAGAGGAGACAACATCCTGGACCTGGTCTACACCACACACAAAGGAGCATACAAAGCCACCTCCCTCCCCCACATTGGACTTTCTGACCATATCACTGTTATGCTAATGCCCGCATACAGACAAAGAGTGAAAGCAAACAAACCGGTTCGCAAGCAGGTAAAAGTGTGGCCTGAGGGAGCCTCTGATGCTCTTCAAGACTGCTTTGACACAACAGACTGGGAAATGTTTAAGCAGGCAGCCACTTACAACAACCAGACAGACATAGAGGAGTATACAGACACTGTAACCTCTTACATCACCAAGTGCATTGATGATGTGACCCACACAAAAGACATCATCACTCGGGCTAACTGGAAGCCATGGCTGACAGGGGATGTCCTCAGGCTGCTGAGGGCCAGAGACAAAGCCTACAGAGCTGGGGATGAAGCTGGCATGAGAACAGCGAGAGCCAACCTGTCCCGTGGCATCAAGGAAGCAAAAAAGGAATACACTCACAAGATAACCACCCACTTCAAAGACAGCAGGAACGCACAAAGCCTTTGGCAGGGCATTCAGGCCATCACGGACTACAAGCCCGCGCCACAGAGCTGTGAGAGCAACATCCCTCTGCTCAACAATCTGAACCGCTTCTTTGCTCGCTTTGAAGCACAAAACAGCACCTGCCCACAGAAGACCCCTCCCCCTCCACACGAGCAGCCCCTGTGCCTCTCTGCCGACAGCGTGAAGAGGACACTTGCTGCTATCAACACCCGTAAAGCAGCAGGCCCAGACAACATCCCAGGTCGTGCGCTGAAGGACTGCGCTGAGGAGCTTAAGGATGTCTTCACAGACATCTTTAACACTTCCCTGAAGCAAGCCATCGTCCCATCATGTTTCAAAGCTGCCACCATCATACCTGTACCGAAGAAAACTGCTCCATCCTGCTTCAATGACTACCGCCCCGTGGCACTGACACCCATCATCATGAAGTGCTTTGAGCGGCTTGTCATGTCACACATCAAATCCATTCTCCCCCCCACCCTGGACCCCTTCCAGTTTGCATACCGAGCCAAACGGTCCACAGAGGATGCAATCTGCTCTGCCCTCCACCCAGCCCTCACCCACCTGGAAAAAAGAGACTCATATGTGAGATTGCTGTTTATAGACTTCAGCTCTGCATTCAACACCATAATACCACAACAACTCATCTGCAAACTTGACAAACTGGGACTCACTACCTACCTCTGCAACTGGCTACTGGACTTCCTCTGTCAGAGGCCTCAAGTAGTACATGTTGGCAACAATATCTCAAGCAGCATCACACTGAGCACGGGGGCCCCCCAAGGCTGCGTGCTCAGTCCGCTGCTCTTCACCCTGCTGACGCATGACTGCACTGCAACCTACAGCAACAACCACATTGTGAAATTTGCTGACGACACAACTCTTGGGTCTCATCACCAAGGGCGACGAGACTCAATACAGGATGGAGGTCGACCTTCTGACCACGTGGTGCAGGGACAACAACCTCCTGCTGAACGTCAGCAAGACCAAAGAGATTGTTGTTGACTTCCGGAGAGGTCACACCCAACACCTGCCACTGACCATCGACGGTGCTGTGGTGGAGAGAGTGAGCAGCACCAAATTCCTGGGGGTGCACATCAGTGAAGACCTCTCCTGGAACACCAACACTGCATCACTGGCGAAGAAAGCTCAGCGCCGCCTCAGACGAGCAAGTGCTCCACCAGCCATCATGACCACATTCTACCGAGGCACCATTGAGAGCATCCTCTCCAGCTGTATCGCTGTGTGGGGCGGAAGCTGCACTGAATACAACAGGAAAGCCCTGCAGCGCATAGTGAACACAGCTGGAAGGATTATTGGCGCTTCACTCCCCTCCCTGAAGGACATTTACACCTCCCACCTCACCCGCAAGGCGACCACAATTGTGAGTGATGCAAGTCACCCCGCTCACAATTTGTTTGATTCACTGCCCTCTGGGAAGAGGTACAGAAGCCTCCGCTCCCGCACCACCAGACTCACCAACAGCTTCATACACCAGGCTGTTAGGATGCTGAACTCTCTCCCCCCTCTCCCCCCTCCACCCTCAGCCACATAACATCCTGGACTTTTGGACCCACAATGGCTGCCTTGCACTACTCCACTTGTACACTTGCACACTTTGCAACTTGTTGTTGTTGTCCTGTGTCCTGAAAACACTTCTGAACACACTTCTGCTGCTCTTACATAACTTGCACCACTATGCCACTTGCATACTTAGGTCAAACAGAACTACCTCAGCCATTTATTGGCCTGACTTTTGCACTATTATTATATTGACTGTCTACTGTATGCACAATTGCACAATTTCCACCCATTTTTTTGCTGCTCTTATTTCTTCACTGTATGTGCCTTCTTATTTACTTTTTATATTGTTTTAATTGAATGTTATGTTTTTGTCTGTGGACCTAATTGGTAAAATGTCTTGTCTCCACCGTGGGATAGTGGGAAACGTAATTTCGATCTCTTTGTATGTCTTGACATGTGAAGAAATTGACAATAAAGCAGACTTTGACTTTGACTTTGACTTTGTATTTATTTATTATACTATATACTAATAATTTATTTATTTATTTATTATTATTTATTTTTGGGGAATTTTTGTCTTTATTTTAATAGAACAATGGAGAGAGAGAGACAGGAAGCATCGGGAAATGGCTGCAGGCTAAATCGAACCTGGGTTAAGGTCAAATTAAAATGTTGTTTAAATTGGCAAAGAGCTTGTTTTAACAGAGTTTTTGCCATTGCACAATTCAACAGACATACTCACTAGCACTGATGTAAGATCCAGTCATAACTGGAATAAAAATATACCACTCATATCCCAATCCATTATGTGCTGTATGCTGTGATGTTCTCTACGTGTGCATCTGCACATGATAATCTGTATGTATGTCTTGTTGTGTAGGTAATCTATACTAGGAAGAGGTCACACTCAGTAATTCCTCACTGGTGGAAAATAAGCGCTCAGATGCAAAACCCTCTAAATCCGTCTGACCACTGAAAGCTGGTCAATATACACTTATTCCTAGGTGTATTTGCATTTATTCATTTAGCATACACTTTCACCCAAAGCGACTTACACATGTCAATGAAATTAAAGGGCAAAGCCACATTGGTGGACGCCGGGGCTTGAACCCCCAACTTGGGTTACTGCATGCTATCCCGGCTCCATATCCACTACACTACAGTACCTCTGTCCAGTGGCATTACAACAGTCAATTCAAAAATATAATATAGATATGCATGTTTACTATGAACAAACCATTTTTAACTGTGTGTAAACATGATTTACAGATGAGAATTAATGTAGGAATAATGCTTTACAAACAAAGAATACAGCATTTATTAATAGTTTACAGATGTTTAATACTACATGCTTAACAGTGTGTAGTAGAAGAAAACAGAAACTCTTGCATAGTTGTAGGTGTTTATATTTGGGCCAAGGTAGTGTAGTGGATAAGGTGCTGGACTAGCATACAGTAACCTGAAGAGTTGGGGGTTTGATTCCCGCCTTTCACTGTCGTGTCAATGGCCTTCAATTTAATTGACATTTGTATGTCGCTTGTCTGCTAAATGAATGAGTGTGAATGTAATCTTTACAACTCATTTGAAAATGTGTTGCAAAGCATAGAAAGTCCTCACTTTAGATAAGCTCACAAAATATCATTAACTAACCACTTGTAACTCCTGAGTTAATCATGAATTATAGTATTAGGAAGTGGTTTATAAAATATGTATCCTCACCCTAACTAATCATTAGTGCATGTGTATGTAACTGCTGTTAAATAATGGAAATATTAGTTCATCAATAAAATATTATTGCATAATTTATTAAGTATTAACAATAATTTATAAACATGTTATAGATATAGGCTTATTTACTATGAACAAACCATTTATATGAACGAATGCTTTACCGATGATAAATTATGTATGAACAATAAATTACTAATATTGAACAAACCATTAACTAATAAGTAACAAAGGCTTAAAAAATGATGAATTGTGTGTAGTTATTATAAAGTGTTACCCAGAAGAGCGTTATGTCAAAAATGTTTATGACTTGTTTATGACACGTTCATGACAATGTCATATCACTCTTATGTTGATACTGTCAAGTAAAGTGTAACCGGTTATTTGCTCGTTCAGTGACTGGTAGTTTGTCCGATTCAGCCTAGCTTTCCCACTCAGAGGTGGCAATTGGTGGCAATTACTCAAACAACTCAGGGACTGCTTTAGTTATGATATATGCAGTTTGTTTAACTGAGAATTTCCCACATTCACTGCTTAGGTGCCTGATTTAACAGATTCCTTACTAAAAGCATAACCTCAGGAAAGTAATGTTACCAGTTTTGTTGCCAGATTACCAGATAACGTAACAATTTATGGGGGCAGCTGTGGCCTATGGTTAGCACTTCGGACCTGTAACCGGAGGGTTGCCAGTTTGAACCCCGACCAGTAGGCACGGCTGAAGTGCCCTTGAGCAAGGCACCTAACCCCTCACTGCTCCCCGAGCGCCGCTGTTGATGCAGGCAGCTCACTGCGCCGGGATTAGTGTGTGCTTCACCTCACTGTGTGTACACTGTGTGCTGTGTGTGTTTCACTAATTTTAAGGATTGGGATAAATGCAGAGACCAAATTTCCCTCACGGGATCAAAAGAGTATATATACTTATACTTACCTAATGTATTGCAATGCCAGGAATATTCATACACTGCAATCGATCAGTATTCAAGACACAATCAACAATAAAGTATCAAAGACAATCCAACAATCAATCTAAAATAGACCTAATAGTCAAAATATAACATACCTGGCATAGATTCAACCAGGGGCGCAGGAGGCACGGGGGACATGGGGGATATGTCCCATGCAGTGCTGAAGAGACGGCCGTCGTCCCCCTCACTTTTGATAAGGAAAAAAAGCCTTATATACGCTAAATAAATAATAACCTATAGGGTTTGCGCTAACTATGTAAAACTCCCCATTAACAGCATCACATCACTAACCACAGCCATCTACAGTACTGTAGACTGCACAATCTCATATTCACTCTGTTGGATATCTGAAGCCAGTTTGTCTAAAGTCAAAGTCAAAGTCAGCTTTATTGTCAATTTCTTCACATGATCCAGACATACAAAGAGATCGAAATTACGTTTCTCACTATCCCACGGTGAAGACAAGACATATTTTACCAATTTAAGTCCACAGACAAACATAACATTCAAGTAAACAAAAAAGTAAGTAAATAAGTAAATAAGAGGGCACATATAATAATGAAAAAAATAAGAGCAGAAAAATTTGGTTGAAATTGTGCATAGACAGTCAATAAAATACTAGTGCAAAGTCAGGCCAATAAAAGGCCTGGGTAGTTCTGTTTGACCTAAGTAAGAAAGAAAGTGGCATAGTGGTGCAAGTTATGTAAGAGCAGCAGAAGTGTTGTGTTTTCAGGACAACAACAACAAGTTGTAAAGTGTACAAGTGTGCAAGTGTGCAAGTGGAGTAGTGCAGGCGGCCATTGTGGGTCCAATGTCCAGGATGTTATGTAGCTGAGGGTGGAGGGGGGAGAGGAGGGAGAGAGTTCAGCATCCTTACAACTACTAACAACCATCATTAGAGATGCTTTTCGTTTGGAGCGGCATACTGGTAGGCCATCAAAAGCATAACATTTTCGGTTTGGTTTGGGATCTAATTTAATTTTGGACTGTTTGATTATATTGCTAAATGTTGGGACTGATGGGCACTGAACTCTGGGAGATATTTGATGGTTCACTGTTATGTTTCATGCAGTTGAAAAAGTGTCGGGATTTCCACCGCTGTTTATTGCGAGACAAGGCAGTCATTCATTGAATAGGGGTTGTGCTGTAATAGAAACCATTTTTAAGCCAAGTAGCCTAAATTGAGTTATTGTTTAATTATGCATGATTTAGTAGGCTACTTTTTATTAAATTCGTAGGCTGGAATGCCTTGAGTCACTCAACAATTGCGTTAAATGTAGTAGGCTTCAGCCTCTGGCAATTAGCTCGAAAGGGGCGGCAAGACAATGAGCTTGAGAACGTGTGTTGGAGACCCATGGTAGGAAAATGACTTTATTAATCCAACCAACAATATAATAAAATATTAAGAAGAGGTGTTATTTCATTGACTTAAATCGAAGCAATGTCTTCTAGCGCTGGTGGACTGATGGCAATTGTTGGTATGGTATAGGCAAATATGGTAGCCTGCCTTTATTTGTCCGGCTATAAATAGAATCAATCCCGGGCATAATTTGAGGATTTATGGTAGCCTATCTCCTGCTCAACATGACATTAGCTGTTATGTTTATTGATAACAAACTCAACTAGCCTACTGATCAACTCGTTTTCACTAGCCTAACTATAAAATACAAGTATATAGGCCTACCCAAAGTTTTTCAAACATAATTTCAAGACACAAATTGGATACTTCAGTTACCTTGGTGCATAAATCCCAGAGAGTAGGCTACCACACCCCAGAGTGATGGGCCTTTCTTACGCATTCAGTGTGGGGTATAAACAAGCTGAGAATTTAGCGGTGTCACGTCTGGCTGTCACAGACATGGGGAGCTCTTTGAAGCTTGGGATAATGTGGTACAGTTACTACAGTAACAGTATTTTATTTTACTTCTTATGTAATATATATATATTTTTTCAATTTTATAAATGCTTTGTTTAAATGCTGTTGGAACAAATAGTAGTTGATTATAAAGGCAACTTTCTGTTGCAATTTTCTGTGTGTTCTGGACTGGTAACTTGTTAAGCCAACATGTTCTAACATTGCACAAATATTAACTGCAGACACATAGTGGAGAGTTGATTTGGTTTATACCAGACAATTTAGGTACTTCTAGGCCTAACTAGGCTATTTGATCATGTAGTCTATGTTTGGATCATAGGCATGATGATTCATTCATGGCTTCACAAAATATCAACATCATGTTGCTTTTAGAGTATTCTACCATTGGCCCAAGTAGTGTTAAATAAATCTAAAAAAAATTAAATAAAAGTAGAATTGCACATAGCAAGAAGCTGGTCTGAGGGCAGATCTGGCATTGTGCTCATCTCACAGTTTTGACAATTTTAATCAAAAAATATTTTGAAAACAATCAATGGTATTATCTTAATATTCTGGCAAGTTTAAAATATGATGGTCAAAAGTGGGCCAGAGGTGGCGATCCGATATCTGGAAATCTGATCTCACTATGGGTTTGTGTTCACATTTGGTCCCCCTCGCTTTCAAAATATCTCCTGCGCCCCTGGATTCAACTACACACACGTGGGAGTTCTGAGAAGCAGATGACTCCAAGACTAAAGTTATCACTACCCTTCAGTATCCAGACAGAACAGGAGCTTCTTGGATTACATTCACAAACAAGAGAAATGAGAATTTCTCTCCTGCCTCAGGAATGCAAAAAGGCTGGCCTTACGCCACTTTTCTTTTTAAATTAGCATTTGTTTTATTATGCTCCTACAGGTTTTTTTGCCTACAAATCGATATTTCAGGAAGAGAATGGTATTTAGCGTGTTTTGAAGCCAAATTATTGGATTAATGTATACTATGTGTGGAAAGCACTCACTCACCATTGTTATCTCATTTTTGACGGAGGTGGCGTTTAGAGGCTTTTGCATCTGAACTCTTCAAATGTTCTTGTGATAGTTTTGGAACATTCAAGAAATGTTTAAAGGCTCATCTGTCCAATTTGTTTGTTTATATTTTCTCTTCATATTTAAACTTATTATTTTCAAGTATCTTTAACTAATGTGGTGTTCATATACTGTAAGTTGCTTTGGACAAAAGCATCATACACATAACATAACATAACATAACATAACATAGTTTAACATAACATAGCATAACATAACATAACATAACATAACATAGCATAACATAACATAACATAACATAACATAACATAACATAACATAACATAACATAACATTGTGATGTGGCTATCTTCACTTCTGCTATGTATATGCAACATGTTAAGACCAGTGAACACGAATATCACTTTGGGACAGTAACGATGATCTAGTTGCATGCACTTGTCCATTACATATTTCACACCCTCCACTCCCTCTAAGTTCCAGCACCACTGGTCCCTGAGCTGAAGTCTCTGCAAGGCTTCATGCTGACTTCTGAAGTCTCTGCTAGCCAACACAGAGCAAGTGGCATGGTGGGATTAAGGTCTGGTAATGAGATTAGCCTGGTCTAAAGACACCTGAGGTGTTAGAAAAGATGCTGTAGGAAGTCACCCATCCCCCACTCCTTTACATTCTTCTCAAGCAAACTACAGACATGACTGAATCAGTCATGTTTGAGTATATTCATGGTATCAATTCATACAAAAACATTAATTCTGCATGTTCACTGACTGAATGTTTTTTCTACCAATTAGTGATTAAAAAAATCTGAATCTGAACTTTTGAACCCTAAGGTATAAGATCCAAATCTGAATTTTTGAACTTTGCTTGAAGCCGAGGTTGAAACCTCAGTTCATGAAGATATGAAATATTTACAAATGGTTTTTCAGAACAACATATATAGTGGTCTATTTACTGGTGTATGTGCCCTGACTAAGTTCGTGTGGCATATAAACTGCAATTCGTGTTGATACAAGTGCCAATGTTCGTGTAGAAACATTTAATCACATACAAATTTTCGTGTTACAGCTCAGGTAGTCTCCGCCATCTAGGTCAGACTTTTTTGTAACTCCCGCCTCAAAACACAAACACGCGGACCTGATTGGTTCTCAAATGGTCCTCATTTAAATAAAGTTAAACTTCCGCCAACTTTGTTTCGCCAACCTCGGCGATTCACTCTCAATCCAGAACAGGGCGAATTTCGTCTCCATTCAACCTCAATGAGGGCAAAGCGAAATTTCGCTGTGTGGAAACCGACCGTTACTCCTTAGCAAACCATAACGAAACAGTGCTACACCACATCTGTGGATTAGGCCACACAGTCAACTCAATGTCAGTAAGATAAACAAGGATGCAGCCGTGGCCTACTGGTTCAATGTCAAAGTCAAAATCTGCTTTATTGTCAATTTCTTCACATGTCAAGACGTACAAAGAGATCGAAATTACGTTTCCCACTAACATTCAAGTAAACAATATAAAAAGTAAATAAGAAGGCACATACAATGAAGAAATAAAAGCAGCAAAATTTGGGTTGAATTTGTGCAATTGTGCATACAGTAGACAGTCAATATAATAGTGTTAGCGCTTCGGACTTGAAACCGGAGGGTTGCCGGTTCGAACCCCGACCAGTAGGCACAGCTGAAGTGCCCTTGAGCAAGGCACCTAACCCCTCACTGCTCCCCGAGCGCCGCTGTTGTTGCAGGCTGCTCACTGCGCCGGGGATTAGTGTGTGCTTCACCTCACTGTGTGTTCATTGTGTGTTTCACTAATTCACGGATTGGGATAAATGCAGAGACCAAATTTGCCTCACGGGATCAAAAGAGTATGTATACTTATATATATATATATATATATATATATATATATATATATATATATATACTTAATTGTTCTCAGCATTGCCAGCATTGTGTATAATATGATTGTCACTTGGAGGAGACTTGGTAGATAACTAACGTTAGCATAGTTAGCTAACCACTGCTAACGTGCTAGCATCGTCACGTCAGAAAAGCATATGGGGCTGTGTACAGTATTGTAACATTTATTCACCATAAATGAATAAAGTTGGAGTGGTTCTGCAATGTAGGCCTTTCCGTTTTTTGCAGTACCATGTTCCTTACATGACATGGCCCAGTGTCCTTGTGACATGCACGCAACAAAGCTAAATATGAATGTTTATACATGTGTCTCTGGCCGAACAACACCCGTGGGAATATATACATGACCAATCCCACTCTCACTCGTGCTATATTGCTTAAACATAACAGTAGGGGTTGTGATGTGGCTGTCTTCTGTTTTGCAATATATCACACCTTCTAACTCAAGTCAAGTACACTTAATTTAATTTATTTGCCTTACAGCCCACTGAACTAGCAATGGGAGAGGGTCAATGTCCCCTTGAGACATTCAAATGTACCGAAATCTTAAACAAACAACAAAACAGCAAAAATGATCTTCCATGCACCATCACTTGTTGGTGTTTGCTTCCAGTATCCTTGGCCAGTCTTGAATGGCTGCCCTTCCCCCACTGTTTCACTGTGACTTAGCACAGCTTATATACTGTACACTTTAACTTAGCCTTGCCTACTGTAGTTGCTAGTCTACAAACAATCAAAGTAAAAAGTAAAGTGACTGGTATTTAAAAGATGGTTTTATCCAATGTGTCAAAGACTTGAAATTGGATTCAGTCAGAGGCCAACCAATTGTCAGGCAGCAATGCCAACATGCCTATAGCTGGGAAGGAATATGTGAAAAATCATGAAGATTGGGCACTTCTGGATAATTTTTTGATTTTTGGCAGGGTGTTAGGTATAGGCCTATGGTTTTCAAAAATCCATGGATACAAGTTGGGGTGGCCCCCCTAGTGTCAGTTATCCATTAAAAACCAAAATGGCCCCCGCTGAAAAGAGAAAAGGTTATATCTCAGATTATATATCTTAATCTTTATAATATCTTAAATTGTTGTATAATGTATTTTCTCTACTTTGTTTGATACAAGGAATCCAATTTTGATACAGTATGTTCTTCTTATTTTAAGTCCATTTCCATGTTAAATCTAGTATCATAGTCATATTTAGCCCATAAAAGTATCATAGTCATATTTAGCCCATAAAAGTTGGTTCCATTACGCCTGGAGAAACTCATTTGTTTCTGACAGCGCTACTCGACCAGGGCTCGACCAAGGGAAAACAGGTTCTGGGAGGGTGTTTGGCTCAGGGTCATGGTGCAAAGAACCCTGGGTGAAATTACTCCGAACCATCGCTTTAATTCAAGAACTTAAACATTATGTATTTATTCAAAGATTTTTGGTTTCACTCTTCATCATTATTAGTACAGCCTCCCTTACACTTGTACAATGGAGTTAGGCCTCTCAGAGCTGTGGATTGGATTTGGATCAGGGAAGGCATATAAAGATATTCCAATCCACCACATCTCAGAAATGCTGGGACCTCAAAAATGTCAAGCACTGCCCCTCTTCCACGCGTTCACATGATGTGACGTTGTATCAGCAATGTATGGAATTGGCAAAAAAAAAAAGCATGGAATGTGTGAGCAGCTTACCCAGAAGTCACCGGCACCCTCATTCTGATCACCCAAGACCCAATCAGCTGAGATACAACCTTTTCTCTTTTCGGCGGGGGCCATTTTGGATTGTATGGATAACTGCCACTAGGGGGGCCACCCCAACTTGTATCCATGGATTTTTGAAAACCTTAGGCCTATACCTAACACCCTGCCAAAAATCAAAAACTTATCCAGAAGTGCCAGAAGTTCATGAATTGCATCCTAGCTACTAGGCTATGTACTGTGGCTATTTGGCACACTATCATTGGTTCTATAACCTGTAACCTCTGTATAACTATAAAATGTCTTCTCTCTATATTATTTTTTTGTTCAAATATCACACCTTCTAATTTAAGACAAGTACAATCTACTTTTATTTATTTGCCTTATAGCCCACTGAGCTATGGTTGAGGGAATAAGGTCTGTCATCTTGAGACCTCCAAATGTCCCCAAATCTTACACAAAACAACAAAAATCATCTTCCATGCACCATCAATCACTGGTGTTTGCTTCCAGTATCCTTGGCCACAGATTGCTTCCAGTATCCTTGGCCACTCTTGAATGAATTCCCCTCCCCCACTGTTTCACTGTGACTTAGCACAGCTCCTACACAGCTTAGCTTAGCTTGTTTGGCTGTGATGGCTCTTGTCAGCAAGCCAAATCAGTACAAAACAGAAAGATTTACAAGCTTTCGCTTGTTGATGTAAGCCTTAATTTGCTTTAGTTGAACTCTGGGATTCCTGCAAGCCTGTTTCTCCCCCACCCCCACTCAGGCAGTTTACCTGCTTGTCTGGTCTTAGCCTACACCAATTGAATTGTAAGACTATGGACACTAATTTGTTAAGTGTGCAAAGTGCAAAGTCTGTCAGCAAACAGAATTCTTTTGCATTAAATGCTGCTATTTTGTGGCATATGGGAGCATTGAGCTGCATAAATGTTTGCACGTCAGTGTCTTACCCATGATGTTAAACTAGCAAATTGATTTAATTACACAATTAAGCTTAAGCTGATTTAATTATACAGTTTTGCCCATCATTAAAATTAGGGCCCTTTGACTTCCCCCATCTTTATCTAGACATTCGGGCCTCGGATTACCTTCTCGTCCTATATAACATGTGGGAGGATGGGGCAGTTGCATTCTCCATTCCCATGTTTACAGTCTGGAGTGCCTTCTGAAACCAATCTGAATGTTGTGCCGTTTGGGAGACTCGGATCTCATCACCCTAATAGTGGGAAAGCCAATCACCTTAATTATTGTTAATAGGCAGGTAATTCAATTGAGCTTCAACCCTCTTGCCAAATGGTTGCCATGATAAGTGAAATGAACTAATGTGGCATTATTGAAGCATTATTGATTAAGACTAGATTTAGATTGTTATTAGTCATCTTAACATGTCCGCCCCATGCATATTTGTAAACAAGCAATAACAAGAATAAAGTTTATATTATCTCATAGTTTACATTACTTTGATTTTTTTTTATTCTTCCTTGTCTCCTTTGATTCCTCTAAAATTCTTCTAAGTAATGCAATTGAGTTGAATGGGCTTTGTGTCTGTCTAGCTATTCCTGACTCTTAAAGGCCTCTTTCTTGTCTTGCCGATTGAGTCCCGTCACTTTTAGGGCAAGTGTTTGAATTAATTAAAAAATGGGCTGAGCACTAAATGCTATTAGGCAGGTAATGCAATTGGACGTCCCTATCGCTGAAAGGCGAGTTAACATGTTAACTGTGGCATTAGTGAGGCATTACTGAGGCAGATTTAAACAATGGTTCCCAGAGGCGTCGTTAGCCAAATTTGCTTCAGCCCCGAATGTTTTGAGTGTAGGCCCGAATGTATTTTGCAAAGTGGACTGACAAATATGAAACCTTTATGAGCATACACTCTCATAAAGGCAACAAGGACAAGGAGGTGGAGTTATGCTGGCCTCCTCAAGTTCAGGTTGGTTATCAGCTGGCTGCACTCACTAGCCTACAGTTTGGAGCTGGCCATACAGTGCTGGCCTATACTTTACTTTGCCATGTAGAATAATCATAACATGAATAATAATAATATCATAACATGAACCATATGATGCATCTTGCTATTTAAAACACCACTCTGTTAGGTGGCTAGGCTGTATACAGTAGTTCCTTTTTTATTAGCAAACAGAAATGTCAAAATGGCAACAGGTCATTGCATCCTTTAATTGTCAAAATATTATCTGTATTGTCTATATTATTCAATCAATGTGAAGCAAATGTGGCTAGAGTCAGTGGATTAATATATCAAAAGTGAGCAGCAAGGGCAGGTAAATTGGGAATTATGAGAACCCTTTAGACTCTATGGGCTAAGCCCTGAATGTTTTCAACTATATCTACGCCCTTGGGTCCTAAATTTAATGAATTTGGATGAATTCTTAAGTCTGGTGTATTGTCAATTCAATGTTATTGTCTCAACTAAGTTGAGGCATCATGTACTGTGTGTTATTTGCCTGGCAAAAGGTGATACCACACCTGTGGACTTGGCTGTTGACAAAATGTGCCCGTTGGTGTGAGTTTGAGAGGTTTGGCAAATCAGACCATTTCCTTGTTAACCTTAGTCATTTGAGCCATTTAGTAACGCTATCCAATTCATGAAACAGCCACCTATAGCCAATCAAGGGATTAGCCCAATCATTGTAATTTCCTAAAAGGCAAAGCAGGACATCATTGGAATAGACTGTCTTTAAGTGTTTCAATTCCACTCAGTTTTACTCAGTTTTGCCCACAAATATACATATTTGAGAAAATAATAAGTACAATAAGTACACAACTGCAACATTACACTCAGATATCCTGACAATTTGGAATTATGAGAACCCTTTAGACTCTATGGGCTAAGCCCTGAATGTTTTCAACTATATCGACGCCCCTTGGGTCCTAAATTGAATGAATTTGGATGAATTCTTAAGTCTGGTGTATTGTCAATTCAATGTTATTGTCTCAACTAAGTTGAGGCATCATGTACTGTGTGTTATTTGCCTGGCAAAAGGTGATACCACACCTGTGGACTTGGCTGTTGACAAAATGTGCCCGTTGGTGTGAGTTTGAGAGGTTTGGCAAATCAGACCATTTCCTTGTTAACCTTAGTCATTTGAGCCATTTAGTAACGCTATCCAATTCATGAAACGGCCACCTATAGCCAATCAAGGGATTAGCCCAATCATTGTAATTTCCTAAAAGGCAAAGCAGGACATCATTCGAATAGACTGTCTTTAAGTGTTTCAATTCCACTCAGTTTTACTCAGTTTTGCCCACAAATATACATATTTGAGAAAACAATTAGTACAATAAGTACACAACTGCAACATTACACTCAGATATCCTGACAATTTGGAATTATGAGAACCCTTTAGACTCTATGGGCTAAGCCCTGAATGTTTTCAACTATATCGACGCCCCTTGGGTCCTAAATTGAATGAATTTGGATGAATTCTTAAGTCTGGTGTATTGTCAATTCAATGTTATTGTCTCAACTAAGTTGAGGCATCATGTACTGTGTGTTATTTGCCTGGCAAAAGGTGATACCACACCTGTGGACTTGGCTGTTGACAAAATGTGCCCGTTGGTGTGAGTTTGAGAGGTTTGGCAAATCAGACCATTTCCTTGTTAACCTTAGTCATTTGAGCCATTTAGTAACGCTATCCAATTCATGAAACGGCCACCTATAGCCAATCAAGGGATTAGCCCAATCATTGTAATTTCCTAAAAGGCAAAGCAGGACATCATTCGAATAGACTGTCTTTAAGTGTTTCAATTCCACTCAGTTTTACTCAGTTTTGCCCACAAATATATACATCATTTGAGAAAACAATTAGTACAATAAGTACACAACTGCAACATTACACTCAGATATCCTGACAAAAGGTAGGAAGCTTTTTCTCAGAATCACTTAGGCAAAACGTATCCAATTCCACAATTAGTGTGCGTACACAAGACAGCTGCATTTCAAGCCTTAGCTTTCCTATGTTTGACAAACATGTCAGGTCATAACAAAACAGAGAGGCCACTGAGCCCTCTTCATGTAAGCACATCTAGGGTCACTGCAGATACAATACGTTTTGATATATTATTTATAAAGCAGATGCATTTATAGATGCAGAAATATAAAGTTAAATGACATAAATGATTGATTGTGTGACAGGAAGATAAACTTGAAAGTAAATGAATCACCAAAAAAAAGTGAATGACTCATCAAAACACAGCTTTTGTACATCCAATTACACAATTACAGTTTAAGGATACAGGACAATCTCATTTGAGTGCCTGCGTATTTAAGTGTTATACACATGTAGGTTGTTCTTAGAGTATAGTGGAACCTCGGTTTAAGCCTTTGCATTCCCATATGTGAGAAATACACCAGTTCTTCACAAAACAGTGAGGTCATTTAACCCTCCATAAAGATAAATGAGGGCCAATGCAATCAAGATGCAATCATTTTAAAATATATTATTCACGAAGCAGGTGTATTTTTTACTAATTGTGATCTAAATGTGAGTCAAATGAAAAAAAATATTGATTGTGTTACAGGAAACTTGTCAGGTTTGGTTATTCAGTAATGTGTAAGTTAATGAGTCAAGCAAAACACAGCTTTTGTACATACAATTATACAAATACACTGAAAGGATGCAAGACAATCTAATTTGAGTGTCTATGTATTTAGGTGTAAGACACACTTTAGGTGTAAGACACACTGGTGGTTAGGCACATACACTGTAAAAAAAAATCCGTTAATTTTACGGTGAAAAACTGGCAGCTGTGGTTGCCAGAATTTCACCGTAATAAATACGGTACAAAAATTCTGTTATTTTTACGGAAAAACCCAGCAGCTAGATTACCAGAACTTTACCGTAATAAATACAATAGCAAGAATTCCGTCATTTTAACGGTGAAAGACTGGCAGCTGGGTTGCCGCAATTTGACCGTAATAAATACGGAAAAACAATTCCGTCATTTTAACGATGAAAGACTGACAGCTGGGTTGCCGCAATTTCACCGTAATAAATACGGAAAAACAATTCTGTCATTTTAACAGTGAAAGACCGGCATCTGGGTTGCCAAAATTTTACCGTAATAAATACAGTTTAACCATCTCTACATTTACGCTAAAGTTTATGTTGATTTTACGATTACCTTTTGTTTCAAACACATTTTACTGTATACATTAACTAACTCCCTAACAAATACGTCTGAACAGTCTCTACAACCATTTTACCTATCCTATGTTTACCACACAAATCAACCATACAATTAACAGTTTGGTAAAAAAGACAACTTTATTCCTAGAACTTACAATCATCTATGCCCTCATCAGTTAATAAGTTGTTGGTTGGCCATTCTGCCCATCTTGTACCAAAATGTCTTGTCAAAAACAATGAGCTTGAATAGAATTACCAGGAATACCTCCCTTCTTACATAGCAATTAGGCATAAGTCCACAGATTTAAACAGTCTTATGGCATGGAAAAGTCCAGGTCTGCAAAACTTTGAGATGTTTCAAAGGTGTTGCCTTTCTGTGGCATGTGAAGTCAAAAAAGGGACAGCACTGGACATCAAGAATCTACCCTGGCTTGTAGGTGTGCCGAAGGAGAAAGGTCAGCTGCTTCAGCCCTTTCTGGCGCCATTGCATGGATCAGGAACATTGGCATAGGAAGAGAAAACAAAGGCACTTTTAAGTCATATCTACAATGAGTACTGGTAGAATAAAGCAATTCATAAATTTACTGTCACATGCAATTGCCACCAGCTCAGTAGGTACATAGTTTATAGTTAAAAGTTGAGAATATAACAGATAGTAACAAAAAAGGACCCCATAACAACGCTGATTAGGCTCACCATGGACTGCTACTGCCGAGCGAACCAACAAGCCTGTGTATCTTTCCCTTCTTCAGAGGTGAGCGGGACTTTGGCTTGGTCTGGCAGGAGTGAATTGATGAAACATTATGACTGACACAAAGGAACATAGTGGGAAAATAGGCAAAAGGTAGTAGACAGCCAGGGCTGTACTGGAGACTAAACTCAAGTAAACAGTTTACCCCTCTCAAATTTGAGTTTATCCACCCCTCGATGGAATTTATGCATGAAAATCAACTTAAATTGTAACAATTGCGAACTTCGATTGTAGGCTCTGTGTGTGCATGGGCACAAGTCAAAAAATCCGGTCAACGAGACGATTACATCCAAACCCACATCTTCCAGTAGTAGTGTTCTACTCACCTACAGCTGTATTGCTTTCTATGGGTGAACTGTGGGCAAGTGGGACACACTCGCAAAATGTCAATCTATAAACACTTAGAAATTCAAAGTTTCTAAGTGATTATAGATTGGTTTATAGAAGGTTCAACATTGCATAAAACTTCGTTCAAAGTATTATCGGGGTCTCTACATATGAACTCGAGCATAAAAAACATTGTTTGAGCACAGTTTATAAACACGTTTGTTTCTGAAGACTGCACATTTGCTTATCCTAACAATCCAAGATGGTGGCGAGAGGGAGTGGCTAAGGCAAGCAAATGTGTGTCTTCAGAAAAAAACGTTTTAATGAACTCTGTGTCTACATATGAACTCGAGCATAGAAATCATAGTTTGAGCACTAACCACTAACAAAATTAGCAACATCTTACCTTTAATATTAGATGACTGCCAACTTGAAAAGCTGAGGAAAAGGGGCTGACCTGCAAGGACGAGACAATGTTAACTTTCACCAATATATCACATTGTTATAACTTACAAAAGAACTAGATTTGCATCATCTTTGACATGTTGCCACATGTGGCTGCTAAATTGTATACAATGTGAATGAATGAATAGCCAAAACAGAAAGTTTTCCAGCATACCTTAGACATAGCAGCTTTATTTGGGCCTGGGTCTTCCTTGAACACAGTGATAATTTCTGGCAGAGAGGGGACTCAATCCTAAATCGACCCAGTTGTTCGTGCTGCTGTTTGGCAGGTCAAAAGAAAATTTAAGGGTGAATGGCACACACACAAAAAAAAAAAAAATACATTAGCAAACTTTATATATTATATTACATTACATTTACTTATACAACCAAGCATTTCAATTAAAAATGTTAATTTGCTTAAGTATGTCTAGCTTAGCTTTGAAAAGACTTGACATAGCAGTATTGTCTCAACTAAGAAATGTAAAATGCATTCTATTGACTTACCAGCATAGTGGGCCTACAGGTCTCTTGTGTGTCCTAGCCCTCCTTCAGATGTAAGCAGGGTGTTGTGTCCTGTTCTAGATGGTCTGATCTGGAAGAGGGGATTACCAGGGGATTGATGAGACATTAGGGCTGATGCAGTAGGAGCAAGATGTAATGTTGGTGGATAAGCATTATAAATGAAAGCATAAATGATCAAGGCAGAGACAAGAATTCAGGGGTACTTACCATGGTTGGCGAGAGCGAGAAAGACAGACAGAGAGAGAGAAACAGAGAGACATTGCATACCTTTTACATATACTCACCATTGGTTCCATAGTTGTTCTAACCAAGTAGTAATGAGAATGAACCATCTACAGTTCAAAAAAGACTTAACGAATCATGCTTGCTTTTCTTATTGGAAATACATCGCCAGTTTTTTTTTTTACAATTGAAATTACTGCTTTATCTGTATTTCTGTTGAACAGTTTTACTTAATTTACTGAAGAGTTCAATCTATACCATAAAACTGGACATTAAAACTGGATATTCAAACTTTTACTAACCTGTACAATGACAAAACTCTACATCAGTTAAGCTTAACATTTCTGTGGCAATTAATCACTGTACCTTGTTGAGACAAACCAATCAATCATCTTATATCTGGAAATAAAGACCTTTATTTTCATTTCTGTTAAGCAAAGGTTTGGTCCTTCATTTTGAAAGATCAAACTATGAGAAAACTGCATCAACCAAGTTTTCTAAACATTGCTGACAATTTCCTTGATAATTGCAGGGATGTACCAATTAAGGGTGAGGATGATGATAAACTTATCCAGAAATTCCTAGAACCATCAAGTCCTCTTAAATCGTTTTACCAATAAAACCAATATAATAAAAAACAAAGGCTGATGAATTCCTTACATTCCTTTACATAACTCAGTAAAGCTGAACATGTGTTGTAACTTTCACTCAACAAACATAATTCCATTTGGTAGATTCAGCCGTGGGTGGACAAAAATGAAATACATTTTTGTTTTAAAGGTATTTTCATTACAAAATCAAAATTGTAAAAGCTTACAAAAATTGTGTAAAACCTGACACGTTTCGAAGATAACTGTAAGGTACAAGGGATACACATTTGGTTTGTCCACCTCTAATGAGAAAAACAAAAACAAGACAACACTGCAAACATGCAGTATGCTACACCACACTGTTACCAGTTGAAATGCTCTATTTCCTTTGAGGGTCAATGTCAGTGGTCTATCTCCATTCATAGTCTGCAACTTCTGCAATAAATGTGAGGACTCTGGGATTCACTGGGAGCACTTTCTTGTTTTTCTTCCACTCAACTTTTGTGCCTCTTTCGGGGTTTATTGAGAAGAAACACCTTCATCAAAACAAATATGTGTTTTAATTTACTTCACTTTACTTTAGAGGGATGAACTAAATGACCATGTATTGTTTTATATTGTTACTGTACCTTTGAAGAAATTCAAGCGTTGAGCGGAGTTCCACAGGGTAGTGAATGTTGAAACAATAATAACTCCCAAACATCAGGCAGAGAGCAGCCATGTAGGAAGTGACATGGTCATTTACAATCTCTTGGTCTATGCTCAACATGAATGTCCGGGCAGCAAAACATGAGGACCCTGAAAAGACGGACAGAAGGGCAGTCAATGACAAAAGGGCTTAACTAAAATACAATGGTTAACATTCAGACACAAAAAAAAAAAAAATTATGTGTGTGAAAAAGAATTGTTTAAAGCTATGAAACAACACAGCAAACTGGGCAAGTTATTATCCTCCCAGAGTTAAGCAATCATAAATACAGTATCTCAAACCTTTTACTTTCAACTACAACCAAGTTATTCGATAGCAGAATGGCATTTCAATACACCAGCCTACAGCTTGAGATGTGAGCATTCTTTCAGTGCATACTTACCACAAACAACGATACAGGGATTTGGTGGCAACTTCTCCAGCTGAATCTCTTGGGCCAGAGCCGTATCCTCACTGAAATGGAACAGGTTCTCATCCTTCTCACCAAAGTTAGTCATCAGAAGTATGACCATCTCCATGATCTCTGTGGAACTGCCTGATGGTCCTTTCTCTGCCTGGCATTTGATCAGGGCATCCTGGACTTTTTTGTTTTTCGGTGCAGCGACACGTTTGAGGAATTCCAACAGACGTTTGCCCTTTCTTTCAACATTTCCCATAAAGGTGCCGATGAGACTTAGACCAGTCAATTCTTCATAATGTGCAGCCATGCCAACCTCTTTAAACAAAAAGGGCCACTCGTGGCAAAGGGTCTTAATGGGCACTCCCTTGTTGATCTCTCCTCGCTGGGAGAAGTAAGTTGCCAGAACCAACTTTTTGACTTCCTCTGCATTGTAATTCATCTCCTCATACATCTTTTTCAATGTTTCTTTTTTAACTTTCTGACTCTCCAAAGTCTCAGACACTTGCAGATATTTTGGGTCCCACTTGACGCACCCATAGGTGTCCTGGACGGTTGCTCGCTGGGCTGCTGTAATCTCGTCTGTGTCATCCTCATCTGATCCATGCTTACGTCTTTTTATCTTCGGTGTGTTCTGTCTTTTTGTGTTCTCCACACGGACTTGTAACTGCTTGGCAAGCGAATCAAACCCCGAACCAACGACATCACCCTCTATCACGTCTTGTAGAGACTTGGGGTACCTAGTCACCATCCTTTTAGCAATCTCGGTGGCATTTTGCTTGGTAGGATTGTTGCAAATTTTCATCACTGCTGATACAACAATCCTGACCATTTCACGTCTAAGTTTCGGAGAAGGCCTTTTTTCTCTTGCCAGACATTGCATAAGCTCTTCAGGGAGTTTAGCCCAGGGAATATCAAACTTGTCGATCCACTTGATTGAAGAGGATGGACTGGTGGACACAAGAGACAATGAAGACACAGAGGAAGGGGATGATGGTGAAGACGACACTATATGTGTCAAGAACCGGCTTGATGGTGGAGATGCACACACTGAGGCAGGGGTCAAAGTTGGTGTGGCGAACTCTGTAACGAAACAAAGGAGAATTGTGCCCACTTTTAACCACAAAAGTTATGCTGGTTGTCAGATGTCAATGGCCAAGAGAGTTAAATTTAATACATACTACTGCAAGCCCAGGTAGCAAGTCTCCTTGCCTGCACTGGACCTAGTGAGGACGACAAGTCTTCTTCTTTGATGTAGTGGAGGTCATATATTGTCTTTACGCCCCCTGCTTTCAGAGCGTCCATCACAGAATTTAGAATCTCTTCTGAGTAGTCTGGGAACTCATCAGCAATGGTCCCTCTGATCATCTGGGTCTGGGATTCAGCCATTTCTATCACACACAAAAATCTATTTGATCATTGTGTGACATTAACCATTCTATCCATACAGTCCGCTTTAAACAGTTATATGTAAAAAGAGTGAATATGTGAAAATAATTTCCAATAATATTTGCACAATTTCAACATAGTGGATGCATTACATTTACATTACATTTATTTGAGGCAAAAATGCAATGCAGGTGCACACAAAAGTTATCAAAAACAATGGTTAGCCTATGCGGCCAAATTTTAGCCAAGTAAAAGTTGGATGAGTTTTGTAAGGTAATCTAAAGCAAAATACATTTTTCGATATTTTCTTTAGTGTATACCATAAGTAGAGATAAGAGAAAAATGTTCTCATACCCATTTTTTCAGCAGCATAGTCTTGTAGTATACTTCATGTGAAAAAAACTAAATTGATCAAAATGGTCAGCGAAATGGTTTGATCTACAAATTCAATGTGCACTGCTTTCACTGCACTGAGTTTAGGCAAATATTGTTTGCAATGGCTTTTATTTTCACTTTATTGACTCAAACTGTATGTAATGTCATTGTACCAAACCTAACTGTGGTTATCCCAATAAGATTCTCTCATGGGTCATTCTGTCTTTCAACCTAGACACCCCAGACACTCTCAGCCAGTGAAGCAATCTAGGGTGTTTTTCGGCATGTGCATGAGTCAAACACTAGTTTAACTGCAAAATTGTGTCAGTAGCTGGGTTTTTAAAGTTTGGTTGGTTTTCACGTTTACAGCCAAATTGATTTCAATCAGTGGGCTCTGGGCACTTGGCCAGACGCATCCAAATCGCCATTTCCTTTAAAATAGTTAGTTAACGCATATTATGCCAGACTATTGGGGGAGGGGTGAGAACTGGTTTTCGACTCCCAACCGTCTTGTCAGTGATTAGCTGGAACATGGGTTGTTGTGCTTGTCGTTCACAACCACTGTGTTGTCTCCCGAGACCGGACTTTTTCAGTGTATTCAGGGGGCAGGCAGCTAGTGGATCAAGGAGGAACACCTACGATTTGAGACAAAAATGATATCGTGCTGAAACCATGCAGGACCTTATACTGCACTTTTACCGTGTAAAGACCCAGATAACACTACAACAAAGTATTAAATATTGAGAAATAGCCATTTGGATATGTCAGATCAAGTGCCCTGAGTAACTCATTGAAAGCCATTTGCCTGTAAACATGAAAAACAATACTATTTTAAAACCCAGCAGCTGTTTGCTGTTGAATAAAAGTTTGCTCGTGCCCATGCAGAAAAAACACCCTAGATCACTCCAGGACTGATGCATCACTAACATTTCCGTTACACATTTTCAACTGACATTTACACTGACAATACACTGTGCTTCAATGGGACTATCTGGTGTCCATCTTTCATATAAGATGACAATGGCCAAACATCTATGAGGTCATTCATGTGGAGGCACTGCAATCTTCCACTTAGATTTTTCACAGAGAACATGTGGTAATGTGGTAAAAATTCTGTGGCATGTAGTCTCACTAGAAAATGAAGAGCAGAATCATCTTTTACTATGACAAGGACAAGTTCGCCAAACTGAACTATGTCATCATTCCTAGTGACAACAAACTGTCCCCTCTTGTATGCTATGCCTTTAAACTGCACATCAGCCGTTATCTTTGCATTCAGCTCGGTGAATCCGAATTGCAACACTGCATTGTTGATTTGTTCAGTGTAAAGATCTGAGCAAAATGGCGAACAATCTTTCATTTGCACATCTTGAGGACTCATTGACCCAGCTGTAAGGTAAGCCTGCAACAACTGATGTCGATCTGAAAGGGTGAGGGGCAGATTTTTAAAATTCTTCAATTGTCTCGCACATCTTTTGAAGTAGCTATGCTTACTTTCAAATCTCATAGTCCACACCTTAATTAGTGGGCCAAATTTTAGCATCAACCCAGGGTAATGCCGCAAATAGTGATGCTTTGGTCTCAAGTTGGTATCAGGAAATAGTGTCTTACGAGACTCTAGGTATTCCTGAATGAGAACATCAAGGTAAGCAACCTGAGATTTAGAAATTCTCTGAGCACAAGTGAAGTCAACTATATCTTTCAACTGAAGTGTCAATTGCCACACTTCATCTTGTGGATCTTGGACTCTGTCTCCAATTATCAGAGGCAGAAGTCTCAAGAAGTTCCAATTCTGTATTGCGTGACCAGAAAGCTTGGGTGTTTTGGTTTTAGGATGGACTTCGCAAGGCTTGGAGGAGGCATCTGTATTTTTGAATTGGAACTGTTTGATGCGCCTGTTCAAGTGTGTGTATGTGAACCACTTTTTTTTCACAAAGTACTTCAGGTACAGTGCTAGGTCATATGACAGGACACCCTCAAAGAGGTCATGTCCTAGACACGGAGGCAAGCCAGGCTGACAAACATTAAAGTGTTTCAAGGAATTGAACACTGACCTGAATTTTATTCCATGCACTTCTTGTCTTGTCTGTAGCTGGTCCACTGCACTCTCGTAATTTTCTGGAGTCCTCTCTTCATCTACTGAGGTGCAGTCATCCTGAAACTGAGAACGAGAAATTAGACAGTATCTGCAGAAATGTTGTGAGGAACTGAAATTTTCAGTGAAACCTCCAATGCAATGTGAGCCAAGATTGTCTCCAGCAATGCAGTAGAGAGTTCCTTTCACAGTTTCACAGTTTGTTAACCCACTCTCCTCTAGCACTTTCAAGTCAGCCACCAAATCAGAGAAAACCTTAGCATGGCCAAACTCTGTGAAATCCGTCTCTCTACAGAGTAACACCAGCTGCATTTGGTCAACAGTTGACCGAATATGGGGGGGCAAATTTAGTAAAGAGAAATACACGGCCAAAAGTTTGTGCCGCCTCCTAGCTGAACCCAAAGGGTTCACAACTTCAAAGGCGTCTTGGTACAGGACCAATTTCAGGCAAGCTGGGAAGTCCTGAAAGAAAGTATTACACTTGAACAGCTTTCCATCACAGCAGTCACTTAGAATTTCAGGAGAAGACTGAACTGGATTTCCTGACAGGAGTCCCTTCCAAAACTCTGAAGAGAGCATGTTTTTCAAAGTGTCCAAGACTGGAACATAGTAGGCATACCTTTTATCTCTGTTATCATCTCTGCCTAAAAACACTCGCTTGGGTTCCACATAGTTCAACAATTTTTTAAAACACTTGGCCCTAGAGTAGGTCGTCCTCATTGGCCCAGTGTGGCAAGCTGAGAACAAGTCAGATTCCCTAACAACATTGCATACTTTGGTTCTGATTTCATCAGAAACCAAATCTTGCAGAAGTGAATTTAACCTGTCCAATGTATGCATCTGCCCCAACTCGTGTATATTCTGCATCTCTTCTACAACCATCTGGATAGTCGACATTGGAACAAGATATTGCCCTTGCAACTTGGCATAGAATAAACACACATTTCTCAGATACATGTCATCAAAATTACCATCTCCAACAGTAGCTACAGCATCTAAGAGACAAGCTGGTTCCTCTGTGCTTACAGTGGTGCTTGTGGAAGGACATGGTACACAATGTATACCACTACCGCAGCTGATCACACTGACAGGGCAGAGTCTGTGCTTCCTTGACATATGAGCAGTGAAGGAAGACTTTACAGTGAACACCATTTTACATCCTGTCACTGGGCAATTCACTGGACACCCTCCATCTATGTGTTCCTTTAGATGCGAGACCAACCCTTTCACTCCATCACACTGGCACTCACATAGGGAAACGGTGCATTTCAAAGCTTCTACAGTCAAATCTTGTGTAAACAACGATTTGCCAGTGTGAAGGCGATAAAAATGAGCTTTTAAGGACGAATACCTAGAAAACACACGTTTACAACCAATTCCAACACATTTGAAGACAACACGGGGTTCATTGCTGTGCAGTTTGCAATGCAAAACATACCCCTTTAATGAATTCAGAGCCAAACCACAAATGCAACATGAATGCATGGTCAAGCCAGCAAAGGCCATCAACACTAGCCTATCTGAACTAGCTAGTCTCCTAGCCTTAACTGCACTTTAATGGGAGCAGCCACATGGCACAGAAACACAAAACCTTTATCAACAAGTATGCCAAGAACATGGCAGATTAAGATGAAAGGCTGAATACAGATAAATTACAACAGTAACATTGGGCAAGGGCAAAGTAAGCCCTACAATTAAGCAATTTATCAATTGCAAACCAAACACAAATTCAATAGGCTACTACTAGATCCTCAAAACATCTCTCTCTCTCTCTCTCTCAAAGACAACATCTGAAGGAATAAAACTAAAGTTACCAATCTACCCTATCCCCACAGCCACAATGGAACTAGGCTAGGTTGCCTAAATAGCTGGTAACCGAAGTTTACTTAAACCAGCATAACAGTACAAACAAAATCTGAAATATAAAAGAAAAGAAAACTAATGTTGGGGAGAGTAAATATTAAGTCCTCAGCAATGCAATGATATTTCTACCTTTCCCTTACACTCAACAGACGAAGCACTTCGCAATGCACGCCTTAGCAGGCATACAGCTCCACAAAATGTGACTGGAAAGCATGGCTAAAACGAGCGCGAAAAAAAACTCCTCCCCAAACGTTCAGAAACTCTATTCACCACTTCACTTCTAAATAAATAGCCTACTCCTAGTAAAGAAAATGTAAAAACTTACCTGTAGACGTCTCTCCCAACATACCTGCAACATAAAGATTAGGCAACGTTAACTTGCATCAAAGCAATACGATTTCCAATGCACAATTTTCCTGTTAACATTAGCCAAAACGATGCTTTAACTCTAGCAATTATCCAATTACTAACTGTAAAGGTCCAAACAATAAATGTATTGAATAAAACATGTTTAACACCTAATGTACTTTACCTAAAGTTTTGTCTGGAAACATAAAGCAAGGCTAAATGACTGGAATTTCAAGCTTCTGTGCACAATGAAGGGATTAACATTAACGTTAATAAAATGGCGTTCTCAATCAGAACTCAGCTAGATATTTCACACTGATAAGCAATTGACATACCAGCTCAGAATGTAGACTTAATGACAGTAGAGAAAAACGGTGTAGACTAACTATGATATCTCCGTTTTATTACAAGTTAGAATCGAAGCACAATATACATAATATAATATATAATATAATGTTGACGTTAATCAAAGCATGGTCAGAAATCTGAATGCTAGCTGGCATTTTTTTGTCATAGGCTAACGTTATCCTACAACAGAGATTCAGATAAGATAAGATAGTATTTTATTCATCCCGAAGGAAATTCTAGACGTAAGTCATTGCAAACACAAGAAGCTTAGAATTGCATTACTAATTAATACTTTTAATCAGATTGAACTCTTCAATTTATTAAATTGTCGTTTTCATTACTTACCATCTCACAAATCACTGTCTCCTTAGCGAACAAAATGGCGGTTGATATTTGGCCATGTGGTTTAACTAACAAAATGCAGCGCCATCTATAGGCTAGCTTGGGGAAATACCTTGGGGGAAATTCAGTGATTTAATGCACATGGACTATAATCATAGACAGCTAATGCATATTAATTCGTTAATTTAATTTACATAAATGATTTATATGTATAAATTAAAGAAGGGTGCTTAAACAATTTATCTATTGTCTATGCACCCTTCTTTGATTCATCCATTAGACTACCTGCAGTGAATTTTAACAGCGGTAACCAGTATTTTTTACAGAAAATAAAAGCAAAATATTAATGTGTTCTGTGACAGCCAAACCGCTAACCTTTTGACTGCAGTGTCTAGCGAACTGCTTGTCAGCTAGCTAAAAAGTTCGAGTGTTTAAACTAACATAATATATAGTGGTCTATTTAGTGGTGTATGTGCCCTGACTAAGTTCGTGTGGCATATAAACCACAATTTGTGTTGATAGAAGTGCCAATTCGTGTAGAAACATTTTAATCACATACAAATGTTTGTGTTACAGCTCAGGTAGTCACCGCCATCTTGGTCAGACTTTTTTGTAACTCCCGCCTCTAAACACAAACACGGGACCTGATTGGTTCACGAATGGTCCTCATTTCGCCTGCCTCGGTGATTCGCTGTCATTTCGCCAATACCAGGTACTAACCAGGACGAATTTCGTCTCATTCAACCAAAGATTGTTAATCTTTGATTCAACCTCAATGAGCGAAGCGAAATTCCGCCATGTGGAAACCGACAGTTAGATGAGGGTAAAAGCGGAAAAAAATTGTGTCCTCCCTTTTTTATATATTATGGCATGTTTCTTTTTTTTTTTTCTTAACGGTTAATCAACGTCTTTTCTATACAAAAAAAGGTGAAATATATGGTTCCAGCTGGTAAACATATTTACAATACTTAACTGTTGTAAAAAATGTTTTCTACCGTTTCTAAGTTTACTGTTTTGTACTGTTGCCATTTCACAAATTTTCACCGTAAAATCTACGGATATTTTTTACAGTGTATTTAGCCAACATATGATTTTATTTCGCCATCGAATTTAACATTTTTGCCTTTTGCTTTCATAACCAAATGAGGCCAAGTGTTATTTGGCTGTCCTTCATTCAGGAAGTGAATCAACAAAATCAACAAATTAGTTAGAAGTTGTTGTGTTTTTCAAAACTGCCTTTAAAATAGTTTGCTCAAAATGCAAACAATATCCTAAAGAACTACATTCACTTTAGGGTTGAAAACTAATTGATGACACAGAGATCTGGTAAGGTAGCCTAATTCACTGAAGTAAATGACAAAGCAAAACACAGCTTTTGTAGCTATACATCCAATTACACAATTACAGTGAAAGGATGCAAGACAATCTCATTTGAGAGCTTGTGTATTTAAGTTTAAGACGCATTGTAGTTATTGTTAGAGTAATGAAACCTATGAAAGCCCTTTCTCTGAAAGTATGGAGCCTGCGTACATTCAGGCCTACATGCTGATTGTTGAAGGATTTACCATTGCAGTATCCATACACTATTAGACTGTATCTAATTGTGATAAAATTGCTTTTGGAACAGAAGAGTTTTCTCCACAGGAGTAATCAACTTGTAGCCTGACGAGCCAGACCCACATTAAAATGTAGGGTCTGGACACTCACCGTTCGCAGTGCTCAGTCCGAGGGGCGGGATAATCAGTTGTCTTTCAAATTCCCTCTGCACGCAATAGGACAGCGGCAGCGCTATGAGTCCCATGCGTTTCCCACCAGCGGAGCTAGTTCAAACGTTTGCCTACTTAATAAAAGCTTAATTCGTGTCACACTGTTCGCCAGCAGCAACATCCATCTTATTTGTTTTCAAGTAGCAGGGAATTCAAGCCAAACCGTTGCAACTCTGCCATCAATCATTATGTTAAGCCCACCTAACGACTCTATACACGATTTCATTGGCCTGATTAAGTTTCGATTTCTGGAGCTCACAAGCCAACGGAGAGTTGCTAGACTAGCCCTGGCAGCAAATGTAATTTGCGGCCGCTAGGGGCGCGTCTAGATTTCTAGGCTAATCAACTTGTGGTCTGGTATACATTTACACACAGAAGGAGATAAATTAATTTGAATTACAATTAAGTTAAGAAATTATATGATCTAATTTATCATAACTCTGAGTATAACAGGAAATGTATATTGTTGTCACAGAATATTAATAGTATTCAGATTATTGAGACGTGGTAATTGAGGATGTGGAAAATGAGGATGTGTGTCGGAGTGAAAAAGGGGGGGGGGGTGGCAGTAAGGGTTGTGGGAATAGTTGAGGGGTGGATTGGGGAAGAGAGGGAGCTTTTAGTTAACTCATTTTATCTTGTAGACTACTTTTTAAGATTATTTTACATTCGACTGCTGCCATTAGAGCTGCAGCCAGCAGCCCCTATTAAGTTGGGTTCTGCTCAAAGTTTGTTCCTGGGAGTTTTTCCTTACCACTGTTGCCATATGGCGTGCTTGTAGGGGGTTAAGGCTGCCAGTCTTCTGTATATAAATTCATATAATCACAACAAATACTAAGAATATACTAAGGCTAACCGCTTAGAGTCCACATCAACGGGGCCTAAGCTTTTGTTAGCCTAAGCATTTGTTAGCAAAGCCTATATTTTACTGCAACAACTTGCTGCGTTAGCCTCAAAATTTATTATTTTCTTCTCTATTGTGTTAAATGTTCCCAGTGTAAAGCACTTTGAGTTGCATTCTGTGTAAGGTGCTATACAAATATAGACTACCTAAGACTACCATGAAAATGCACTGTTCTGTTATCTGAAGTCTTCTTCTTCTTCTTCTTCTTCTTATTACAGTGCATGAAAATGCACTGTACTGTTCTTCCAAGGCTTCTTATTATTATTATTATTATTACAGTGCATGAAAATGCACTGTACTGTTCTTCCTAGGCTTCTTCTTCTTCTTCTTCTTCTTCTTCTTCTTATTATTATTATTATAGTGCATGAAAATTGAAAATACTGTTCTTCCAAGTCTTCTTATTCTTATTATAGTGCATGAAAATGCACTATACTGTTCTTCCAAGTCTTCTTATTACAGTGCATGAAAATGCACTGTACTGTTCTTCCTAGGCTTCTTCTTCTTATTATTACAGTGCATGAAAATGCACTGTACTGTTCTTCCTAGGCTGCTTCTTCTTCTTCTTCTTCTAGCTAGCTAGTTAGCATAGTTAGCATTGTTAGCATGCTAGTTAGCATGTTTAGCAAAACTGCTAAAAATCTTAGCATAACTGCTAGCAAACATTAGAGCTACTTTTAAACTATTTACCTTCAACTTTTAAACGGTCTACTTTTAAACTATCTATTAAACTATCATTAAACTATCTATTAAACTAGCTGTCTATCAACAACTTTTAAACTATCTACTGTCTATCAACAACTTTTAAACTATCTACATTCACCTTTTAAACAGTCTACTTTTAAACTATCAACTTTTATTAAGATATGCAACCACCATGTCTATCCTAGCATCACCGTAGTAACCATCTCTGTGTTTTAACTATACATTATATTTTACATCACAACTTTAGCATTTTCATGCACTGGTAAGTCCATAGACTTTGTATTAGCACTATGACATCACAATGGACTAATTAACTTGATTTGCACCTGTATCAACTTCCAGCTGCTCACTACTAGGACCCATCAAAGGGCCAGTTAAACTGATTGCACCTGTATCAACTGCTTTCTGCTTAACTAGGCCAACTCTTTCTGTGTCTCTCCATTCTACAAGGATATAAGGCACATTCCATCCAACTTTCTATCCATTCATCCTCTTCAAACCATTCACTCATCCACCCATTAAACTATACATCAACATCTATTAAACAATCTGCCTATCAACATCCATTCAACTTTCTGTCTATCAACATCCATTACACTATCTACATTCAACTTTTAAACTATATACTCTGTCTCAGGCTTTAAGCATACATTCTGGCTCTCTTAAGACTACTATTTCCTCTGCCCACAACTGTTTCAAAATGCATGTCCTCACTACAATAATTCACTATTAAATAATTTAACTATTTAAACTACTCAACGATTTAACTCTTCAGACATTTCAACTGTCAGTTGTTATCAACTATGACTCCTGCCAACTGTTTCCCAATAAAAGTTTGTTTGGCATTTTATGTTAATATACAGTATGTTTATATTTTCATGCACTGGTAATTTCCTCGAAATTACATTTTCTAGTTTAACTATTTAAACTACTCAACTATTTAATTGTTCAGCCATTTCAACTGTCAGTTGTTATCAACTATGACTCCTGCCAACTGTTTCCCAATAAACGTTTGTTTGGCATTTTATGTTAATATACAGTATGTTTATATTTTCATGCACTGGTAATTTCCTCAAAATTACATTTTGTAGTTATTCTTCCCACCAAATTTCTGCGTCTAATTCAGCTTCAACCGTTTAACGTAGAAACTTCGTTCAAACTTTGTAACGTAGGTCTTAAAAAGGACACTTGAGGAATGTATTTTTCACTTTTGTAAACTTTACACTTTTTGAGATATTAACAAAAAACAAGCTTATTTTCCCCATAGACTTTACATTAGGACTATGACATCACAATGGACTAATTAACTTGATTTGCACCTGTATCAACTTCCAGCTGCTCAACTAGGATCCATCAAAGGGTCAGTTAAACTGATTGCACCTGTATCAACTGCTTTCTGGCTTAACTAGGCCAACTCTCTCTGTGTCTCTCTATTCTACAAGGATATAAGGCACATTCCATCCAACTTTCTATCCATTCATCCTCTTCAAACCATTCACTCATCCACCCATTAAACTATCCATCAACATCCATTAAACAATCTGCCTATCAACATCCATTCAACTTTCTGTCTATCAACATCCATTACACTATCTACATTTAACTTTTAAACTATATACTCTGTCTCAGGCTTTAAGCATACAATCTGGCTCTTTTAAGACTACTATTTCCTCTGCCTACAACTGTTTCAAAATAAATGTCCTCACTACAATAATTCACTATTAAATAATTTAACTATTTAAACTACTCAACTATTTAATTGTTCAGCCATTTCAACTGTCAGTTGTTATCAACTATGACTCCTGCCAACTGTTTCCAAATAAAAGTTTGTTTGGCATTTTATGTTAATATACAGTATGTTTATATTTCCATGCACTGGTAATTTCCTCGAAATTACATTTTCTAGTTATTATTATTAATCTATTCAGATAAGAAGGCTTCTTATTTTGGCATTCATAATATTCAGGCAGGTTTTTTTTCATCTCCCGCTATTTATTATTTAATAATTTATTCTCCCCCTTGTAAATTTTAGGACATGTTGTAGCCTACTTATGAACTCTCTAGACATGCTATATGTTGCTGACCCTCATTAGGCTACCAAATAAAAATAATTCTAAAGTATTCAGATTCAAACAGTTAAACTGTTAAACTTATGTTGTGGAAATAGTTAAAGTGTCTATAGTTAAAGGATATTCAGTTATTTAACAATTATTCAAATATTTCCACTAATGTTATCACTAATAATTATTTGTTTCAAAATGTCATTGCAAATGCTAGTTCTATTGTGAATTTTTATTTGTATGCTCTCAGAGAAAAGGCTTTTGACTTCACTAATCTAACCAGGTCAGCTCTATATTTTATACAGGAAGTGCCCTACAACGAGTTTGACTAAGTTGACCTGGATAATTGTCACTCTACATACTGTAATAAGGACACTGTTGTAGAATTTGCTTCAAAGAATAACTTTCTTTGAAAAACAAACACATTCCCTTCAAACAGCTGTTGAGCTAAACCTGCATTTCCTTCATATCACAAAATTTCGAATTTAACATTTTTGCTCTCATAACCAAATGAGGCCAAGTGTTATTTCACTGTCCTTCATTCAGGAAGTGACCTGTACCATCTGTTGGATTACCTTCCTCTAAAGTAAACACCCTCAAGTAGGATTTCCTTGCAAAAGTAGCTTGTGATCATCCTATTACATTCACAAATAGGCACTGGCAAGCTGTTAAAGCTTATGGAGGTTTTCCCCCCTTAATGTGTCAATCCATCCTGATTGGATTCACTATTTGTGCGCAACAAGTAATCCCCATCAGGACGAGGTGTCGTAAACCCTGTGACTTCACACCTGTAAACCCTCCCTTCTCTATTTGCTCTTTTCGATTGCTTTCAGTTTACTCAGTTTACAGAAATGAAGCCCCAGTTCCAATGGACAGACAGGGTTGTTCCATGCATCACAGTCATCTCTGGATGAGATGATATTGTAAAATCAAGAGCATTGGTTTCTTTTACATTACACAATTACTGACATAGACAGGAAACCAAGAATGAGGTCTTAGAAAGCAAAACAGATTAATTGTAAATCACACAAAAAAATAAAAAAGAAGAAAGATCTCACAGCTCTAAAGTAAATAAATCAATAATTTCTTGTGACTCATTTGGTCCAGTAGGACCACCAGTACACTTTGAATTCAATTAAAATCAGCTCACAGTAGAGACTAAATAGCCATACATTTAATAAACACAACAGAAAATCTGAAATAAATGAAAACTTGAGAAATGTGAAATACTGGAAGCTAAATGTAAAAAAACAACATTGCAAGCATGACCTCCTCCAATGGCTTTGTTAACATCTTCAGGTAAGAGCGACTGAAGCCTTGGCCTTCTCCGGTAACAGGTATCCTGAGATTTGAGGTATCCACATGTTGGGGTGCCCCAGTGTGTAGATCGCTGTGCCTCCAACATATAACCTCCGAACACTTCCACTTCCAAGCTCCTCTCCTGTTCTCCTTCATGGGCTTCCATGAATGCGAGGTTTTGTTCATCTTAAAAGGCTTGGCAAACTGGCTCTTTATTTACCAATTACACTATTTTCCAATTAACTTTATTGACTAAACTCATTTCTGGACTAATCTTGTCAGAAACAGTGGCTGTCCAAAACATATCAAAGGGATTAGGTTAAATCCTTTGTGATGTGTTACAGTACTGTACTTTCTGCACATGGTGCATCTGCACAGTTGATGTTTCCTTCAGATTTGTCCATTTAGTTTTTATTATTATTATTATTTAAAAAAAGAACTGGCTTTGAACTGCTTTGGAAATCAAACCACAATATCAATGTCAAATTCATATTCTGTCTTCACATGGCACAAATAGGGGTATTTTTAAAGATTGTCTGTGTATTTGCTGTGTAAAGGCTGTTTATTAGACTGAAATGGAGTTCATGTGCACACTGAGGGATACACACACACATTTTTTCTGTTTTTTAATCAAAGTAGCAATAAAATGTTCTAAAGTCTTCTTTGTGGAGGCAGTACAAGGGCTGACAAATGCAGGACTTTTCTTCATCTCTCTGACGCAGGTAATTAAGAAAGCAGTCATGGGCCAAATACTGCCTTTCCACATCCAATTACTCACTTACAGTTAAAGGATACAAAACAATCCCATTTGACTGTTTTACGACACAGGAAGGGGTAAATTGCTTTCACAGAATTCTATACAGTTCATAGAAGTGTCTCACAACGAATAAAAGGACCCAATAGCGTCTTACATTCAGTTTTTTTTTTCAGTCTTCACTCTTTAAAAACAACACAGTAGTTTATAAAAATGTTATAGTACTTGAACATTTTTCAAAGTAAGGCTAATTTTAATGGTGGCCAAATTCCTCTGTCAGACGGATATACCCAATAATATTCTCATTGCATGGCAAATATAGTATATGTGCTTTATGTGTGATGCATGAGACTAAGCCCTTGCTGTTGTTTTTGCAAACTACATGTAGCACTATTTCTGTTCAGGGCCTACAACTTTACTTTCCGCTTGTAGTAAATATATTATGTTGTTTTAAGTTTGTTTAATATAGAGAATACATAGAGAATACTATATTATTGGGAGCGAGACCAGAGATAGCTTAACAATATGCTGGAATAATCACAGCACAGTGGCCCTGTCAAAAATGTCTTTCTCCAATAGTAGAATTTGTATGATAACATACTGTAAATAAGATAAGATAAGATCTGATGATTTCTAACCAGATTACTGACCATGCCCAAAATGTCTTTGGGACAAATTTAAGGGCACTAATTTGAATGATGGGTAAAGTCTCTAGCATATCTAGCATGTGTCAAATGCATGGACCAAACATTATAATCTAATATGTCTAATGTTTAGAACACCTGGACCAATCATCATTCTCATATGCTCTTAAAACGAATGTGTTGAAAACAATACAACTTGCGTTATTTTTTAACACATATTTGTGTCCAGATACGGACAACACATTTGTTTTAAGAGTGTAGTTGGGCGAAAACGTGTTGCTCGTCATTCAATTAAGGGCCAAAGTCACCATAAAAGTGAAAGGTCATCAGTCAGTCTATGCCAGTGAGATTTACCAGTGAGTATCTGGAGCGCCTAGTCCCATAAAGGTGTTTGTGTTTAGTAGGAAATGAGATTGCTATAAGAGCTTAGCAGACTTGCGTCAATGTAAAACAAGGACAGGGCAATGTTAAAGACGAAGATGAGGATGAGCAAGTGTGAGCCGTATGCACACTCACATGTCTGCTAATTGGGATTAGACACTAAATGGTGTCTTTAGCTCTGTGCCGGGGCCGGTCAACCATTCAGGAGGTGAGTGTCACAGCGTAAACAGGAAGAGGAGCTCAGTCCACTGCGCCAGGTCAGCCAGTACTGGTGCTGCACTGATGTGGTGATAGCGTTTTTTTTTGCACCGGAAAAAAAGTGACAAAACCCCCCAGAGATTTCAATTACAGTCATGTACTGTATATCTCTGTCTTATGAGGTTTCAGGAAATATAGACTATTTTGTAAAATATAGAGATGTGGGAGTATAGAAATCAGAATGAATGTTTTATTAATTCTGAGTCATTTGGATTTTGATCTAACTATAGGAATGCAGCATAAGAGTGTGCAATATAAAAAAAATAAAAAGTACTTAGAAATGTATAACCATAAGGGGAAAGCTCTTGATATGACATACAGTACAGTACATTACATTGATGAACGATATGGTGTTGTATAGAATTCATTGTTGCCATGAAATTGTCGATAGAAAGTACTGTAGTTTGCAACATAAACTACATTTTGCAGTTTTCACTGTAAACCCAAATAGTCATAACTGCTCTGACTGCTGAGGCCTGAATGTGAAAGACTGAAAAACACCATTCCCAATAGCTGCTTATAGGCTGTGCACTACACAGTTCTGTGGTTGCCACAGTGTGACACTGAACAACACTAGATCAGAGCCTATCTCCCTTAGACATTCTCTGACTAGATCATAAAAGACCAATTAAACATGCTAGCATCCCCCCATGTTTTTAGTGCTGTTGCTCGAGTTTAAAAGGTTTTGCTTGCCTTTTAGTTACTTTGCTAGCTTTAAACTAATATAAGCACTCGTCTGACTGTAATGCTAGGCTACAATAAAGTATATATGGGCATGTATGTGTGAAGCTGAATGAGCAATGCAAGTTATTGAGGTCATTGCAGAGTTCATATCATCCACTATGTAAACCAGGTCAGTTTGGATTTACAGTAGGCTATAATGTGTAGCCTAGCCATTCCAAAGACTGCATGTACTTTGGGTGTCTTCTACAGCACACTGTCCGTCCTCATTATGGCTATTGTAAACCATTCCAACAAATGTGTTTAACACCCATTCAATCCTCTTTTTCTCACGTTCACTCAATTACTAGCTTTCCCTTGCAGGCTTTAGCCATGTGACACCGGAATACATCTGTCACCCTAATGAACAGTTGAAAGTACAGTACGGGAGCCAAGCTGACACATAATGTTGAAGATGCAACAGTGAACATTTTACACATTTTAAAGTGTTTTCTCTGGATATAGAACCAGTGTTGCCACAGTTACCTTGAAAAAGTAATCTGATTACTGATTACTCCTTAAAAAGTAACTTAGTTACTTTACTGATTACTTGATTTTAAAAGTAACTAAGTTAGATTACAAGTTACTTTATTAGTTACTTTCAGCAGCTGCCGACAACACCCCCACCGCCTCAACATAAAAATGATAACCGGTTTTGCCAATACTCACTATACTGGAAGTGCATTTTAACAATGTATAGCAGACATCCCAACCTAACCTACTGTACTTAGATACTGAAATGCAGATGTTCAATAATGTCTAGTCAGTACACCAAATAAGGAAGGCCTATTGATAGAAATTGTGATAGTAAAATATGTAGATTTTGGTAGTTTGGCCTTTTCATGTAGCCTTGGCAACTAGCCATCTAGTATAGGCCTGAGTAATATGCAAATGAAATTACACTTGTTAAACTCACCTCAACAAGTCTTTTGCAATCAACTAGACTGCATTTCCGTCGGGAACTGCGAAAGTGTGCTTGCCCTGGTCCGGTCACCAACGTGAGCAGACAGTGACAAAAGCTATGCTGAACCTGGCTTGATCCAAGCATTCTAACAGTGCCTTTCAGTGTTGGAGCAGTGGCAATACCTCAAAAGCTCTATTCAACTATTGCCTTGCGGGGTGAATGCAGTTCGTTGGATTTTACCTGTTGCCTGCCTTCGAATTTAGCTTCTATGACTAAAATCAAATCAATAAAATAAAACAACAGCAGTGATTGGCTGCAAAAAAAAATAATGTCACGCGTCTTGCACCTCTCAAACTGGGCTATCAGGTAACCTAGAGAAAAATTTGAAATTATGAAATATGACTAAGGCATTCAAATTATGCTTGTTTGTCAGGATACTTTTTCACTGATTTATTTAAAAAATATGAGCTATGAGTGTGAATGTTATATATTCCATCCCCTAATTCTGTTTTACTGGTTTATTTGACAAATAATCTATATGGATTTGCTATATAAAGACCTTATGTCTGTTTGGGATTGTTTTGAGAGCGTATATGTATCTCAGAATAAAGGAATGTCCACAACATTAGTTTTTTGTGTGTGTGAATGTATTTTACTTAACTCATTGAATGTAGCTGGATACTCATGAACGCATGTCTATAATAGCCACAATAGGAGTAATTTTAGCAACACCGTATTTTGTGTGGCCCATAACGACCCAGTGGATCATGAAAATGTGCCAAAATTCACATTCCTTGCTTGTTGTTGGTACATTAATCCCATTCAGATTGCCACTTATCTGAGATGTAAGAGTTCAGTATAGGTTTAAGGTCTGGGGCAGGGATTTGACATTCTGTGACTTCTTCATTGAGGGCTTGCTTAGCAGCACTGTCCGCTTTCTCATTTCCCCTCAGACCAACATGGCCTGGGACCCAGCAAAAAACTACACTCAAGTTCTGGTTCTTTAGACGTTCTAGTTGATCAAGCTCAGCTTTGGTTGTACTTTTTGCGTGACATTAAAGCCTACTGGAAAGATTTTTAATTGCAATTTAATTGAATGCAATTTACTTTTACGATTAAATAAAATTAATGTATCCCTCTCACCCATAGTTTTCTATTTATTTACAAATGTACATAGGCCTACTGTAATTACATTTCTACATAGTTATTCTACTGATCTTTATACTATTCATCCTGCACATAGACTTATTCTTACTACTCTTATAATGTTGTTTCTGCACTACAATGACACTGTTTCCACACTGCACATAGCTGTATGTTATGTACATATCTGTTATATATTTGTCATATTGAATATCCATATTTATTCTGTTTTATTATATTCTGTTAATACACTGCATATATCTATATTATTATTTCTACTGTTATAATGTTACTGCTACATCTACATACATTATTCTACTTATTGTATGAGATAACTGCTAATACACTGCACATATTTATATTTAATTCATATTACTCTAAACCATCTTCTGTAAATCAACTGTATACTACTGTCTACATTGAACTATATTTCTTGACCTGTCTCTGTATATTTCATCACCTTTCTATACTTTGCATCACATTGCATGCATACTGTAGCTACATGAATCACAGCTAAGTTCCTTGGTTGCTATGAAGGCCAGTCGTTCTAAATGGATGGTTGCTATGGCCAAAGGCCAGTTATCTCTGCCGTTGTCAAGCGGGCATATCCTAACTTTGTCTTATTTTAAACATCTCTATTTTACCTACTTCCATACAGTGAGTCCCATTAAGAAGTGGCCACTTCATTCGCGCTTACCGTGAATCTGTGTTTAATCTGTCACCATATGCCTATGCCAACGTTTGCAAAGAGGAGAATCTTTTAATTTGATTCACAATGAAACGTTACATTTAATGTACATGTAAACAATGAGTAGGCTAGTTTTGGTTGTTGTTGGTGGTGTTACTGCATCCCTTAGTTATGCCTACAATACAAAATTGTTCCCTCGTGATTGTTAGACGCATTTCAAAACATCGCGACGTGAAATGCCACCACAAAACATTGTTTGTGAATCGGTCTTATTAGGAGTCATCGCTTAAGCTGTCACATACTCAGGCGGTAGTTTTAGGTCTAAAATGCTTCCTGAATTACTCTTAGTAAAAAAAATAGGAGTCCTAAAGTTACGAGTGACGAAGTTACGAGTACAAGCATCTCATATCAAATGGCCATGGCATTACGCTAAGCAACATAAATCCCATAACGTTACAGCAACATCTCCTCCCTATGACCTAGCTAGCTAGCTTCTAGCCACACAAGAAATGAATGATGTTAAATCTCCGCTTAGCATTCTAATAACAGAAGGGGCACATTTATGTGGACCACTACAACATGACTCATTATGTCTGTAACTCTATAAAACACTTTCATAAAGGAAGCACACCATCCAGCACATACACATGGAAACCGGTATTTTAGGCAGAGACGGTTGATAAAGCTAACTATAGAATCTTTGTTTTAGGTACTTGGCCACGAACTCAAAACGTGTCTCTCTGAAGCTCTGTTCTAAAATCTTTGCCCTGAAGTCTGTTCCAGTTGCTAGGCAACATCAAATAAATAAAATGAGAGTCTTTTCAAGGTGTGTGGTTTGCAATTAGAATAAACAAGAAATAAGATTTCCAATAATTTCCCATGATAAATACATAATATTTGCACCTTCCTTACTTGTTAAGCTCACACCATATTTCAAGTACACTAGTGAAATGTAATACAACGTTGCCACCTAGCGTTCAGATGTAGGCTATTTAACATTAACGTGGCATTGCTGGCTTATTCTTTCGTCAACTCCATGCTTTTAGGAAAACAATCTTTTTATCACAGTACAAAATTTGGTATCGATATGTGACAGTTTTCCTGAGATATGGACGACTTCCTGTTTCGGAGCTTCGCCGCCGATTTTGTTTGGCTGTGACGGGCAAACGCTTTCAAAAATCAAAAATCCTTCTGGTAACTTTTGTGAGGCTTGGGCCAAGGATAATATACGTCAAGTTTCGTGGCGTTCGGATCAAATTTGTGACCTGTGAAAATTTAGTTTCGCTTTCTGTTCAATCCAATATGGCGGACGAACGACACGCCCACCTGACGTCATCTTCGCGTGCAACTTACACCAGTACTGACCGGACGTTTTAAAGTTGGAACGGTGTCTCTGTCTCAAAGGGTGGTGCCTACAGCGCAGATTTGTACCGAAAAAAATATATAGGGCTTTGAATGGAGCATGGCACAATGAGTTTTGGGCCAAAAACATATGTTAGTACATCTTGATATTAGCTGATATCTCTTAAGCCAATTGAAAGATATTCAACAAACTTGGTCTACTTACCCACTATAAGTTGTCAAAGAGCTGGCAAGACAATTTAGGTCTTGAGGTCAAAGGTCAAGGTTACAAGGGGTCACACAAATAACTCACATGCAGTATTTGGTTCATATCTCCAAAGCAGACTGATGGATCTTCATTAACTCTAGTAGATTTATTGTTTTATACAAGTTAGATGAACTTAGGGACTCAGGGCCATGGGGTCAAAGGTTAAGGTCAGTTTCATCCCCTGACATACAAGGTTATAGACGGTGGAGACATGCTAATCAACATGCCATGTTCAATTCAATTACTGTAAATATAGCATTTTTTTTTATGTTGCACAACATAGACTTGGTTGTTTTTGACATGGGGAGTCTCTATCTACAGCACAATGAGTTCAATACCTCTCCTTTGTATATAAGAATCAAGATTCTGATTGCAATTACTGTAGGCAAATGTGCTTAGCAGTTACGTAGCAGTGAAATACTTCCACTAGCATAGTCATGACCTGATCAATATCTCTTTCAATATTGCCCATGCAGTCCTTTCCACAGTACAAGCAGTGCTACTTCCAGCTGTAAATTATAGCTTTCTGTGCTGTGGTGACTTTCCATAAGTTAGTATGACTGTTAACTGTGGCCCTTGCTATTTTTCCCTTCATGGACAAGGTGTCCACTTTCTCCTGGCAATTTCTGTAACCCTGAAGACTAGCATTGTCTTAAAGGTTTTGATGTTAGTAATGTGGCATGTCCATTGTTATCTGTTTAGTTGAAGTTACGGGTGGGCAAAAAATAATATCTAAATATTTTGTGAGATTTTGACGGTAGATATCAATAATATAATTAAATACGAATTTGTCAATCTCTTAAAAAATGGGATTTAATTGTATGAGTTACAAGCCACCTTATAATTTCTTACAAAGCACATTAAGGGACACAAAGTATTAAGATAGAAGTTCATTTTCTAAATTTTGTTTCTGAAAGATGAGACTGTTGTAAGAAACAATATTTTCCTTGAATTTCCCCTGGGGATCAATAAAGTATCTATCTATCTATCTATCTTTCCCCTGGGATGAATATCAGTATTTAGTTGTGCTCAGTACTGTCTTGATTCATTATTTTCCATTTCACTGCAATGGATGATGAGACAGCACTTGAAGAGGAAATTGGCATATGCGCAGATCTTTGGGTTATCCGCCAATGTGGAGGTGGTTCAGGATATTGGACAAAGGACCTCATTTCCAAGTTAGCATGTGTGATATTTATCAGTGGAGACCGTTTTCAACACGTTTCATCCAGTCCTTCTAGTTGCAGAATTTGCAGGTGCTACAGTAAGCTAGTGCAAGTAATCAGTATGTTAGCCTGCCACTAAAAACAGTCTTGCCCACTCCACAGTACACCCAGGCAAATACATTATAACGGCTGTCAATGTAAATGTCTGTGTGTTGATAGTTTTATATTTCTAACATTATTCTATCCTTGCATTTCAATGATTGCATAACATTTTGAGGGACTAATTTCTTAGCAGTGGTTAGTAGTACTGCGTCGAAAAGTAAACAGAGAAGCGCACTCCAATCAGGATACTGTCGTGGAAAATGTCTACCCTGGAAATCCAGAGTTCTCGCGAGAGCACAATGGAATGAGCAATGATGCAGGTTACTTTTACCCCTTGCATCCCGGGGAACCAATCAAATCGGCGTATCTGATATATGCGGGCCAGAGGAGAGCTAAACTGATGACGACAGCGCTGCAACGTTGGAGGTCAGTAAACATTGGTCATAGTGTTATCCAATTGTGTCGAAGTCCGGAATCATTCAGAGTAAACATTGGTCTAGTGTTATCCAATTGCATGCAGTGAAATTTTCAAATGCATGCTTGGTGCCGCCCCTCGAGTTGGGCCATTACATTGTTCGTGGCCAGATCCTTAATCTATCTAGATTACCAGGGTCTGGATTTTCCAGGCTAGAAAATGTCCACTTCCAAATCCAATTGTCCAATTAACAATTACCACTTGACTATCTAGTAATTTAGCATTCTGGAACAAGGCGTCCGAAGGAGACAATGTAGATAGAAGATTTTCCGAAGACTGTTGATCTTTATTCACCGTATTGCAATGATAGTACAGCCCAACCATCAAAGCAATAGGCAGGAGATGTCATCAGCTGGGGCCCCCGACAAGATCTCCCCTACGGATGGCTATACACTATATTTTATACTCCTCAGCCCTTGAGAAGTGCCACCCTCTCACGCCATCTTTATCAACACCCTTCACCAATTAGTACCAAGCAGGGTCGCTTACATTGGTGGAAACCATCTTCCCATCATGCATAAAACTATATGCAAACCTATGTAATGCATAGGTAACGTAACCTAAGTTTTCTGGTTCCTTCCAGTATGGTGAAATAAGGCCTTCTTATCTTATTCTCTTCCTAGCTGGACAGGCCCTAACTCATAAGGCACAGTGGCCTCCTCATCCCTGTCCTGTCCAGTACCAGCTTGATAACACCCCCTCTCCCTTAACCATGTAAGGAGGAGATCCTCTCATCCTGGTACCCCCAGTACTTTTCCACTCACAGTGGACAGTAGGTCTGGCCTACACAAGATACAATGACCTCACACTGCTCACAGCAAATGCAGTGGCATTAAGACTTATGACACTCATGACTACATTCTTCTAAAACATGAAAACCCATGCAATAGTATAAACCTTTATGAAACCCATGATTACATCCCTTCACATCCTGAAAACCCACCATAATACCTAGTAAAATCCTAGGTAATATCAGTCCGCTGCTGCCGTTGCTTATATGCCTACTACCAACTTCAGGGAACAAAGTATAACTATTGCAATGCGATGCAGGGGTAGTTTTTATTTCTAACACTATTCTATCAACATAGACATTTACATTTGCTTGTCTGGCGTTATAATTTAAGTTGAAGGAAATAGCTCAAGATGACAATGTTTATCAGATGTTTGACAGAAATGGTTTAAATTTATCTAAATCTAAAATCTAAAACTTCTGCTATTCAGCTTGTCTAAATGAACTACAATGTTGTTATTGATGTACTGAATGTTGTGTAATAGTACTTTGTTTTTTACTCCAATATCATTTATGAATTGAAACAGTTATTTTTAAAACAGGTATTCACACAGATGTTTGCATTTTTAAAACAGCTAATTATTTTGATTTCCCCTGGTTTCAGAGAGGCTACTACTACAATACTAAAATAAGATGTGGATTTTGAAACAACTGTTTTTATACAGAAAATAAAGTTTGTTTTGCTTTAATAAATGTCTTAATCTTTTTTAATATCAATTCAGATAGCTGATTCTATGCCTCAGCCACCTATAGCCTCATGACCTTTAACCTCTACCTGTGACCCCATGATCTTTAATCCCTTATCAGTTAATTTAGGCTTAATTAACTGTGTTGGGTTTAATGAGGATCCTTTAATCTGCTTGAGAGGTATAAAACAAACATTGAATGTCAAGTATGACCTCACGTGACCTTGACCTTTGACCCCAAGACATTAAACACCTACTAATTTCATCAAGAACTTATGGTGAGTAAGTACATCAAGTTAAAGATCCTTTTACCAGTATGGGAGATATCAGCTAATATCTATATGTGATAATATACGAATTTGGCCCAATAATCATTATACCATGGTCCATTCAAAGCTGTATATCTTTTTTCTGGTACAAATCTGCGCTGTAGGCACCTGAAATTCTTAATCTACATGAAATTATGGTTCGATTGATACCAAATATCCTTTTGCTGTATTTACTTCCACCTTCAACCCTAATTCGCTTTGACTAAACTTGAAGATACAAAATCCATAGAGTATGTTTTACTCCTTTCCACATTTTAAAACTGACCAAAAACTCCAAAACATGGTGAATTCTCAAAGATATAGTCAGCTATCCTATATGAACATTAGGCATAATAGGGAAATTAAGATATAGTCAGCTATCCTATATGAACATTAGGCATAATAAGGAAATTAAGATATAGTCAGCTATACTATATGAACATTAGGCGTAATAAGGAAATTAAGATAGTCAGATATCCTTTATGAACATTATGCGTAATAGGGAAATTAAGCTTCACTGTGTCTGTAACTGAGGTGGGCCAAAATGTGAATTTTCAAGAAACCTTAGAAGCTGCCTGGATCTGTAATGAAACTACATATAGATTTATCCTTTCTATTTATGTAGATAAATCTGGGTTTTTCTCTGCCTATAAGATTGGGTATGTTGTTCTGGGTGGAACTAATGGGCACTGTGGGTAGGTAGGTAGGAAGGTAAGTAAGTAATGTGCTTAATGCTTATTGTCATATAATATTGGCATATATCATGAGGTGCGACAATCAGGGATGTAGTGGAGGCTAAACGCAAGTAAGCACAGTTTATCCACTTCTGAAATTTCAGAAATAGAGTTTATTCACCTCTTTTTAAAGTGTATCCACCTCTCAAAAGAGGTTATTCACCAATTGAAACTTTTATTATCCACATTTACAATATATACACTCATCAACACACTAAGAACCATTTAATACCACTGGTATTGTTATAAATATTGGACAATCACCTCCACCATCATTAAACATGTTCTGAATGCCTTTTTTTAAAATCTGATACCGCATGGCGCAGTCCTCTTTAGCATGATCACAGAATTCATAGTTTACACACCTCTTATTTTACCACTACACCCCTGGCGACAATGCAGAATGAGCACTGACCAGTGTTGTGCAAACTCATGCAGATTATTCACGACAAATCTACAGTATGTCTCCATCTTTAAATGGTAAAGCCCTCCCTATGCATGGGGAAACACAATCTGATGTCATCAGTGCCCATGTGAAAACGCATATGTAGTTGGATGAAGAATGTATCTTCCTTTTTTCTTTGTCTATTATTTGTATGAAATTACCTAATGTTTTGAGGCTTTTCAAAAGATTGAAATCCCAAGAACAGTGCCCCTTAAGCATCATATCTTAAACTGTATAATACAGATTACAGTCATTAGGCTCTCAATAAAATGCATTTGCAAAATGAAAAATATTTTTTAAATGGTTACTGATGCCATAACATCAGTCAGCTCTACATAGTAATGTGATGATAAGGCAAAGGGTGTGGGTGCTGGCTAGATAAAATAGAGATTATATTACAAATGATCAGCACCGCCCTCCTCTCTCCTCAGTCACGTGCACACACACACACACACACACACACACACACAATAGATTAATGCTTTGTGTACATACCCACAGACACATCATACTGTTAAGATCATTCCCATTTCTTTATGACAATATTCTTCAGCTATGAAAAACTGCAAACATTTTGTAGTCTCGCAAACCAAATGTAGCACACTACAAAATTCATTAAACTTTTTTTACCACCATGTCTTTTAACTACATTTAACTGCATAGCAGCTGTACATAGCTCAGTTAAAGCATTAAACTAAACATAATATGGCTGACATATAGTATATCACAATGGTCTTGGTTGTGCGGTTATGTTTACACACTTCACTTCCTCAAGAGTAAACACCGACTCTGCATGTCCAGCAGATGGCACTCATTCCTTTCAACCACAAGGATACTGTATTTATTGTAATTACTCTTGACAACCTTTGGTCACCATTTCCCTGGCGGTGGCCAATTACTGAGGTAAACTATAAAGCTCTCCAGACATGTAAATTACAGACAGTTAATTGATTACCTATAGCAATCATTTAAAAAGGCTTCAAAATTAGCTGCTATTGCACACACAGAAAGTGATTGGGGGGATTTGCACACACTGTTTGGTTATCACTACAGTCAATCTCCTTTTGACTACAGAGTCATTATATTAATTCTGTACTCAATATTTGTATTAAAGATAACAGTGCTCAAAGAAAGAAGCAGTGAAATATTTGTGAAATTACATTTGATTACTCCATCTAAAAGTAATCATAAATAAGAGGTACATAAAAATTGAAGCTTTTTTTAGGGTAAGTTCAACTCCCATTGGATGTCTATGTGTATATGGGATATATTATTATGGTTATGGTTATGGAATTAGCAGACTTACAAAATAAAACATACAATATATCAACAGTAAACAGTTTTAAGTTGGTAAGACTACATTAAGGAAAACAGCAATAATAACAATAATGCCAATGCAATATATATCTGCAATTATATTTAAGCAATAAGCCCCGAGAGGCCGTAGGTCAGGGCCCAGTTCCCCGAAAGCATTTTAAGCCTAAGAGCGTCGTAAAGTCCCTCTTACGAACGTCTTAAGATTTGCCGACTGTTTCCCGAAACCATCGTAGCTTAAGAGCATCGTGAACTCTCGTAGATCTACGAGTGCTCCAGAGTTCTCGTTACCGGCTAAGAGCGTCTTAACAGTTGTTCTCACTGAGGTCACCAACAGGACATACAGAAGAATTACAACTTAGAATACATAAACCAATTTACGTTCCCATTCTTTATTGTGTTTACCTGTGATGAATCAGATTTTAGCGTGCAAAATAGCACAGCCTACATTTAATGGTCATATAATGTGATGAAAAGCGGACAAAAATGCAATCCAGTTATGAAACGAGACGTTGCCAGAATAGTTTGCCATTATCTTTGCTAAGTGAAGGCTATATTTTATTAGGCCTATGAGGTAAAAGCAGAGAAAGGAACATGTGGTTTAGTCTGTACTGCATCAAAATCTAAGCCTACACATTTCCTCACTTTCTTACTCGACTTCTTTCTTATCTTCAAACGTGTTCTTAAGTGACACCGCGAAAACATATTGCATGGTGCAACAATCTAATCTTAAATAATTACAATTATTTATGTCTGTGTGTGGTATATAACCTATTTGGGATGCTTACATGCAGATGTCAAAGTGTTTCTATTTTTGTATTGATGTGAATTAATGTGTAGATCCGAAGTTTAAACAGTAGGCCTATAGCTGTGACGTGCAGTCACATGACATCACCATCAAATTAGAGGATATTTCAGAACTATTAACGTGGACAGCTCCCCTTAAGAACATCTTAAGGGCAGTGTCATGTGACTGCACGTCACAGCTATAGGCCTACTGTTTAAACTTCGGATCTACACATTAATTCACATCAATACAAAAATAGAAACACTTTGACATCTGCATGTAAGCATCCCAAATAGGTTATATACCACACACAGACATAAATAATTGTAATTATTTAAGATTAGATTGTTGCACCATGCAATAATTTTTCGCGGTGTCACTTAAGAACACGTTTGAAGATGAGAAAGAAGTCGAGTAAGAAAGTGAGGAAATGTGTAGGCTTAGATTTTGATGCAGTACAGACTAAACCACATGTTCCTTTCTCTGCTTTTACCTCATAGGCCTAATAAATTATAGCCTTCACTTAGCAAAGATAATGGCAAACTATTCTGGCAACGTCTCGTTTCATAACTTGATTGCATTTTTGTCCGCTTTTCATCACATTATTATGACCATTAAATGTAGGCTATACTATTTTGCACGCTAAAATCTGATTCATCAGGTAAACACAATAAAGAATGGGAACGTAAATTGGTTTATGTATTCTAAGTTGTAATTCTTCTGTATGTCCTGTTGGTGACCTCAGTGAGAACAACTGTTAAGACGCTCTTAGCCGGTAACGAGAACTCTGAAGCACTCGTAGATCTACGAGTGTTTTCACGACGCTCTTAAGCTACGATGGTTTCGGAAAACAGTCGGCAAATCTTAAGACGTTCGTAAGAGGGACTTTACGATGCTCTTAGGCTTAAGATGCTTTCGGGAAACTAGAAATATAACGAGTTATTCCTAGATAATCATTCTTCTGCCAATAAATATATTTCCTCTACCTGAATGGTTGCCAAGCAACATCGAGACGCAGCTACTTTAACCTTTGTATTAAGTTATGGTAGCGCAGTAATATAGAACGAAATGCATTCAAGGTGTATGTTTATGCTGCATTTTACAACGGCATCGAACGTGATTCAGCCAATCACAATCAAGGACCAGAACTATCAGTTTTAGGATGGTCCTTTAAGGAAAACAGAGTCTGAGTGGGTGCTACTCGTGCGCAGGGTTTGTAACATGGTGAATGTCTCAAAAGTGACTAACTGGAGCTCCTTTTGTTGGGACTGGCCTCTGGGCGGGAGGTCCTTTGCAGGGGTGCACAGCGTCCGTAGTCTCTGCAAACACACGCAAAACTTCAGTTTGATTCCAATATTGGCGTATTTATAATATACGAAGGGGGTAAGCGAACGTTCGGAAGGCATACCCTCTATGGGAGACTCTGAGGCTAATAAGGCTTCACCTGGAGTTAGCATTCCATTGACCCCCATTCATTTTGGCGTCACTTTGACAGCGAATAACTTTACATCTGAAGCGTTTTAAGCCTGTATATGCCATTTCTATTTCCAGAGAAATACAACATTGTGTGACTGATGTCACACCTTGTATCTCACTTTACCTTTTGAAATCCAATGCTAAAATGATGTCATGAGCATGCGACTTTCAGTCGCACATAAGAGAAGTAATCGTATTTCCTAGATAAGAAACTGAAGGCAGTCTAAGGGAAAGTCCACAGGTAAGTTATTTAGGAAAGCATTGAGGGGAAATAAACTAAGGGTTAAATTAAGGGTTACACTTTACTTGACAGTATCGATATAAGAGTGACATGACATTGTCATGAATGTGTCATAAACAAGTCATAAACATTTATGACAAACGCTTCTGTTATTAAGTGACATTTGGTTTTTGTCATAACAAGTTAGGATTAGGATTAGGGTTAGGTTTAGGGTTAGGGTTAGGATCATAGCTCGAATTACAGGGGGTACTGGGGGTACTATACCCCCCAATGAAGACCCATTACCCTCCAAAGAGACAGAAATATCAGTTTTGGGGGGGTCAGATAATTTTTCTGATATTGTGAAAAAATATCATTAGAGTTAGGCTACAATACAAGTCAACTCCTATTTTCACTGTAGGAACATTTTAATGTAAAGCGATTCCAGACACCCCTATTGTGAACCGTACCATTTTTAACCACCGTAGCGCTAGCAACGGAGATAGAGAACGACTTCAACTTCTCAAGCAAGTGTCAACATTGAATGACAAAACACTAGGTAAATTCCTCCAGTAGGCTAAATTCGGTTTGCTGCTGATGCATGGGTAAATGTAAGTTGCTAGCAGACGTCTCGCTTGTTGAAAATGTGTTATTTTACAACCTTCATTTATTAACATGTTTTGTTCGTTCATAGCTCATGTCACGTCTTCATACATTGAATTACCGGCTACTTACCTGCTACTTACCCTTCGAGGCTAGTAAAGTGGACCTTGGTTAGTTAGCAAGGTTAGTTAGCAAGATAATTCTCTATTTAAATCAAGCTTTACATTGTGGTGAGGTAAAATCGATTGTCATTTCCAAGATAGCCTATATCCCATAGCCTAGGTGTCCATTCTCATTTTATCTTGAATAAAGTATTGTGCCCTTTTGAAATGAGTTTGGCACAGATCCTGTGTTGTTTTTATGTTATGCACAAGAGGGTCTGATATAGCTAAGCCTACATAACATCAGTGAAACCTGTGGAAACATAAAAAGAGCCAAGTAGCCTAGGCTAAATAGTACATGCTAGTATTTGAATTTGTTCTTAATTGGTTAGTATTGGTTTTACATTCTATTATTTCATATCTTTAGTTTGATAAATGTAGTTGCATCTGAGAACCCTGATACTATCTCAATGAAACTAGGATTTGATTTTATTCACAGACACTATGATGAAAAGGAAAAGTGTATCTGTGTTTGTGCATGTGTGTATGACTCTGTCGATGTAGGATACTGTAGTGTTGATGATACCCAGCTTGTTCTGGTTATCGGATTCTTGTAGGCTACCGCTCTGTAGTTCTTCTGTGGTAGTATGGTTTTTCATAGCTCCTTAATCACATTAAAGATTGCTCAGGTTTCACATATCTCCAAGTAATTGTGTTGATTTGACACTGACTACCATAGACTATAATGGAAAATTGGTTTCTGTTTATACAGTAGGCTATATGAGAGGGTTGGGTCTTACCTCCAGGTCTTATGAAATCTAAAAATAAACCTAATCAATATTTCATGAAATAGGCAATAGGCTTCTTGTAAAGGTATTACTAGTAATTGTAAAGTACTTTAGTAGTAATTAGAATGGTATTTCAGTGCACTTAACTTCTAACTTTTGGGAGTTTTGACAGTTCTCTTTTGGATATATAATAACAATGAGATATTCTGTAGCCTACTGATTATCGGTTTGTCGCATGTTTAGACCTTGTATGTGTGTTGCACAACACATGTTGCACTTGGCGATCATGGTGGGGATTGATATGGTAGTGGACCATGATGGTCATAGAAGAAGTGAAGGATCAGTACCACCCAATTATGATGGGGTAATTCGCACTCTGGTTAGAATTAGGGTTAGGGTTCATGTGTCATGACAGTGTCATGTCACTCTTATGTCAATCCTGTCAAGTAAAGTGTTACCCAATTAAGTGATGTTTTTAGCGAGGCTACCAGATGACTTACTGTGTACACTAACTGTGTTTCAGTTCATTGGATTCACCCGGAAAAGGGGTTCGAATTGACTTCACTTGTCTCTATGGAAGTCTATGGGGTGGCTCTGTCCATTTCTTTTACTGTCTATGTAATATACTTATAGATATGACTTAAAACTAAGATTTATTGTATTGTCTAACTTTCCATTGTTTTACATGTTATTTAAAATCTTGCTCAGCCTGTGGTTTTACCCACTATATGCCAGTGGCTAATGTGTCATGCGATATACATGTGACTTTGACATGGCTCATGTTATACAAACAGGTTCACCTGCCTAACTCGGATCCGAAATAATCCGAGATATAATCACCATTAATCATTTAGCTGACACTCCAAAATTGCACTTCCAAAGCAATTTACATGTCTCCCTACAGCCACTCAGGATTATGTGCCTTGCTCAAGGGCACAGTGGTAGCAGCTGGGAATTGAACCTCCAAATGTTCTGGATACTGCATGCTAACCCAGCCCCTTAGTCACTATGCTAGCACTGCTTTTTACTGCCGTTAAAGTGTGACAAGGGTTGATAAGCTGGAGGTAAACATCAAAAAACAGTCTTGATGTGGTGAACGGGCCCCTCAGACTGTGTGGGAACCATGTAGTGACACTGCAGTGACCATAACCTTTTGACAACCAATCATGAGCCCCTTGCATGACAGCATAGTGTTATGCTGTAATGCATGGTTTAAATGCTGACAAACAAGCGTTGCAAGTTTAGCCAACAATTTCATAGTTTCTTTCTCACCCACCTCACGCATGGTTCCTGGGGTGGTACAGATGGCATATATCATCCACAAAGGCACCACCAGAGTAGAGGACAGGGTGAAGAATCCACCAATAGCATACCCCCACCATGGATAATCATATGTGTTGTTAAACTGCAGCGGGGTATGCTTCACAATGGAGAAGATCAAAGTAGCCTAGGGGGAGAAAGAAGATAACTTTGATTTCAATGTATACATGTATCATACTTCAAATATAAAACATTTGTGCATTCAGTCCCCCCCCAAGAATGGTGAACAAAAGTGAATTATTTCTGTTTCATGAAGTTGCTGCTGAAGTGTCCCTGTTAAAGTAAGACCCAATGGCCACAGCCAGAAGGTTCTGACAGATGTCACACACACATTGTCCACAGCACTGTATGAAACACAGCAAGTGCTGCCAGGGACACTTTGAATTATTCTGTTTAAACTACATCTAGTCAAGACCTCAAATCCAAATTAGTGCTATGTATTTGTTGAGTAGCTACATGTTTGTTGAGTACTGTAGCTTCACAAAATGATTTACAATTTACAGTGTATGTGTTCCATATTAGGTGTATTGGGAATCATTTAATTCTATTATATAATTCTACTTTATAAAATCAGTAAAATTTGATCAGCAAAATCAGTTTGTTTGAGGAAGTGAATATATATTTATTTGCCGTGAAAGAGAAAGAACCAGAGTGGACAAATGATACATCTGCTTCTATCTCTCTTTAAATTATTTTGTTGGTTTGTGTGTGAAATGGAGAGAAAAAGAAACAGAGAGAGAGAGAATGCATGAGATAAGAAAAATATTTGCATTTCAACGTTCACAGCTTTTAGGAAAGCAGATGTGAAGGTGGTAAACTTTCACCTCCTCAGAGATTCACTTATGAACATTATACGGCTCTTCACAATGCAAGTAGAATGCAATGCATTGACTTGAATGGGATTTCCCAAAGTTCTACCGGTCATTATTTTCATCTAAGGACCTCTAAATAATGACCGCTGTCAATGGCAACGGATTTTCATTCAAAAGTGAAGGCAGACGGTTGATCAGCTGTGTTCTAAAGAACGTTTGATTCAAGTTCAGCGTGTGTTGCGAACTACCGGTATTTTATTTCTTCGCCTATACCTATAATAAGCAGGATAATGTATAGAACGCTGGTTATTTTTGGGAAAATAAGTCCCTTCAGGGCGAAGCAAGACCCTTCCGCTGGCGTGTCGGGGTCTGGTTCGCCCTGTCGAGACTTATTTTCCCAATAATGACCAGCGTTCTATACGTACATTATCCCTTACATAACCCCTGAGCAGAATGTTTCAAAACTGAAATAGCTGCAGTTGTACAACACAAGAGACACAGGGGAAAACACAGTGACAGACACAAATACACCACAATGGAAGTCTGAGAAATATGGCCATGTTTGCTAATCTTGAGTACGGTAACTTGAGATTGGATTAACCCTTAGAACCCTAGACTGTTTTAAGGGCATTTTCACTACCTTTAGTTAGAAGCATGTATCCTGGTCATTGTAAGTGCCGTACACACATGCTATATATTGTTTTTGTCAGCAGAGTCTAGGCTACCCAAATCTTCATGTATTAATACTTGCATTGATTTAATTTTGATGTTTAAATAATAAAAATACAAAAAGCGTATTATACAAATTCTTATATTTTGACATGTCTCTCACCACTGCAAGCTGGCAGCTCGACTTACCTTTCATGTGTGTATAGAGTAGACTGTCCTGAATCTGGGAATATCATTGCCATGGTGGAGGGATTGGGGCTGAGCAATTTACAGACATATGTGATGTGCGCCTTACAGAAATAAATGCCATTTTTTTTTATTTAGTGATTAAAAATGACCTTTTTGCGCTCCAAATCTGTGACAAAACTGATCTGACCTAACTTGACCCGAGTTTACATGTTAGCCTGTGTGTGCCTATGGTGTGTGCACTCAAAATTATTCTCTACAACAACATTTTACTGCATTGCCATGAACAAGGCAAAAAAGGTGTTTCGGCATATCTATCCGATCTGCGTGGCATATCTATCCGATCTCAGGTCCACGAGTAATTCAAACGAGAGTAATGGGTGTGCAGCTTTGGTTTTTGTACACAATGTTATTATTTTGCAGTCACTTTGTCTCTTTTTATAAGCCGTAAGGATTGATATACTTGGTATCAATGGATAGCCCTGTGTCTCCTCTTTCATCTGATATGCTTGCCATATCTATGCGATCACGGGTTAGTGATTAATTCAAACGAGAGTAATGGGTGCACAGGTGAACGCAGAGAAGTATAGACTGTAAATATGATGCAATTTGTTTTGATTTCATGATTTTTTTTTATTTTCATACTTGATCGTACAGACAAGTGCGTAGTCTCGTTGGAAAGCCCCACTTCTGCTCTGTCACACAATAAAGGTTTCATCTAGCTGTGATTTGAACAGTTCCGGAGCAATGTAACAGAGAAGAAAGGATGTGTTTTTGACGCACTTTGCGTCAATCAGGTTCTAAGGGTTAAAAGCTTATACTCACTGTGCACACAATTGGAGTTACATATTGCCAACAATATTTCATCACAGGCCACGGCCGGTAGCCTATCATGTCTTCAATGTTGTCATACAAATGTCCTGCGCCTACAGAAAAAAAAACATACTTCCATACTCAATCTCCTTTTGATAAAGCTATACTGTATGTGCTGTAATGTCATTTAGATCTGATCTGATATTGACAAACTCTCACCATAAACCCATCCGATGCAAATAGACTGCAAAATGGCAAAAGTCAGTAGAGTCATGCCACTGCAAGCATAGTAATCAAACAGCTGGAAAACATAGAGGCCACCCTAGAGACAGGGACAAGAGACATGTAGTTTTATATACTGTATATGCTTTGAGAAATCCCATCACTAAATAACCAAAAAACAAAGTGTGGGTTGCACCCACAAGGAATCAAGGATTATCTATTAATTCAGTTACACCAAATGTATGTGTAACACAGATTAAAATATATTCAAATGCATTCCAAGAAATTCAGGCAATAGGACTTCTTTTCGTCATAAAACTGTAACTGACAGTAAGAAAACCTCAATGAGTTTCCCATCTCCTTTGTGATTTGGGTGGCTTACCTCTGTGACCATTACCAGGCCAATCAGGAAGCTCGCTATGCTGATGATCAGGAGGAGGACCTTACGTTTATATTGCTCTTGGAAGAAGGATGGATACATGTCGCTGATAGCGGTGACCAAAGCTTCATGGTAAACAAACTGTCAGTGAACACAAGATTAAGTTGCTTTTTTGAGCTTCCAGACCCCTATTACAGCAAGATGAGGCAATTGGAAATAGGAAAGAAGCATAGCATTTATATGTAAACACAACATCTAAGTCATAGGTTAAATAAATACAAACTAACCTCACTATCCAACCCAAGGAACACAATCATGATGAAGAAGAAAATGGCCCATAGTTGGGGAAGAGGCATTAAAGCCACAGCGCGCGGATATGCTATAAAAGCCAATCCAGGGCCTGCCATTGCAATGAGGAAAGACAAGTTAACTAGTGTATCAGCAACACAACACAATACTTTGAGGGCAGTCCTGCTCTTTGTTGTCAACATATGAGAACTGTTCTAACAAGATAAGCATTTTGACAAGTATCAGTTATTCCCTCCCACAGTTGAACTCATTTATCTCGTGTTAACTCATGCACCCCCCAATAATAGAGAATCACTTTAGCTATTTTTTCCAAACATAGCCTACACTTGGCACACATTTTAACTGCTCTTTTGCTTATAACACATTTGACATACTTCTCATACAAGAAGACGTTTTAGACTGGCTTCATATTTTGTTAACTTGTTGCACATTTGTTGTGAGACTTGTGACATGATATGCCTTTTCACATTCACTATATATATATATATACTGTAGTCACCTCCACAATGAACAATAAATAGTTCTGGTACAGTACATTGTTTATGGGTCATGGTCAGTAGTTCTCCACACACTACAGTATACAAAAAAAAGAAAAAATCAGGATCATTGTTACTTTCCTGATTCAGCAACCATAGAGATATCCAGCCCCTGCTCATTGGCCATGAAGCCTAGTACTGAGAATATGGCAAAACCGGCCACAAAACTGGTCAGACTGTTCAACAGGCACAAGTAAATACAGTCTCTGTGGGGGGGAAAACATGGAAAACAAATTATGCTCAGTATGGCTCTACCACACCTGTTTTGTTAAAAGCATAAAAGGAAAAAGGAAGCAAGGAAATGCAGCCAGAGATCTGAGGATGTGGGAACTTACTTGTAACAGTTGTTATCATATTTGTTGTAGCTCCCGAGAGCTGTTAAGACACCAGTGCAAACTCCATAAGAGTAAAAGATCTGGCTCCCAGCATCCATCCACACCTGTAAAGGGTTAAAGCAATTCTTTTACAGGTGTGAAGTATCTGCAGACCTTTTTCTTACAGCAGTACATTTATAGTAAACTGTGCATTAATCAGTACAAATAACGCATGAGCATCTATGAACCTCAGTGAGAAAAGGCTATTAAGCATTGTTTTGCTTACATTCAGACCCTCTAAACTCTACCGTATTATAAGACTTTGCCATGCCAGTATAGCCTGGCCCCGCCCGCCTAGTATCTCTGTTCATTTTCATTTCACTAAGTAGTTCACTAGTCTGGCATCTCACAATACTCTTAACATTTTCCTTGGATATAGAGGGTGACAGGCCAATCAGCGACGAGAAGGGATAACACTTTCAATAACGCTGTCCATAGTTTCGAAATTGAACGTGACTGTGGTAAATGGTAGTAGCTATGCTAACAAATATTAAGAAATTGCATTCAGAAGAATGTGTAAATTTAGGCAAAGATAGGCGAAATACATTGTTTCCTGACTATCAATGTCAATGTGATTGGTTATGCTAGACCACTGATTTCAAAGTTAATGCAAAGTCTAAATCTGTGACGATGCTAGTGTGTTGGAAACATTTCTCAATCGTGAGAGGCCAGACTTCACAAAGTGAAATGAAGTAGTGAGTCTGGTTTAACTTTAATTACTGTGCTACGAATTGATACAAAAGTTATACTTGCTGTGTCTAAACACTGCTTGGTAACCATTCTAATAGAGGAAATATATATTTGTCGAAATATCTATGAATAAATCATTAAATGCTGTGCCTTTATTTTATAAAATCTTGCCAGGTAACCGTTTATTCTTATACCCCCACATAACAACCTTTCCTATTGCCTGTATGCTACAGAGGACCTGAGGACACACTTACCTGAGGGTCAGCCAGGCGTGCTGGATCGGGGTAGAGGTAGAACTTGATGCCATCCGCTGCCCCAGGCAGTGTGAGCCCCCGGACCAGCAACACGACCAGCATCACGTAGGGGAAGGTAGCTGTGAAGTACACCACCTGAGACCACAGACCAGAGGTATGAAGGCATCAGTGGATGTCCATAGACTTCTGTCACCTCCAGAAACAGTCACTTTTATTCCTAAGTCTCCTGTTGTAATTTTTTTCCTTTTCAGACACTGTTCAGCACAGAACCAAATTTTTATTGTTAGTTTTGTGGAACTGAGGTTTACATACACTGACCCAACCCATAGACTTGTGTCCTCTGTAGTGGACATAGGTTGTAGATGCATACCCCTTTACCCCTTTGAGGTATTCTATCAATTTCTGTGGTCTTTTAAAGAGGACATCCTGGTAGAGTTCTCGGGTCGGGTCGGCCCGACAAACCCGACGGGACCCGCAGGTTCGGGCCGGGTTCGGGTCGAAAATATAAGCAAATGACTCGGGTCGGGTCGGACCTCGGGCTTAATCTTTTCCGCTCAGTGAAAAAAAAAAACATTTATTAATCATCGCTGCTGTTCACCGTAAAGAAAGTCTGGTTACTGCGTGCAACGTGCATCATGGAGAGGGACGGGGGCAGACCTGACGCCGCTGCGTGCACGCCTTTAGCCTGGAGAAGAAGATGGGAGTTGGTGAAAAGTAAACTTGCCGCAGGTGAATTCACCATCGCTACTACAGGAGTGGGAAAATCAGAGGTCTGGAAAGTGTTTGGAGTGGTGCTGGATTCTGATGGAAATTCTACAGGTTATGTGCAATGCTCAAAATGGGTGCTGATGAAATATGTGACCCTGCAAGGTGAAACCAGTCGCTTTGGTAAAATTTACAAAATTAAGTTATTGTGCTCACATTAACGGCCATAAACTAAGCTTCCCAACGACATGTAGCCTATTTAAGTAAATTGTCACGCTGATGTATTGAATCTTCACCTAAGTCAGGGTTTAACATTCAAAACGTATGTTATAGGCTACGTCGGGGTTCGGGCAGATAATTCATGTTGATGTGTCGGGTTACATCGGTTCCGGGCTTTAAAAGCCACAGGTTGTAATTTTCAGGCCCGTTGAGAACTCTACATCCTGGGCTTTCTAATGATATATCATGTGATTGGTTGGATTGGGAACCTCCTCTTTCTTTTTTCCAAAAATGGCTTACATTGAAACAAGCACATTATGGAAGGAGGAGAGATAAGTCAACTATTGTCTATTTATTATGCATTTATTATGATGGCGTTCTTGTTAATGAAAATGTCAAGAATCATGTGATGTGATTAATTTTGAAAGAGGTGAATTTATTTACATTAATAGTGCCTTTATAGATAGATAAGAGGATACATATTCCTATCTTCTCTGCCTGCAATAACCTGACAAAAATATGACATCATTAACCAAGCTTAGTATAATTTACTAGAAGTTGATTAGACCAGTTTGCCTATCTAGCCTATAGCTAAAAGGGAGCTATAGGCTAACTGGGTCTAACCCACTTCCACTCTCCGAGCAGTGGCTTTTGTCTCACCTTGCCTGTGGACTTCACTCCTTTCCAGACACAGAAATAGCAGATGACCCAGGCTAGCAGAAGACACAGAGCCAGGTCCCATCTCACAGAACCCAGCTCCTCAATTCCACTAGACAATCCCAGAATCCTCCTCCTTTAAGCAAAAAGAAAGAACTCTTGATTTTGAAAAAGGACATAGGCCTACAATCATTATTAAGTTTGCCAGACACAAGGATATGAAGAACATAAAGTAACAGAGAAGTGCACTTTGGTGAGTATATGTGTATGTGTGTGTGTGTTTGTGGGGGGGGGGGGGGGGGGGGTATGTATATGTTTGTGTGTGTGGGGGGGGGAGGGAGTATGTATATGTGTGTGTGTGTGGGGGGGGAAGTATGTATGTGTGTGTGTGGGGGGGACGGGGGGGACGGGGGGTGTATGTATATGTGTATGCTATACCATATTGCCCTCCACTGGATGTGTAATGAGCTACATAGAGCGTAATAGCCTAAGCTACATTTAGAATGGCAAATCCATATTTCCCGTTATTTTGGCCAAAGTAACTTAATAGTAATGCAGTAGTAGTAGTGTAATGCCTTACAATTCAGAGACAGATATATTAATTTATTAACAAATTACCTTGAAATTACAGTAATAAGTAATATATTAGATTTTTTGAAATAGCCTAACTTGCCCAACACTGTATTAGATAAATCAATCAGGACTTACTCCCAAAATTCAACAACAGATGATGTTGTTTTCACAGTGGTATCCTCAGTCAGATTGGTCTGGTCATACTCAAAGCAGTTTTCTGTGTGAATTGATTTGTTTGATTAAAACCATGCAAATACAGCAGGCTATACAGTGTGGAAGTAACCAAAGTAATTTTGTATGCAGTGGATTAGCATTTTTGCATGTTCTGGCTCTTAAGAAAAAAAACCTTTGAGAGAATGAATGGGGTTTTGGTAATTAACTGCTCGAGAGACCCAGCATTCTTTTCTATTCAATTAAATGAATGTGAATGTTGTTGCCTTATGAGCTTTAGACCTATTATGTCTTTAGAATATGACTGTTGCTTTTGCTACCAGCGAAAAACACCGGACTACTGTATACTGTACATGCTTGGAACTACATTCTCATTCAGACAAAGCACTACTGCAGCTTTTCAGGTGCTGCTTGCTGCTTGTCACTTTTGGGTGCTATAGGCTAGTTGGAACTGCCCACTTCAATGAACTATGCTAAGCTATGATAAAAGTGGGTGCATCAGACTGAGTTACTGCACGCACAGAGACAAGAAGGGTATGTATCATATTATCTAATATTTCCCAAAATGTTGGAGTGTTCCTTTAAGCTAAAATTAAATGCATCACAAGGTGAGTAGAAGCTAATTATAGTTAGCTTTAAAGATCAAATATCACATTTAACTTCACTTTCCGATTACAGAAGGATTTGAGTGGAATAGTATAAGCCAGATGTTTTAGGCACTATATGGCTGTAAAGTTAAGTTAGCCTACATGAGAAGCCGAGGGGAGTGAGTAAAGAAGTATAGAGTTATTTGTAACCATGGATATCATTCTAGAGTCACTTGCTGCTGGAGGCAGGCAATATGCTGTTGTCTAGATGTTTGCTCTAGCATTTTTATAGCAACATGCATCGTATACTTGCATCATTTGTTTCAACAGACTGAATGATAAATACATTTTAAGTCACCAACCTGAATGCCTAGGTGTTTTATTAGGCTACTGTTATTTCACTCACACTTGAATAAATGAAAAATAAAAAAAATATTTCATCATAAGGATTTTTCTTGGGAACCAGGAAGTGTTAAATTGCTAACACTAAAAACTACCGGCATGGGGTTGACTTCCATACACTATAGCATATTTGTACAATCCGTGACATATTACAGCCACCTACAGTACGTGCATGGTTAGCGACAGCAAGTTACCTGTGTTCCAGGTGTTTTTACAGCTTGCCCAGGGCAGCTCAGAGCTGAAGGAAGAAAACAGATAGAGGAATGCCCAGGCCAGAATGATGATGTAATAGATTCCAGTGTATAAAACAACCACCTGACTTCCATAGCCCAATCCTATTGAGAGAGATTGAACAACTATATAAAACAACCACCTGACTTCCATAGCCCAATCCTATTGAGAGAGATTGAACAACTATATAAAACAACAACCAAAAACACCACTATTTACCCTCATGTAGGTAAACATGAATTTTGAATGTCATTACAGTTCTATGACCAAATACAGCTGATATCTCTAGCTGCTTGAATATCAGAGGAAAATGAATGCCTAGTGACCTTCCAACATATAATGCACCTCCAGGTTTCTTTGCTGAACCCTCGGCTCCTGTGATAGTTTTGGGTCTTTCAAGAGGGGTCTAAAGGCATATCTGTTCAGCATGCTTTAGTTTATTAAGCACATTTCGTTATATTCATTGGGCTTATTGATTGAATTGACATTGGTGTTTATTATTGCTATTCTCCGTAATGTAGTATTACCAACTTTTAAATTGTTTACTGTTAAATTTAAAGTTGCAGTTGGCAAGATTTTTTTGATCATATTCACTGAAACCGACACTATGCTCCGACAGAACAACATAAATTAGCCGGTTTAAAAAAAAAAAAGAACTCACTTCTACCTCCACCTAGAGCCTGTTATTTGTTTTGCAAAAATCCACAGCTCCCGATTCTTCTGGTCCAATCAGAGCAGGCAGTGGCGGCGCCAGGCGTAATCCTATACGCACTGCGCGTATAATTTTTCAAAGATTCATGAAAATCATTCAATATTACAACAATAAAAATAGCTTGTGTACTGTCTTAATTGAAACATGCTTCACACACAAATGATAGCCTATGTTTAGGGCAAAGAGAATGGACATCTCAACATAAGGATACTTTAGAAGATGATGATTGGTGTAAACTTTGTCACGACATGATGAGCAGTCCTGGCGCTTAAAAACGCAACGTTATTCAGGTGTTTAACAGTAAAAGGTGCACTGCTCTTAGCAGTTGTGATGAAGGCACTGAGATTAGGCATTGCATCCTACAGTCACTCTGTTTGAAACATCGTAGTTCGGGTTTCAAGATTGATAAGATTCAGTTAATGCGTATGAGTATGGATCATCTCAAAGTTTGGGACAACCAAAGAGCAGTGTAAGCAACCTGTAGATGGCTCAAGTGAGCAGGGTGTCTCGTAAAAAGAAATGGAGCCTGGAAAACCCTACACAGACTTCACTACAGACTTTAGCAGACTGGTTTAGAAATAATTTAATAGCCAGAAATATGCCTGCCCTGCCCTAATAAAGAAATATTTGGTTAACTGCGAGTGAATCCCGTTTGCAGCCGTAGAAGAAACGCAGGACAAATTAAACATTCTGGTTTTCTCCGAGTACAACGATGATAGACAGACATCATTTGGACAAAATATAGAGCATATTAACCTCCATTGCTCAGCCAAATGCTTTCCTGTTACGTCCTGTTATCACGGAGTTACAGGCGATAAACGATTTTTGATGGTCACAAGTTTACTTCATTAGCGTTTCTTTTTTTTAATTATTATTATTAAAGAGTGTTTTTCATTTAAAGGTTTGACTTATTTAGGTTTGGCTTATTCAGTAGACCATTTAGTGCTCTCCCCAATCCCAGATGTTCACATTGCATGTTTGTTTGTAATGGATGCAACCGCGAGATAGGAATCTATGCGTTTGACGGCAATGAGTTGTTAACAGACATGAACCAAGACATATAGCCCAGCAGCAATCTAGGGACTGTTCATTATTTATTGAAGGGGCCACCGGAGGAATTTTGAGTGCTTCAGTTGGAAGTTGCATGACCCTCTCTTGCCTGCTAGAAATTGTTCAATGACCCTCCGACAGAATTGTTAAAAGACATGACCCTCCCCTGCCAATTGTCGCTGTCTTCCGCCCGCGCCACAGCCACACACTGTGATAACGTTCTTAAATCAATCTTTCCCGTGAGCTTGCATGCTACAGTCCTTCCTTTTCAAATGTGTTGCGCCTGTTTGCACAATTTCACAAATAATCATATGTGATTAATAATATGACAAATAGGGGAGACCGGGGCTGGTTGGAACAGGGGCAGGTTGAAACACTGTTAATATCCAGGCTACTAGAGGGAGCTGCAACAAAATTCCAACACTAAACTGACGGCCTTATTGAGTAGCGTAAACTCACGTATGTAACAGGGCCCGTATTCACAAAGAATTTTAAGGCTAAAAGTAGGTCCTAAGTGGCGAATTTAGGAGCAACTCCTAAAAATAATGGGTGCGTCACTCCTAACTTTAGGACTCCTAATTTTTTTCACTAAAAGTAATTCACGAAGCATTTTAGACCTAAAAGTAGCACCTAAGTCTGGGACAGCCTAAAAGAAGTCGAGAGGACTCCTAACTCACTAAGACCTATTCACAAACAGCTTTTTGTGGCATTTCACGTTGCGATGTTTTGAAATGGGTATGCGCAACAGGAGCTTCCAATCGTGAGGGAACAATTTTGCATTGTAGGCATAAAAGGGATGATATAACGCCACCAACAACAACCAAAACTACTCATTGTCAACATGTAAATTAAATGTAACGTTTCATTGTGAATCAAATTAAAATGTTCTCCTCTTTGCAAACGTAGGCATATGGTGACAGATTAATTTAATAATGTTGCAAAGATAGCCTAGCCTACTGCATCAATCCATAGGCCTATGTTTTATTAGGCTACTAGACTATTTGTTTTGCCTTACTCTTTATTCATTTAGGCTAGGCCTTTTTATTCAGTTATTCATCATCTTACGTCCTTCGCACTACTTGTGTAGCGCACGCATTCTCAGACCTGTCACCTGTCACTCATCATCGTAAGGGAGGTGTTTGGAATCATTCCCGCGTTACAATCATCAGCCAATCGAGCTTTAGAATCTAATCTTTGATAGCAACGAAGACTCACTCTTAGTTTAGGAGTTGTCATTTTTCCTTACTAAGAGTAGGTCTGAAAGGCTTTGTGAATAACTTTTAAGAGAAAACTCCTAGCTAAAATCTTTTAGTGCGATTTAGGAGTACTCCTAGTGGTAAGATAAAAGGCTTTGTGAATACGGCCCCTGGTCTCCAGGTCATTAACCCTTTAGGTGAGAACAACTTTTTAATTTTTAGTGTCAAAACTTAGAATATGCACCTCCCACTAAATACATCCTAGAAGGGTAATAGTTAGGGATAAAAAAATATATTGATGATAATTGATTGCTAGGGGACTCATCTATAATTTAAAATGAAGTTTGAAAACCTGAGGTGACTGATATTAGCAGGCTAACAGCATTTGTGCAAAAAAGTTTGACCTAAAGGGGGGCGGGGCAGGTTGGCACACTGATTTTGGGGTTGGTTGGCACATACATTCCCTATGGCTATTTTGTGACAAATCTATAAACTTTGTATTTTATGCATAAAAACATAATCAATCTTTATTTTAACATTGTTATTGTAATTACTGAACATAGTTTTACATTTGGAAGCATTTCAGACATTTTTAAACATTTGAAGTAAAAAAAAAATCGGTAGGGACCAAATTGGTCTTGACGGTGGGCCCTAAAAAAAACACACAGGAAAGACATCAGCAAAGCCCTACAGGTAGTGATATAGATGAGCACTTCAAACAAAACCAAAAGGAGTACTGCAAAGGACTATAACATAGGTGTTCCAAACAACCCCGACTACATGTGCCAACCAACCCCGTGCATGGGGCAGGTTGGCACACATGCACAACACCACTTTAATCATAAATAACTCAAAACAAGGGATCATTTGTTGACATTGAATGTATACATTTTGTAGCTGAGATCCCAAGCTTTCAGTTAATCACAATTTGACCATTTCAACGCATTGTAAGACGGATAAATATAACCGAGAGTGAAAAGTGTTCCAACCAGCCCCGGTCTCCCCCTACTCCCTGTGCACGGGGACCGAAACAATGCATGCCAACTTTTTCCGTGTTTATCACGTATTTTAACTTTCCCCCGCTGTCTTGCCGTTTTAATGTTTTCCCGTAGAATAGGCCTATCCCATATTTTAATAGGCCTACTCTCATAACAGCCCTGCCATCGAGCCTGTCTCTGTGTTGCCCTGTTGCTACCCCTTGCCCTTCCAACGAAACAGATGTCTTCAAATCATCGTTTTCCTTGCTTGAAGGCGAACTTAGAGTGATGTTAACCTATTTAAGTTTAACGGCGTGATTGTCGTGAGAGCACGATTCATTGGCGCTTGCAGGTTCGGCCTTATGTCTACGTGCGCACCTGAGGCTACTCAGCTACAAGAGAAATAATTTCCCCTGTTTTTATGTTCACTGCAAGTTGGCCTACCATAACTTACCAACTCTGCACTGTAGAGCCTAACTGGCTATTTATATTTTTCTGTGAAATAAGCAAATGTATTTGTTCAACTTTATGAAGCAGAATTACGCATAGGCTACTTGGAACATAATACATTTGACAAAGGACAGATGTATGTTGCTAGTGACAAAATATTAACTTTCAGTGTTTTACGATGTCTTTCACCCGACACTAATATTCAAAATGTTGAAAACTATTTCGGCATAGCCTAGCAGTTTAAATAAATGTAATGTTAGTTGTAAACAAACGAGCTACTTGGTGAGGCTTGGCCTCACAGATGCGCTCGTGCCTTAGATGGCAGGAAAAATCTTCACGATAGGCCTATTAACTAACCACCCGATTCACATTGGCTGGGGGGAAGGGGGGGCCATCAGACATTTGTGCCCAGTTAATCCGCCCCTGCCCCCAACAAATCACACCTTCCCACCTCTGACAGCTTAAAAGAAGTCAAGAGGACTCCTTACTCACAGACCTATTCACAAACCTGCGGCATTTTGCCGTGTTTTGAAATCCTATGCAGCTACAGGAGCTTTCGTGAGGAAGCAATTTTGCATTGTAACTAACATGCAATAACGCCGCCAACAACAACCAAAAGTAGGCTAATCATTGTCAACATGTAAAGTAAATGTAACATTATTGTGAATCAAATTAAAATGTTCTCTTTTGCAAACGTAGGCATAGTAACAGAATAATTTAATAATGTTACAAAGATACTACATCAATCCGTATGTTTCATTAGGCTAGGCTATTTGTTTTGCCTTGATTCATTTAGGCTAGGCCTTTTTATTCAGGGGCCATATTCACAAAGAATTTTAAGGCTAAAAGTAGGCCTAGCTCCTAACTGGCGAATTTAGGAGAAACTCCTAAAAATAATGGGCGTGTCACTCCTAACTTTAGGACTCCTAATTTTTTCACAAAAAGTAATTCACGAAGCATTTTAGACCTGAATGTAGCACCTAAGTCTGGGACAGCATAAGTCGAGAGGACTTCTAACTCACTAAGACCTATTCATTAACAGCTTTTTTGTGGCATTTTACGTTGCGATGTTTTGAAATGCGTAGCCTATGCGCAACAGGAGCTTCCAATCACGAGGGAACAATTTTGCATTCATAAAAGGGATGCAATAACGCCACCAACAACAACCAAAACTACTCATTGTTAACATATAAATTAAATGTAATGTTTCATTGTGAATCAAATTAAAATGTTCTCCTCTTTGCAAACGTAGCCTAGGCATATGGTGACAGATTCATTTAATAATGTTGGTAGGTAGGTTACTGCATCAATCCATAGGCCTATGTTTCATTAGGCTACTAGGCTAGCCTATTTGTTTTGCCTTACTCTTTATTCATTTAGGCTAGGCCTTTTTATTCAGTTATTAATCATCTTCCGTCCTTCGCACTACTTGTGTAGCGCACGCATTCTCCGACCTGTCACCTGTCACTCATCATCGGAAGAGAGGTGTTTGGAATTCCCGCGTTACAATCGTCAGCCAATCAAGGTGGTCACTTCAGTCAAGCTCGTGCATGAGTAATGACGTCATCCATAGCCACGAAGACTCACTCCTAGTTTAGGAGTTGTCTGAAAGGCTTTGTGAATAACTTTTAAGAGAAAACTCCAAGCTAAAATCTTTAAGTGCGATTTAGGAGTAGGCCTAGCCTACTCCTAGTAGTAAGATAAAAGCCTTTGTGAATAGCCTACGGCCCCAGTTATTCATCATCTTCCGTCCTTGTGTAGCGCACGCATTCTGAGACCTGTCACCTGTCACTCATCATCGTAAGGGAGGTGTTTGGAATCATGCCCGCGTTACAATCATCAGCCAATCAAGGTGGTCACGCTTGCCCATATACCCAAATTAATGGTCGAATATTACTGATGATCATTGTTATTTAAGGACATGCAGTGTGGGTAGGGTACCAAAAACATCTTGCTCGTAAAAAAGCATCATAACGCACATTCTGGCGGGTCTGTTATTTACTGTAGGCTGCGCAAACCACAGGCCTTTATTTTGGGCAAGCCTGCATTCATTCATTCATTCATTCATTCATTCAACCTTTATTTATTCTCGGAGGGTCATTGAGGGAAGCCCTCATTTTCAACGAAGCCGAGATTACAGAAGCGATCAAAGCGCTCCACGAACAAGACAACATTCGAGGCCTTCTGTTGAAGAATTTTAGATCAAGCCTGCGCTAATAATCCTCCTGCCCCTGATAGGCCTACCACAGCTGTGGATAGTGTGGAATGTTCAAGTAATAACACAATCCAATGTGTGTCTCAATTGTCCCCCGCTGACCACCTCACACATTTCTCTAGATTTTGCAACAAACTTAGCCTACATGACACAATGCCATAAAATATGCCAGTTTTAGGACACAGAATAATGTTTGTAATGATACCAGGTAGGCCTACGTTTAACAGTAACAAGTGTAATGAGCTATTCATTGTCGAAGGTGCATGGTGAAGCTTAGTGAAATTCTTACTTTGGAAAACAAACATTTGCCGATATCATCACCGATCATCAGAATATTGCAACAGATTCTGTGTTCTGGACTGCAGGTAACTTGTTAAGCCAGTGGTTCTCACACTTTTATTTCATTCCCCACTTTGATCAAGGGGCATGACTGATGATAGTGGAGATAACGTGTTATCCCGAGGCTTTTGCAAGTCGTAGTCTACACTGTAAAAAATGGCTGTGAAATCTACAGCTATTTACTGTGGATTTCACAGTACCATTACTGTATATGATTGTTACAGTAGACTGTTGTAAAATTTACAGTAAACACGCGTGTCCACATCACGCGTGACAAAATCACAGTAGTCTGAGTGTTACCGTAGAAATCACAGTAGTCAAAGCATTACTGTAAAAAAATCACAAGATAGCCACTGTAGTACTGTAAATAAAGTAAACTGTATTTTCCTTCTTTATCTTATCTTACACTCTTAAAAACATATTGGTTAAAAATAACTTTAGCCCCAAACATAGCAACATGTAGGCTTACCCTTTCTAGAACATTTATGTAGGCATACCTTTTATAAATAATTCACAAAAAGGCCTAAACAGTAATGTGTCACTCAAATGTTGTTGGGGGAGGGGATTTTGGAGCAACCATTACTTTTTTCTTCAAGTCAACTTCAGTCCTCACTCACTCACCAAGTGATGCAGAAACTTTCAACACAGGAGCTTCTGGAGTGTGAGAGAAAACACGTTTGTAGGATGGAATAATCTTTGTGGAAGAGGAGGCACAGCTATTCAGAGGTAAGGTTTAGTTTAAATGTAAGGAAATTCGGGTGGTAAATACTGTTAACTGAGCCAAATTATTAGCTAAAAGGTTAGCTGTCGCTAACGTTAGCAACCTAGCCTAAGCTACCCACAAATTCTGATACTTCTGTACTCTTTAACATGCCTTCAATAATGCATGACTGTCATGATAGAGATAGAAATTAAGGACGAGGAATCAGTTGTGTGTACCTATCTGTTCCCGTGTTATTTTTAAGTTTGTAGAACCCAACTAGATAACGCTAACGTTAGCCTATTAGCAGCTATTTAGCTTCTAACTATAGCCAGAGACAGTTGATAAAGCTAAAGGATCTTTGCCATAGCCTAGCACTTTTAGCCATAACTAGTTAGCTCTGTGTCCTAATTGAAAGTCCCCTTAGTGCAGATTAAAGAATCCTGTAAGCATTAACGTTAATATCTAAAAAAAAATAATAATAGTTGAGCTGCCTATGTTGACCAGTTTGTCATGCAGAGAAACTTAGCTTGTCAGAGGTCTGTTTGTATAATACAGCTGTATTCATAAATCCAGTGGTGGACATTACTTGAGTACATTTACTCAATTACTGTACTTTCTGTCGCTTTTTTATGTATCTGTACTTGATTTGAGTATTTCAATTTTGTTACACTTTTTACTTTTACTCCAGTACATTTCAAGGCCAAATATCTTACTTTTTACTCCACTACATTTTGTGACAGCTGAAGTACAGCTGAAGTTCCTTTTGGAAAAAACACTGTCCAAATACATGTGTACTGAACTTACATGTATATTTTCTAAAATGGCCCTGATATGTCACTAGACATTAAGAAATCATGTTCATTTCAAATACTTATATCACTGACAACAGTAGTCCGGCCAGGATATTGTCATTAAAAAAGTGAAGTTGCAGCCCTCAACTGATGTTGATGTTGTGTTTTGTCATGTCATGTTGTGTTTTGGCCTGATGCGCCACCCTCTATCTATCTACTAATCACAAAGTCAGTAGTGTTTCTGCATCCGGGTTGGCAACCTCAAGACAGGGGGCAGGGGGAGGGGATACACCGCTCTACAGTAATTTGAAAGTGATTGCAGTACCAGTTTTGGCCACAATCTTACATATGGTTCCTTTAAATAATGGTGTTGCCTAACCTATGTTATTGTCATATCCACTATTTACTGTACCTTGTTGACCCCAATAATAATTCACAATATTGATGTTAATATAACAAACCTTTTGACGCCATCGAGCAAATGATAGACAATGATGGACAATCTGACATTATCAAACACAAAAGGGAACATCTTGATTTGGTCTGAAAGTGTAAAGCATTCAACAAAGAAAAATGTGGTTACTTTGAAGAATCTAAGATAAGATATCACATTAGTTTGTTTTACAATAATTATTAGTTGATTTTGTCCTTGAATGGAGGAGAAAGGCTCAATGAATGCCTATGTCTGTGCCGAATAATTTCAACAAAAGTAAATGCAAATGTATTCGTCAAAATACATTTCAGGACTTTTACTTTTGATACTTAAGTACATTTGAAGGCAAGTACTTTTGTACTTCCACTCAAGTGGAAATGTAAAAGGAGGACTTTTACTGGAGTAACATTTGATCATGTGTATCTCTACTTTCACTCAAGTACAGGATTTGTGTACTTCGTCCACCACTGCAAAAATCTAACATTAATGTTTAACCTTCTCACAGGGGTCCCTCCAATGCAGAATATGGGCAGAATAAGTGCTAACAATGAAGTACCTGTCCAGAAGGATCTAACAGCTATGGAAGTTTACACACCTTTTTTGTAGTATAGTGGTGGTATTTCTTTTTTAATAATATTAAGCATAAGTACACATAAGTATTGTATTTATTAAATTAGGGTGCGTTCGTAAATTGGCACTCTGAGCGCTCTGAGCACACTCTGAAACTTTTTAACCGTTCGTAAATTCTGGGCACTCCAGATGAAGGGACGGAGTGGCAGAGTGTGTCGTCACACAGTAGATTGCAGGCTAGTGCTAGAATGCTTTCACATTACAAGCTAACTGTTGTTATTTAGTAGGTTAAAACAATTGCTTACACAGTCCTCATCATCACTGTCACGAAGCTCTTGCATTAGTGGAATTGAGTTCTGAATGACACATAAACCCTGTTCCACAAGTGCTATAGTGATGTCCATATTGTAAACCATACTGTCTGTAATCCTAAATAAATTCACAGGGAGTTAGAACGCTCATCTTTTTTGAACTTCAGAGCGTTATTTTATTTTCAGAGTGTCAGATTGAATTTCACGAACGCAGCCTTAGTCTTGAGCGCAGCCTTAGTCTGGAGGACTTAGCCCTAGGAGTGTTACATGCGCTCCAGTCCATATGGCCCCACCATGCCAAATGCAGCTCTTGCTTTTCCTATTCTCCTCTTTACATCTCCTTCTGATCCGCCATCACTCGCTACCTCGCTTCCCAGGTAAATGAAGGAGTTCACTTCCTCTAGTGGTTGGTGGCTAACCATCAAGCTGGCTAGCATCTTTGCATTGGCCTTGAGCACTTTGGTCTTTTGTGTGCTAATGTAGAGACCTGTCTCAGCAGCCTTCTGTTCTTCCTCTCTCAATTTATCATTTTTGGTGGTTTTGGGACAGTAATGTGAAATCATCTGCAAAGTCTAGGTTGTCCAGTTGTGTAAACAGGGTCCATTGGGCACCTGTTGTCAGTGGCTTGCCGCATGATCCAGTCGACCACTAACAGTGTTGGGCAAGTTACTTCAAAATCGTAATATATTATGTATTACTTATTACTGTCATTTCAAAGTAATTCATTACATTATAATATTACTGTCTCTGAATTGTAAGGCATTACACTACTATTGTATTACTTTTAAGTTACTTTTACCAAAATATCTAGAAATATGGATTTGGAACAACAGTAGAATGCAACAACAACTAACAACAGTAGAATGCAATAGGTGCAGTGGTGGCTCATGATGCAATACAAGGAACAATTATAGCCAGAATTTTGTTAAAAGAAGACAAAAGGTCAAAGTCTGGTCAATTGTGATAGAAATGCTGTAACTTCAGGCTTAGGCCTACTCATTAAAATCAAGAGAGCCCACTACCTGTATATTGTAACCCAAAACTTGTCAGGATAGGCTACACAGTGCAGCTACTGGTCATTTTGGTGCCCTAACTGGTGAAATACAGTATTAACCTAAGTATGTCATCATATGGCCAACTATAAAGATGTAATCTGCCTGTTCCCAGGGATGGGTAGTATTTCTGAAACATGTAATATGTGTTTCAAATGCAAAATAGTATTTTGTCATTTGTATTTTATTGGGTTGAAGGAAAGGGCTCTGTATTTTGTATCAAAATACTTTATTGGTGTGTATTTTTGTATTTTAAAAATACTGCAAAATACTGTGAAAAACACAAAAAAAGTACATACTACACACAGGTGTAATGAATAATTGGTAATTAGGCAACAATGGTTTATGTTTATCACAATCAGCTAATGTGAGAACAGCTGTGTTCAACAACACTTACAGCTTTTCAGTATTGCTGAAGCATCAGCTCTGGTCTGAAGCACTGGTGTGAAGTGGTACGCAAGTAAAGATGAGCAAGTTTACCTGTGCAAGTTCACATAAGGACACTGACAAAGGCAACCATGTCCCATTGTCTCCATGCCAATCTTTAACAGAAAAAAATGTCAGATATCTCAACCACAATGACATCAATAGATGGTAAGGTGTTGAGTGTGTTTGAATTCTCTTCCTTGTAGCATCCCTTTCTGCATTCCACAGAGGGGAGAAGTTCACCTTGTTTAATTAAATAACAATTCTATTTCCTTATTAGCTGCATACTTGAGGTTGGAGATATTAAGGCACGTCAAGTCTCTCACATACTGGAACTTCAAGATACATAGCCGTATGATTTTCTTATTCAGTTCTGCACTGGACTTGAATTACGAATTTCGGCACAGATACACAATTATGATTTTTGCCTATTGATTATAATGTGTTTAATTGAAAGCTCTGTCAGTCATTTGGATAAGCATCAGCTAGATGACTAAATGTAAATGTAAATTCTTGAATTATTCTTAATTCTGATCACACTACATGAACGTGCATACGGTATACGACAGGGGCCAAATTGTATTGTTTTTTACTATATAGTTTTAATAGGCTACATGTTTGGGATGGAAAAAGCTTTTTTTGCAGTGCTTCCATACTTCCTTGAAAAACGTATTTTGAGTATTTTCTAAATACAAAAATACAGTATTTTATTTTGATACATAATATGGTTAGGCCTACTGTATTTTGTAGTTTATTTTGATACATTAAAAATGAGGGTATTAGGTATTTTATTTAGAAATACATTCTGATGTATTTTTGCCCATCCCTGCCTGTTCCCAGCATTAGCACAACACTTTGCGATGATTAGCTTGTCAGCTGTGACGATATATGCTAGGCCTAGGTGACTGACCTATCTGGGTGTGTTTGGAGATGCCTGACGAAATCAGACATTGTTGAATAGGCATAATTACAGTGCATGAAAATGCACTGTTCTGATATCTGAAGTCTTCTTCTTCTTCTTCTTCTTCCCACCAAATTTCTGCGTCTAATTCAGCTTTAACCGCTTAACGTAGAAACTTCGTTCAAACTTTGTAACGTAGGTCTTGAAAAGGACTCGTGGGGAATGTATTTTTCACTTTTGTAAACTTTATACTTTTTGAGATATTAAATAACAATAATAAAAAACAAGCTTATTTTTCCCCATAGACTTAACATGGGCTGATGACATCACAATGGGCTAATTAACTTGATTTGCACCTGTATCAACTTCCAGCTGCTCACTACTAGGACCCATCAAAGGGCCAGTTAAACTGATTGCACCTGTATCAACTGCTTTCTGCTTAACTAGGCCAACTCGCTCTGTGTCTCTCCATTCTACAAGGATATAAGGCACATTCACTGGCGCCTTAATGCAGGGGCTTAACTGGACTGAAGCCCAGGGGCCTCGACCAATGACATTTTTTTTCAAGAAATTTTTACATTTCTATCCCTTCATTCTCTTTAATTCAAGTTCACAGCACAAAGCTGACATGCACTAGAAGAGCATTTATGCTTTATCAAGAATCAAAAAGATTAGCGTGGCACCGCTCTAGATGTGTCATTAAATTAATTGTGCTATTTCGCGAGGTATAGAGATCTTTTCGGTTTCACACACAAAGTGCACTTAACTGTTCTTCATATCCTAGTTGTCTCTGACAAATTGAAAATAATGAGCGTATAGGCTTATGTCCATCGAGTCAGTTGCAGCCAGCCACAGTCATCTTCAACCAGTAACAGGAGCTACTGGTTCTGCTATTTGCGCAGATTTTTTCTCCTCTGTTCTCGCAGTGTTGTTTGCGAATATGTATCAATACATAATACCACTTAATTTCAGGTTAAAATGCATTGTAATGCGCGTTACTGAAGTTTGTACCGAGTAAAATATTACCCAATTTTTTTTTGTAATGCCTTACATTGCCGTGTTACAGCAAAAAGCAATATATTACAGTAATTACATTACTTTTGTAACTCGTTACTCCCAACACTGACCACAAAGAGGAATAGTAATGGGGAAAGTAAACAGCCTTGTCTAACTCCTGTTGTGATGTGAAATGCCTGTCAGCTGGTCTTCATGTATGATTCTACATCGCTCATTGCTCTTACAGTTACTCATTAACATGTACATATTGCCCCACCCCCTAACTCCTATACTTATGTTCATAGGTTTTTAGTCAGGATTAATCCTGACTCCAACAAGTGCACTGCCAAGGAGCAGATGAGCAAGACGACTGAGAGAGTGGTGAAGCAGAAGACGTCATACATGAACCCCCATGTAATCTCCTTCATCAGGGACCTCACTGAATTCTATTTGCTAACTGACTAGATGCAGGTGAGGTTTTGATAATAGCTTTAATAATAATAATATAATTAATAATATATGTATATATTGTTATACTATAATTAATCATAATTTGATAATAATAATAATAATAATATAATAATAACATAAGTACCTTGACAGAACTCTGACATCACCATCTTAGACCCTCATCACATGTGGTGCAATACAAAGTAATTGTAATCCATGTAACTGTTAATGTTTTTTCTTATTTAATTTTCAGGACAACTGGGATTCTGGGTCTCCAAGGTCAGGGGACCATAGACCTTTATATCAAGTGGCAGGGGAATGATATTTGTAAGAAGTTTCTTTTCATTTATGTTTTAAATGTTCATGCACATGTTCATTATTGTTCAATGTTTTATTTTATTTCAATATTGCCATTGTGTTAATCATTGCTCTTTAAAACGTGCAAATAAGGTTGGTTATTTTTTTTGACCGTATTTTATCAATTCACATTATTGTTCCATCATGTTAACTTTGGATAGTCTAATGGCGTGTCGTCCATGATCCCTAACTTATGTTGTACCTGTTTTGTCATGTTCCTGTTCACCAAATGTCTTAAATAAATAACTGTTAACAATTTCTTGTTGTCCCAGACCCAGCTCTTTAGAGAGCATCTCCTCATAGCACCACTTACAACAAGTCTTGCTGATCCTAGCACTTATCAGCCGTCTTGAACTGACACTCAACTGTTTAAAAACAGCACTCACTGACGCACTTATTCTTACTTTTTGTATAGGCTACTATCTTAATCTTGGAATATGGGGAGGGAAGTGGCGCGTCTGCAGTCAATATGAATGTAATTCTGCGGCATAAAGCAGATGTATTTGTTTATTGTACAGAAAAATAAAAATGACATGTCAAGCAGTCAATTGACTACATTGCAGTCAAGACGTAGGGCAAATTAAGACACTTTTTTGTTTTGATTTGCGTAGTTGCGTTACCCCCAACACTGACAATAACATAGACAGCAAATTAAGATATTTTTTCGTTTTGTGGAGCGGCAACGGTAGGCTATTAAAAGCAGATTTCGATTTTCGCTACCACCGTGTAGTCAAGCCTTAAGCCATACCCAAGTAGCCTTAATCAAGGTAATGTTAAACAAATTTGTTTATGTACCTTCAAAAAGTGGACAAATTTTCTTCCAACAAGTAATGCCCCCCTGGCTGGTGTACTGGCCCAGTGAAGTCTCCAGGAGAAAGAGAGGCATTCCACAGGCAAAAAGGAACACTACATACGGTATGAAGAAAACACCTTGGAAAAGGATTAAACATTGAATTAATTTCAACACATTAACAAAAAGTTGACTGATATTTATCAGACACTTTTATCCAAAATGACTCACAACAGCGGGAATTGAACCCGGGTCAACCAATTGTTAGTCAGTGACCACCATGAGAAAACAAGCAGTGAGGATATTAACAAATGCAACACTGCTGTGATTTAAAATTCAAACTGTTTTCTTTTTCAAGAGTTACCATACCCATAGATCTAAAGGATGATCATTAGTAGATATTGTAGACCTACATTTTGTCCAAAAATTCCGAGTTGATGGTGGAACAGTTTAAGTAACGGCAGAACCCAGTGTCAATAATAACATTCACCACACACATTCCACCTCTGTTCACCAGTTACATCTTACTGACCAGTCGATCTTCACTGCTTCTATTTATTGACCTCCATACTGACCTCCGCCATTCCTGTAACACAGGTAAGGGAACCTCCATACATTCCCAAGGCCAACTATGTGTCCAGCCACAGCCAGGAAGAATTGCATTTTGCTGGACCACTGTTCTCTCTCTGCAGACTGAGTTTTGGGTGGGACTCTGCCTCCACCACCACCCACCAGCTTCTGCTGAACTTCTGCTTTATGTGAATTCTCCATACTGTAAATGTAAATAGTATTAGTGATTAATTTGGACGAAGACATTTTGAAGGCGATTGTCCTTTCCCCATTTTTTGTAACACCAATGAAAGTTGATAGTATAGGGTGTACTCTCTGTCAGTCACCACAACATACACTCGGGAAATGAACGTTTATCATTTTAAAATTGGTAACGGTTTATAACAGTTAAACTTATCACTGAAAGTGATTGAACACAGTTAGCCTCAGTGAAAGCCAAATCAAAGTAATCAATAGATCAAGTTATACAAAAGTCCATCCAGTATATAAATGCCTAACTACAATGAGTCACGACCCACACTAAAACAACAATTAATACTAAAAAGAAACAATCAACAAAACCTTTTTTTATGTGTAGAAATAACAAGCATGGTGGTGTGTGTGCAGTAGATAAAGTCAGAAAAATGGTACCTTCAACTGTGGATATCTTTGGGTGACCAGCACCTTTGTCCTTCTGAGATGTGTGTGTGTGGGTGTTCGGGTCCTTCTGACAAAGGCGACTTTACAACTTGCTGGGTTTCAGTAGATGTCAGAGGTTTCAGGGCGGGACCTCAGGGACATGTACACACACACACACACACACACACACACACACACACACACACAATATCCTGCAGAGGGTCCCCAGCAGCTGTAGAATGTTTTCAGCATGATAACACAGACAGCAAAGGCACTAAAACAACCTCTGGAGGAGATAATAGCGGAAGAGTGTTGTGGCTTGTTGTGGCTTTCACTATAGCTGTAGTTTCTAATCAATGATGTTATAACTTAAAAACGCTAAAAAAAACTATGCTAAAAAATGATGATCACTTAATAAAAATGTACTGAAAGGCACAACAGAGACCAATCTTTTTTTTCTAAAGACCATTTTTAGAGCTTTCTTAGAGAGTACTCTGTAAGGCAGTGTGAGGAGAGAAGGGGAAGAACAGCCCTGTGATACTATTGTTGTCAAAAACCAGTTTAGCAGAACAAACACCTGATATCCCCAACAAAGACTCTCAGAGGGCACTGGAAATAAAGGTAAGCTATGTGGTTAAGTTATTGTTACATTAGTCAGACAAGCTCTTAAGACTCCATTAAAACAAATAATTTCAACAAACAAACATTTTAAGTAATTACTACTCTAAACTAGAAGTTATTCACACTCATTTTTTTAGGAAGTTGATGAACTAAAACATAATAATTTGACAAACAAACATTTTAAGTAATCACTACTTAAATCGTTGATAAGTTCAATGAACCTGATCATTTTGAAACCATTGTTAAAACCAACAAAATTGACACTGGAAATTGAGTTGATGTTTTTAAGTTATCACTCCTAATAATATATTCATGTTATCACTATGACTCATTTCTCAGACCTAAACATTGTCACTTCAGTCTCTTATATTTTTAAGTTGACTTCACTCTATTGAAACACATTTTTTGACTGTTTAGGTTTACTATTTACCTCAAAATCAAAAATATTTTATTTGTATGATTCAAATAAAAAACTACTCAAAAGACAATTTCAATGCAGATTCCATTTATTTAAGAATTCCATTAGAATTCTAACAGAACAACATCCCCAGCAATGCGGTTAATACAGAAAATCAAAGAAATAACAACCTTTTACCACTTCAACAAAGGTAATAATACTCAAATAACAAAATAATAGGCCAACATAAATGAAAGCGAAAAGCTCCATTGCTTGCTTGAGTATTAACATGCTGGCAGTACCAACCATGAGATTTGGAGAACAGACTGCTTACTCATCCATCATCAGCAATTTATTTTTAAGGCTAAGCAGCAGTCTAGGAGGTAACCGCTTCAGGTCTTCCAAACCCATTATAATTTTTTGAATGAAATTAAATGTGTAGGACAATTGCTTTGAATAATCGAGATGAAGTGCATAAATTAAACCAAATAGCAAAATTAACGTCTCTGTCAACTCTGCTATATCACACACAACAATATCTCCGTCAACTAGTATAACTAATAATGACAGCTTCTAGGCATTTCCTGTATGACGAAAACTAATCAGTGACAGTATTCTGGTGTGATTTTGGCCCATTCTTTTAAACAGATAGTCCTTTAATATTGAAGATTCCAGGGGTCCCTCTTGTGAATACTGATCTTTAGTTAACTTCCAAAACTGTTCAATTGGATTGAAGTCAGGGCCTTGATTTCCTTTCTCTGAAACCAATTGAGAGTTTCCTTTGCTGAATGGTTTGGATCATTGTCCTGCTGGAAGGTCTAGCCATGTCTCATCCTTATCATCCTGGTGGATTCTCCAGGAGTAAAATGACTCCATTCATCATTCCTTCAACTGTATGAAGTCTGCTAGTACCATGAGATGAAAAACAGCCCACACCATGATGCCACCACCTCCAAACCTCATTGTTGGTATGGTATTTTTAGGGTGACGCACAGTGCCATTGACATCTTCCTAGAAAGACAGAGGGATTGTGGGGTAATGGGAAGACAAATCAGCAGAATATTAATCCTATGCATAATAAGACTATTAAGACTATAGTACAGGTGACATGTAAATACAAGATTCACTCCTTAAAATGTCTCAGAAGAGGCGTCACATGACCTGCATAGCCAACACATTTTGAAAATGCCACATAAAATAAGTCTAAGGTGTCATCCCAAAAGCATCACTTAACCCTAGCCTTTGTGTATCCCTGTGGAGAGATGCAAAGGGATAACATTAGGCTAGGCTATTCTCATTGGTAAATAAATGCTTACAAAATATCACTATAACTTATAATAATATAGGCTACACGTTGGCTACATTGTGACACTAGTAAATGGAGGACAAGTAAGTTATCACTTACCATGGTGTGATGGTGGCTCCTTGCACAGAACTGAAAACATGTCACACAGCCATCTGGTCCTGAGGGGAAAAATATTATGAACAGTATTATTTCACTTTTTTGCACAAAAGTCAGTCAGACAGTCTCTTCTTCTCCATCTGTATAGGCAGGCCTATCAGAGTCAGACGTTGCCATTGATCATGCTTAGGCTATTGTCAGTAAGTTCGGAGCTACAACTTGGCTTCCTATCCGTGTTAACAAAACAGGAATTGACATTAATATAAGACATATGCTATTGCTGCAGGGTTATTCTTAAACTATGGTACTCTTTGACCTGGTAATTTTCAGGAAATGTAACATCTTTCAGTAAAAAATCTTTTTGCATGGTTTAATTATCTACTCTTTCTAGAAACTTGCCCTAATAGTGGCTGTAGAGATTTTACTTGAATAATATATATTTTTGACATTTTATTCCAAAAGTCTAACTGTCATTTCCAGTATAAGTATATAAGTATATATACTCTTTTGATCCCGTGAGGGAAATTTGGTCTCTGCATTTATCCCAATCCGTGAATTAGTGAAACACACTCAGCACACAGTGAACACACAGTGAGGTGAAGCACACACTAATCCCGGCGCAGTGAGCTGCCTGCTACAGCCACGCTCGGGGAGCAGGGAGGGGTTAGGTGCCTTGCTCAAGGGCACATCAGCCGTTCCTACTGGTCGGGGTTCGAACCAGCAATCCTCCGGTTACAAGTCCGAACTCCGAAGCCCTTACCAGTAGGCCACGACTGCCCAATCACACGTTTCCAAAACACAACAAAACGTGTGTTTTCAAGCAAAAATAACATCTACTGTTCCAAATGTATTTTATTAAATATTACACATATCAGCCAAAATATTAAATGTATTAATTTTCCAGAAATGCATGTTGTATTATTTTTACATGTTTAACTTAAAATATGTGTTGTGATGGAAATGACAAAGTGTGGTGGAGATGACATAATGACATGTATAGACAAATTTAAGATTTAAAAGCATTAAGATTTAAAACAAAAAAAATGCGTCCCTGCCATATGTTATGTAATTATGATGTTTTTTTTTTCTACTAGATTCTTTAGTAGGCCTACTATGAAGCAAATAAACTGTGTTTTTAGGGCAATGTCATTTTCACCACCAAAAACAAAAAAGTAGTAAATATTTTTTAGTTTTTCTTATTTCTTCCAAGGACAAGAAAAGGATAGTTGAAGAATTAACCCGCAGTGTTACTTTCACTTTGCATTACATCTAGCAGCTAATGCGAACCATATAGCTTATGGCAGCTAGGTAGGCTACTAATAAAATGTTTAAAAGTGCGCTGCCTGTTTGTGCGTGCGTGTCATGTGTTTGATTTCCAACTTATGAAACGTTGCTTTGGTGTCTAACCTGCGCGTCCAAAGTAAGCCACAGCAGAAACGGTTGATAAAGGATCTTTGGTAATGGTAAACTATGTTGTCTGTCCAGTTTCCACTAAAGTAGTGCAATAACAGGCTGGCTGGCTGGGTGACAGCTCAGACAACAAACTTTAGTTAACTCGCTAAAACATGCAGCTAGCCCGCAAAAGGTCTCTCTTACATAGACGAACAAATAAATAAAGTACACCTACATTAAGGCGCCTTGTGTAGATAAGATAAGTGTGTGTAGAGGCACACACTTATTGTGTAGATAAGTGTGTGTAGAGGCACACACTTATTACAAGCTAAGCTTGTACTACAAGTAGCGACTTACAGTCTGTGCCCCATTCTGTAAAATTCGCCGGCCAATGTTATAATATTTGATTCATTTCTACAATAGCATTCTTGTGTCAGTTGTAATCTAAGTCAGTGTTATGGAATATTAGTGATGGGACATTCGACACTGCGCACCGAAGCTTGTATCACTCCCGTGAAGCAAATTGTTTCGACACAGTGTGTTGGAGCTTGTATCAAATTGGAATAAGCACGTGACTGGTGACGTCTGAAGCTTCGAACGTCCCCGTTTTGCTGGATTCGAAAGTTTGCTGCTGCGCTGATGGCTGATACCCAACAGGAGCAACACTGCTGTAATTTAACTAAACCTGTATTACGTGTCTTAGTTACTCAGCAATCATTGTTGCTAAAGAACTTGTTAAAGTCAAATTTCAAATGTTTTTTGTTATTGCATAAGCCTAATAAAAATTCCTTGTATGTGACTCACGGGGATTGAACTCACGTCGGCAGATTTATCGTCCTCATCACTACCCCTACTCTATTGTAGGCATACGGCAAGAATGGTTGTTCATGAACTATTTATGTCTAACAACGGCCTGTTTAGTTCTAAAACACACTACCTAAATAATGCCTCTTGGTTATGAGTAGGCTATGACAGTTTATTGGATAAGGCCTAAACTTTATTTATTTAAATGCCACATAGCAGACGGCTGCATTTCTTGCTGCAGTTTGTTAAAACCAACTGAACACACACACGTACATTCAAACGCTGAACACACTAGGCTATATTCAAACATTATACCCTAGTTCTAATTAATTTATTTAATTTTCAGTCATCTCATGCCATGTGTCCATTCTGTCCCTCATGTTCATGTTGTAAGCTTTGTTCGGGTGTGTCGAATTCATAGCCGCTGTCATTTCTGCTGACCACCAGATGTCACTGTGTTGTCTTCGATGCTTTGATGCTTCGGATCATTTTGCGATACAATTTAGGAAGAAGCTTCAAAAGCTTCACAAGGCTTCGTTCGCCCATCACTATAGAATATGACTTATCAAGTCTCAGTTCATAGTAGGGGTGGGCGATATATATCGTCTGCGACTAGCAACCAGCAGCCGTATTTCTTGTTTCCATGGGCATTGCAGTAAATCATCCAGGCGTCATTTTTTTACTTCTGACGTCAGACGCAAAGTTTTTGCGCGTGGCACACGTAAAAATATGACATCTGACACCCAGGCGTCTATTTTTTACTCCTGAAGAAGTAATACCAGAGAATGTCTAATAGGAAGAGAATTGGCACTGTCTGGTTACTTCCGGTTTCTTCCTCCTCAGATTCCACTTGAGGGCGCTCACAGGCGAGTGCAGAATGCATGGAGGTCTATGGAGCTAGAGTTCTCAACGGGTCGTGTCGGTCCGACAAACCCGACGGGACCCGCACTACGTACCGCAGGTTCGGGCCGGGTTCGGGTCGAAAATATAAGCAAATGACTCGGGTCGGGTCGGACCTCGGGCTTAATCTTTTCCGCTCAGTGAAAAAAAAAAAACATTTATTAATCATCGCTGCTGTTCACTGTAAAGAAAGTCTGGTTACTGCGTGCAACGTGCATCATGGAGAGGGACGGGGGCAGACCTGACGCCGCTGCGTGCACGCCTTTAGCCTGGATAAGAAGATGGGAGTTGGTGAAAAGTAAACTTGCCGCAGGTGAATTCACCATCGCTACTACAGGAGTGGGAAAATCAGAGGTCTGGAAAGTGTTTGGAGTGGTGCTGGATTCTGATGGAAATTCTACAGGTTATGTGCAATGCTCAAAATGTAAGGTGCTGATGAAATATGTGACCCTGCAAGGCGAAACCAGTCGCTTTGGTAAAATGTACAAAATTAAGTTATTGTGCTCACATTAACGGCCATAAACTAAGCTTCCCAACAACATAGCCTATTTAAGTAAATTGTCACGCTAATGTATTGAATCTTCACCTAAGTCAGGGTTTAACATTCAAAACGTAGGCTATGTTATACCGCGGGCCGGGTTCGGGCAGATAATTCATGTTGATGTGTCGGGTTACATCGGTTCCGGGCTTTAAAAGCCACGGGCCGGGTCGGTCAGGTTGTAATTTTCAGGCCCGTTGAGAACTCTATATGGAGCTTTACCCCTCAATATCCACTTTTCTCTGTATATCATTTTTTGAGTAGTAATTTGAATGTTGCATTCGCTAGGAGAGGCAAAGAAAATACACACTGTTGATTCTTATATTTTTTGAAGTCAAGTAAGTCTTCTAAAAAGTCTTTCAAATATGTCAATGACATCATTCATTAGCACAATGCTAGCGTGATATGGGCAACAATGACCCAACCTGTAAGAAATGAAAAGGACATAAGTACTCGTTCATTCAACTTTTGATCTAAAATCTATATCTATGCACATAACACGCTAGCATTGTGCTAATGAATGACGTCATTGACACATTTGAAAGGCTTTTTAGAACAATTAAGTGACTTTAAAAAATATAATACTCAACCAAGTGTATTTTCTTTGCCTCCCCTTTCGAATGCAATACTCAAATTACTTGGAAAAAAATTATATCCCAAGAAAAGTGGATTTTGAGGGGTACAGCTCCATAGACCTCCATGCATTCTGCACTCGTGGACGAGCGCCCTCATGTGGAACCACAGAAGGAACTGCAACCAGTTCAGAAACAGGAAGTTTTCCGAGAGTGGCAGTTCTCCCCTTATTAGACATTCTCTGGGCAAAGCAAGGCTTTATGAAACACTGAAACGTTCGAAGCAATTGTGCCGAATTGTTCCGAAGTTTCGAAACAATTCCACCACCTCAGAGCTTTTTAGGGTGAAACAAATCTGTCAAATGCTTCGAATTGGAGATGTAGTCTTTAAAGTTCGTGGCTCGCTGTGTTACCTGTGTTCAGTCTTTGTCAAAAGCTAAGCAGTCATGCCCTTGGTCTATTACTGGATGGGAGACCACATGAAGTCACAATAAAGAGAATCTTATTGCTGCCACTAGTGTTCTCTAAATCACTTTCTTATAAAAACTCTCGATTTTGACCATTCTGAGAGTTTAGTTGAAACTGTGTGGTTAATGATGAATCAAGAAAACTTATAAACGATCTGAAACAATACCTTACAAATCAAACGGGGATCGAACCACATTTGAGCAGCCTAGGCTACCGTGCAAAAAACACCCTCACTAACCACTACACCATCATGGTTATTGCTTAAGAAAAGTCTACACTGTTAATTGAACGAGCGGGCACGCCTGCTGACACCGGTGAAATGCACCAAAGGTTCACTTAACTTTGGTCACATGACATGGGGATTTTGAACTATGTTTCGAAGCAGTGGTCACATGGTATGGCTGTTTTGAACCACGTTTCGAAGCAGTAGGCTTGTTCGACTTGGACTGAGTCTGACTTGGTCTGGCTTTCTACGTAAACGTGATCTTCAGAGGCTAGCCGGGAGGAGCTACAACAGAGGGCAGCTCATCCCGGAAAGACAGGCTACAGTCTGCCTGACGTGACTCGCGGGAGATATCGCGGAAGTTTGTTTGCAATAAACACAGCAGAACTTTCATTCTTACTCATTAAAATGAGCATGATGACTGACGAAATAAATTCTTATGATGTAGTTTAAATAAACCACTGTTGTCACACAGTTAACAGGCCTGCATTGTAGCACATAAATTCAATATCAAGTGTTTTCCCTATGTGTGTCTATCTATTTAACCAACAGCAGGAAATAACAGAATATCCAAACGTTTTCAGTAGGCTAGCCTACCATTGTTGCAGAAATCACGTATAAGAAGGTATCCCTTCGATTTCTGTTTATTTTCGTATATTCCAACATAAGGAAGCAGCATGAGACTCCCGTCAAAAACGTCATGAGGACATTCCTCCCAAATGGCCCTATCACGTCTTTGAACTGACGTCATGAGGGCGTGTTTTAGCTCGTGCAGTTCGTGAAAGGCAACTGCAAGATCTGTCTGCAGGCTAATGGTGCATTCAGGGCACCTCGGAATGACAAGGACCGCCCCCATGGCTACTTGTTTTTCCGACAGCAAGTGTTCATGTGCTTTGCCAACGGAATGTGTGACAAACACGGATGCCACAACAAAGGTTAAAACATACACTCACTAATCCTAAACAAACAACTGTATTTGCTTAAAATATAGTGTAAGATGCTCGTGAAAGAAAGATATGCAGCTTTCAAGTGATAAAAAGGGCAAATTCCCAAGTTCACATTAAAACTGTTGGACATGAAAGGCCACATGGACTACAAACGAACTACAACGTGACGACAAAAGTGATGACGAGCCCCTAACTGGGCAACTCTGTTAGCAAAATCTAGCCCCAGTTTCCGACCTCTGACTCACACATTAAGTGACGTGAATGATGCGGAATGATGATGTTTTCACTTGGAGAAAGGTTTTTCCGAAGCCCATGAACGCTAGGTAAGACTCCCGCAATATTTTAAGGTCATGTAACATGGTGTCACGGTGGTAAGTCCCTCCCCGGCTGACAGAAGTCGGACAGAATTTCTAACCAGCAAGCATTGCGTCCATCCCAGTATGCATTGTGTTCAACCCAGCATGCATCACATCAAGTCAGATCTGCACAGATCTGCCTCAAGTCGAACACGCCTATTCACTCCCAGAGACGCCGGGCTTCCCTGGAAATGACGATTTTGTGGCGCTTGTCCAATAAACGTGTAGCTTTTCTGCACTGAGTTTAGCCCACTCTGTAAGTGCCATTGAAAGTCCAGTGAAGCCGAGCGTCTATGGGTTTTTTGCATGTTTTTTTGATGAATCGTGTCGTCACAGCAATGTATTACGGGTGCGAAATCACGATAAATGACCGACAAAACCTTATTGCTGAACAAACTAGCCATGAAGATGAACATGTTTTCAGCATGTTATAGTTGGAATAGTAGGCTAGAAGCTAATGTAATAGTGTTATTTGATGCGATTTTCTGTGATATTTTAGAGGAGGCTGAGCTTCCCCTGTAGTCTTAGAGCAATCGCCTCTGGTAAACAAACCTCCGTGATAACGCACCCTCAATGACAGCTACAGCCAGGCAGTATGGCTTGTTGGGTTGATGATGTTAGACAGTGGTCTCCGGTCACAGATGAAGGTACAAGCGATCTTAATGATTATTTATGAAAATAGCTTAGAGTAGAGAATGAGGAAATAAAGACATAATTAGGACTAGGTTGATATTATATCTACTTAACTACTGATATCTAGCTCTAACATCAGCAATAACTATGCTAGCTAGGCTAGCTAACGAGGAAACTAAAAATATCTGTCCATTTGGCAACAATAAATAAATGAATGGATATCAAATAAACAAATTCATGTTTTTCATTTGTGACCATTGTTTATCTAATTTTCACATTTCAAAAGGAAAGGGTAAGGTACAGCTAACTGCTATCTGTGCAAACTGTATGGTAACGTTAGGCTACCAGACAGGGGCAGTCCACCCGGGGTATTTTGTGTATCTCACTTTTTTTTTTTGTTCCAACTGGTAATTTTATTGCTGCTATTGGAACAATTGAAAACGGAACATGTTTTCCCACTCGACATTATAAAATAAGTAGTGAGACAGTCGTAAATCGCGGGCTGTTATCCCAGTGGACGCAACGAATCCAATAGGAGGCACTGGCGCAATGCTACCCAGCAACAGCTCAGTAATGGCGCCCGCTTACTTCCGGTAGTTTCGCCGGATTCGTGTATAGAGCTGCACAGTCCCGCCCACAGCCGATGCCGGATGTAAAAATTCAATGCAATTTCTCCATTGACAATGCGGTATAAGCCATAAAAACTTAACTGCACGTGGTAGACTTAAAACCAGCTACGGCTGTACTAAGCGATTGTATATGCTCCTATAGACACCAAGAGTTCATGGGGCACTAACCTTGTTTTGAGATAAATGCCTTTTATTCGCGATCTCTTGGATAAGTACTTCATTACCCACAATCCTGAACAATCCCACAGTGATGCCTCTGATTGGTGGAAAGGCCGTTATGGTCATAGTTTGAAACTTTCTCAGCGAAAAATATTGACAAAGATGGCGGAGTCTTTTACTGCCTATGGCGAAAATCTTAATGTGATTAAAAACTTTCTTGACGAATATTGGTACTTGTATCAACAAGGATTGGGGTTTATACATCACACAAACTTAGTCAGGGCCAATACACTATCAAATAGACCACTGTAAATGTTAGTTTAAACACTCAAACTTTCCGACATTGTATGTCATTACATAATGCAGCTAACATTAGCCTACATGCTGCAACACAGGTATGAAATATATTATGTTTTAGTGAGTGTCCAAAGGGGTGAAAGCCACTTTAAATCGGGTCACATTATTGACTGTTGTGTGTCCGAGAGTCAGTTTGTGGGTTTTGTAAGGGCCAGCATGAGGGACAAGACCTACAAAGTTGTGGTGAGTTAAGCAGGGAGGTTGGTAACGTTAATGCTGCTAGAGTGCTAGTTAACATTAGCTAGGCTACTGTAGCCTTCATACTGTATGATTCATATCAATCATTAACCTAGGAATACTTTGTGCATTTAATGAACATTTTGTGTAATAATTCACGGCAAATTAATAAACTGAATATGGTGGTCCAAGAGCAGACCATGCACCAGTCCATGCATCAGCCCGACTGAGCAGTGATGACAGCATAGGATGAGTCAGGTAGCGTTACGAAGCACTGCCATTAACGTTAACCGCGTTCACACACACACGATATAAAATACACGATGATAAATATAAAATTCAATATCAAAACACTATTATTTACACGATTACTCATGAAATAACTGCTACTAACTGCACATTTACTATATAAAAATCACTGTTTGGAGGAAAGGGTTTGCGTGCTGTCGCCGGTTGGAAATGGCAAAATAAATCGCACCGATTTTGCCTATATTATTCAGTGAGGCGCGGTGGTTTATGGGATGAGTAGTTCCTTCGCTCGGAAATGATAATATGTACACAGTCTTGTACCTTTGACTTTTTTTGGATTTTCTCTTCGTTTTTTCACTCGAAATGATATGTTGTATGCTTATGAGTTATGCCGTAGCTGGTTAGCCTAAGACATGCTGTAAAACTCTTTAGATACGGATTTTTCCAAACGTCAATGGGACAAATGAATGGGAATCTTACATCCGGCACCTAACCGCATTTTGGCTGTGGGCGGGACTGTGCAGCTCTATAGAGTGGCAAAGTCCCGCCCCTTCTACTTCCGGTCCATGGGACCTATCTTTCATTATGAAAATTATGAACGGGAGTTAATGGAGAGATAACAATTATTTTTTGGTCCAGTTTGAATTTCACATATGATGTATGTGAATTTAAAAGATAATTTTTCACGTCAAGAAAGTACTGTTGTTCGATAGACTTCAAAAGTTATGTTGGTTTTGTGCGAATCCACACAGTGGACTACATCTCTTGTCTCGAACGATGTACGTCACCAACGTAATGAAACAATAAGAGCTGTTATGCTAGTTAACGGTTGCATCTTGCTGCCTGCTATGTCACTTAACAGTATGTAATGTACAGTCTATGGACGAATACAACTTACCTGATGTGTTTAATCCTCTGACTCTTCTTCGGCAAGGAAAGCCCAATTAAGACCTGTTGCTGGTATGCTTGTACAATCTAGTGTGGCTGTGAATGAGCTAACGTCACTAGCGCGACTGATGGGTTTGTAGTCGTTGGAATTACGATCTTTCACAATGTTGTAATTCAATAGTTACGAAACAAACTGCAAATGTCTTTACATGAAAAATTGTCTTTAAAATTGACAAACATAATATGGGTAATTCAAGGCACAAGTCAACCGGGACCAGAAAATAATTTATTTTTCGCCATAGACTGCCGTTCAATTTTTTTTTAAAGATGCTCGTATGAACCTAACCAATGAAGTTGCACGTCTTTATTACATTAGACGTAATTTCAATCCACTCTTGAAAGACATGAGTTTGGGGGTCAGTTCTACCCATAGACAGTAAAAGATAGGTTCTACCAGAGAATGTCTAATACATGGATTTCTATGGAACGTCACGAAAACATGCGTGCGCAACCAAGAGGCAGAAAGCACCATAGAACAGCATAGAGCAATGCAAAAGAGCAAAAGAATAAAATGAGTTTTTGTGCTGAAAACTGCACCAATTCGAAATCACGATGGTTAGAGAATGTTTAATATGTTCAATATCCCTAACGGAATGCATGTCTTCGCCAAAAATGACAAAATACGATGTTATATTAATAATTCAAATGAACGTCAAACTTTGAAATATAATCTGAAATAAGATGTTAATATCATTGAGACAACAGGGGTATACAAAAAATCCGATTTTAGCTTACAGCAGCCGACGATTTAGGTTAAGTTTATAACGTTGTGGACGGCCACCAAGCGTATAAGGGGAGAACTGCCACTCTCGGAAAACTTCCGGTTTCTGAACTGATTGCAGTTCCTCCTGTGGTTCCACATGAGGGCGCTCGTCCACGAGTGCAGAATGCATGGAGGTCTATGGAGCTGTACCCCTCAAAATCCACTTTTCTCGGGTTATCATTTTTTTTCAAGTAATTTGAATATTGTATTCGAAAGGGGAGGCAAAGAAAATACACTTGGTTGAGTATTATATTTTTTAAAGTCACTTAATTGTTCTAAAAAGCCTTTCAAACGTGTCAATGACATCATTCATTAGCACAATGCTAGCGTGTTATGGGCAACAACGACCAAACCTGTAAGAAATCAAAAGGACATGAGGACTCATTCATTTAACTTTTGACCTATAACCCATGTTGAAGTTATACAAACTACAATCAAATCTGAGATTTGTCAATGACTACCAGGTGAAAGAGACAAATTTAGCCGTCTAGCTCCATTGACTCTCATTCATTCTGCACTCATGGCGATCGCCCCCAGTGGAACTCTGTTGGAACTGCAGCCAAAATTCGGTACAATGGGACTTAATACGGAGTGGCCAGGCTCTCCGTAGACGGGCTCTGGTTCTATACTAAGAGCTAATCTTGTCAAAATAATCAATAACTGGGAAACTATGGCAGCTTTGAGTACAGCTCTGCAATTTTATTGAGTTTAGAACACTGAAGGTTTTGCAGAGGTCATTCCGTGTCAAATCAGATAAGATTGTTGCTGCACCGTCTTAGATATTTTCAAACCTTGTCTATATCATCAATGGGTCCTGAAACCAAGGCCTGTGGAATATTTCTGTGCAAATCTCCTGTCTTTATATCTTTTTCAGACCTTAAAATTCTTTAATTTTTACCGCTTGAAAAACACATGCCATGTTTGGGCATTAATATCTTGACAAAGATTTTCCCTAGACTCCCCAAATTTTCTAGGATGAAAGACCAACTCATAATAAGCATGTGTAAACTATTTAAAGGGACACCAGGCAAGCCTGATGCTTTTTCTCTACGAAACTCCCCCTCGCTCGGTCTGAAGCTCTTTTCCTTTTCTTTGAGTCTTCTGTCAAGGGTTTTTGCTGCTTCTTCGCCGGCTCTGCCATTATACACGTCGTTAGCCTGCCTCTGTGCTGTAAACTGATCATGCTTCGGTCGGCGGGTAGGATACACCGAACTGGCAAATGGGATATTCTTTCTACAGGCAGTAGGGGCGGGCGAGAGAGCCTTCGCCCCGTAATGAGTCATTTAACCATATACCGACTTACGAAGATGATTAATTAACACGAAAATGTTGCCTGGTGTCCCTTTAAAGTCTGTAATGAATGTCTCTTGAATTTCTAAAAGGCCCTAGATTTTAGAAAATTGTGCATTAAGCGTGACTTTGAGGGTATTAAAAAAGTGAGTTTTTTTCATTTGGTATCACTCACTATTTCCTCATCAAATATATCAATGTATTAATATTGTTCCAACCAGGGGCGGAGTGGCAATCGGGACGGTCGGGAGTTATCCCGGTGGGCCGGCCGAGGTGCGGGCCGGCCCACAGAGCTTTTGACACGGCCCTGCAACGTACGCGAAATATACATATAAACTTTTCCGCGAAAATCTCCCAGACCAACACTTCAAAGTTTTGAGAAGTCCAACCAATATTTATACCACTCGCTCACTGTCTATATGTCATTCATGGTTACCCTGCACACTCATCTCTCCCATGCTGATTTTTGTGAAGGCTAGCCTTATTTTTTTTTATCTTAATTCATTTTTGTCTTATTCAGGCGTTACAGAACTTTCATGGTCACAAATAAAAAAAAATATACAATTTAATTTGTTTGTTTGTTCTTAAATTAATGCAGGCCTAAGCTAGAATGGAGCAAAGCCTCCTGGGAATGGGGAATGAGTTTCTGGTTGATCCAATGAACCAATTGAAGGTGAAGTCTATTTACAGAAATGTAGGGGGATAAATGAGCGACCCCTTGTCTAATGGCATGACCCTACAAGCGATCAAGTTCGAGGAAAACTGTTACTGTCTATAGGAAAACTACAGGATTTTTGACAGTCGACGGATTTGCGTGGTTGCTTGCTTGCTGTTTTACACATGGATGGAAGGCAGAGAGAAAGGTTAGGAGCTAAAGCATTGACGTTATTGCTAGGCAGAAACTAGCACAAGCTAGCTCAGGGGGGTCAAACCATGGACCGGTTTGATTACCATTTTTTATTCACGGACCGGGGGGGGGGGGGGGGGGCAGGGGGGTCTTCGGGGGTTCAATGTTCCATATGTGTTGTGCATGCATTACTTGAAAAGAACTATCTCCAGTTATGTATGAACAGTGAAGGTAACGAACTCAAACATGTGAAAAACGTGAACTTGAAGAAGTGAAAATTGAACAATATGAACTATGAATATTGAACAACTTGAAGCTACATCTATCAAGTGTGAACATGTTTAACAAAATATGGGAACAAAACATGGGAACTAAACGTGCATTACGAATATAATCAGTGGGAGCCCTGTGCTTGTTTCCCTGCAACAAGAAGGTTCCACCTGGGGGTGATGGAAGATAGTGACCCCCTCAGTGTGTTTGAAATGTCCAGTCGATTGCGCAATTTGGTCTTAGTTGCAGTCATTGCCGAAAACCTGGCCTCGCATAGGCCTACGTGGTGGGAAATGGTGGCTATGGGGATATTCTGCTTTGGTTTTGATCCAAAAACCCGCCAGAGAGGTTTCCTCATACACACTCTTAAGACCACCGTCATTTGCAATTTCGATCAATTGCTCTTCCTCCTGCGCTGACAAGTTAGGACTATTTGGGATATTGACAAATGGGTTGCGGACCCACTCATTGGTTTGCCGTGGATCTTTGGAGGATGGCAAGTAACGCTCAAACTCATTTGAAAGCGCAACAAGGTGATCGCGCTCCAGCTGCGAGAGAAAGGGCCCTGTCTCAGTCTCTCCCAAAACCCCCACTACCATGGGCGGATTATGAACTTTCGGGCCCCTGGGCCCAGATGTATTAAGGGCCCCCCACTTATTGTCGTATATGTGGGAGGGGGGGTTTAGGGGTCCTCCCCCAGAACATTTTTAATTTGTTTGATGTACCGTATTTTCCGGACTATAAGTCGCTCCTGAGTATAAGTCGCATCAGTCAAAAAATGCGTCATGAGCAGGAAAAAAACATATATAAGTCGCACCGCAAAATGTATTTCACAAAATCCAAAACCAAAAACAGAGACTATGTAACTGGATTATTGAGGCCAAAAAGATTAATGAAGATGAAGGAGTGAAGGCAGCCAAGAGGAGGGCAGGAAGGTAATTGCAAAGCAAAAGATTCACTGAAAGAAAATGCCATGAGGTGCACCAAAATGTTACTAAAATGTGGAGAATACAATGCAATCAAGCATTTTGGGCGATGTGGAGTCACAAGCTGGCAGCAGATTAAATGCTCATGAGAGAGAAAAAGATGCCGTTTTAGACGTGACCGAAACGATAGGCCTATAGGCCCGACGGTAATTGTAAAGCAATTTACAAAAGATTCACTGAACAAAAATGGTGATATGATGCATGAAAATGTAGCTAAAAATGTGGAGAATACAATGCAATCAAGCATTTTGGGCTATGTGGAGTCAAAAGCTGGCAGCAGATTAAATGCTCACGATAGAGAAAAAGACGGTTTTAAAAGGATGTGACCTATAGCTGAGGCAAGCCATGGCAATAGGCCAATAGGCCCGACGGTATTTGTAAAGCAATTTACAAAAGATTCACAGAACAAAAATGCTGATGTTGTACATGAAAATGTAGCTAAAAATGTGGAGAATGCAATGCAATCAAGCATTTTGGACGATGTGGAGATACAAGCTGGCAGCAGATGAAATGCCCGAGAGAGAAAAAGATGCGGGTTTAAATTGACGTGCAGACCGAAGCTGCAGCAAGCAGGTGATATTTAGAAATGTATTTCACAAAATCCAAGACTAAGAACAGACAGACTATGTAACTGTACACATTGAGGACAAAAATATTGAGAATTCTACAGGGAATGTTAATGAAGAAGAAGGAGTGAATAGTGGCAAGAGGCAAGCCGAAGGCTGCTGACAAGGCCCGACGCTAATTGTAAAGCAATTTACAAAAAAATCACTGAACTCAAATGCTGATGTGGTACATGAAAATTTAGCTAAAAATGTGGAGAATGCAATGCAATCAATCATTTTGTACGATATATTGGCACAGGCTGGCATGCAGCAGAACAATTGCTTGGCTGGCCACCTCCGAGAGAGCGAGAGAAAAAAAGATGCACATTTAAAAGGGTCTAAATTCCAGCATGGAATTGCGGGTATTGCGAATAAATTATTACTTAGTATTGAACATAATAATAAATGTCCCGCAAATCTAGCCATCATAATGCGAGAGATTCCCACACATTTTACCCTGTACCCTGTCTGACATTAATATAATAGCCTAATGGAGTGGCCCGAATGCGGGACTATTGACGGACCAACTCTGACTTCAATTGAACCCCATGCAGAGACACACACACGTGCGCGCGCAGGACCACTTTGGGGGTGCCTCTCTTTCGTTGCTCTGTCTCTCTCAGCAGGATTTGTCACAGCTGAAGTCAAATTATAGCCTAGGTGCTTCAACATCAACCGCTATCGACCGGGGATCAGGAACCGTCAGGAATTTTGCAAATACAGAAGCATGACCGCCTAGGCTATAACATAGAGAACATGGATGACTTCTCTATTTGACGTTCGATTGCAGACGTGAACAGACAGCTACAGACACGGAGTGCACATTAGGCCTACTTTCACTTTCTGTGCGTATTCATTACGTGAAAGATAATTAGTAGCAAAACAGCAATCAAATATTACATGGCAGTGCGTTTTGTTTTCAAATGTTTTCATGCATGTCTAGATAACGGGTGAGGGATGTTTAGGAGACTCGTAAATCCTCAAAATTAGGCTGCGCAAAGCACAGCACCTTTATTTGGCCGTGGCTTGTATTCGAGTCAGCTATAATATAGTCCTTTATTTCTTGCGTTTTATTGTAAGACATAGGCCTACTTTTCGTTTGGAGCGGCATGGGTAGGCTATCAAAAGCAGATGTTTAATTTGAGATTTAATTTAAGTTTGGACTGTTGAATATATTGCTAAATATCGGGACTGATGACCACTGAAATCTGTGGGGTATTTAATAGCTTTCTATTAAGTTTCATAGTGTCGGGAATTTCGATTGCCATCCACTTATTGCGAGATAAGGTATCGGCGCTTTCATTCGTGTGCTGTGCTGCAAGGGAAACCTTATTCCGTATAGCCAAAGATGTCTAAGATAGCCTAAATGTTGTTATTTTTTAAATTATGCATGATTTACTTTTTTAATATAAATTAACATTTAAAAACATGTTCAATGATATATTTTTTCATATAGAAGTTGCACCTGACTATAAGTCGCAGGACCAGCCAAACTATGAAAAAAAGTACGACTTATAGTCCGGAAAATACGGTAATTTCTTGTATTCTGGTGCATTTTGGGGATGGCCAATACTAAATTCAATCAGATTCATAGCCTACATCCTGATTTGTTGATATTGAGGCAATGATTCCATGCAAAGGCTTGGGCTTCAGGGCCCCCTGACCCCTTGGGCCCCTGGGCCTGGGCCCGGTAGGCCCGTGCAGTAATCCATCCCTGCCCACTACTGTTTGGAACATATTAAATACACCCCGGTCCACTCGTCGTCCCCACAAATCAAACTTGGCTTTAAATGCAGCGACTTTATCTGCCAGTTTAAAGACAGTCGTCACTCTCCCCTGGAGTGACAGGTTGAGGTCATTAAGCAACCCGAATATGTCACACAGGTAAGCGAGTTTTGACACCCAGTCCTCATCACTAAAATGTGCAGCTAACGGTGACTTTTTTTCTGTAAGAAATCTCTGCAGCGGCTCTCGCAACTCAAACACTCTGGCCAGTGACCTGCTAAAGATGCTTGTTTTTTGTTGCTCATTCTAGCAGTTTAGCTAACTTTGTGTGCAGTGGCGGAACAAGTCAGAGCCGGGCCGGGGGCGGGGCACATGACCGGGCCCTTTATTAAACTCATCATAACATAATTTTACAACATAGGCTACACATGTCTTACAAGCGTCAGCGCCACGAAGAGCAACTATGTCCTTTTGAAGTCCATCGAACGTACATGAAGTGTAACCAAGAGAACAACAACAAAAACATTAGGCTACATGACCCCTAATAATAAAACAACAATAATACGCAGCACTATTTGAAGGGCATACGACGAGCCTTGCGTTCCGCGAACTCGTCCACGATGCTTTGTGTATGTCCATTTTCTTTGCTCTCTCATTCTCTATGGACAACATGGCAAGTCCACTCAGTCTCTCCTGTCCCACTGTGCATTTTTTAATGATCTTTAACTTGGAGAATGAGCGCTCAGAGGTTGCAACGGTGACGGGAAGAGTCAAAAATAAAATTAGGGCGGTGCTAATCTCACTAAATGCAGAAGTTACTGCTGGGTGGTTGCATTGGTGGAGCGAGGGGGTGGCTTTGGGGGCTCAAGCCCCGAATCTCTTTTTAAAAGCCTCGAATATTTTTTTGTATGTGTTTTCAATTTCCAACGATTCTAATTTCTAATTTAACATCCCCTCGGTTTCTCTATAAATGTTACAAAATGTAGCCTACTATTAGCCTACTGAGCAAATATCCCTTACTTTCAAAGCCCAATATTGACAGATAACCTAATTTTCCCACACAATGAGTTTAGGCAATGCTAGAGCCGAGATGTAGCGGTTTGCGTCATAAACCTGGCAGGAAAGTTCAGAGCGGCGCAGTCAGTTTAGTTTGTTAACTACCACAGTCACGAGTTGGGTCGCGATAGTCTGTCATTTTTAAAAAGTTGGTCCCCAGAAAAAAAGTTTGAGAAACACTGGTTTAAACAGCAAGCCGGTAGGAAAAACTATTGTCAAGACATTAGGCAATTAGGCTACTGTACCCCGGAATACAAAAATAAACTTCAGATTGTATGTATTAGTATGTAGTCTGTATTCTGTAGTCGCAATGACCGAATCAGTAGATATACCTGTTGTCAGTTGAGTTCGTTAAATTCATTTATTGTAGGGTAGTAGCCTAGGCAAATATGAAACGGAGATGTAACGTGGCTACCGGCGGGATTTTGAACTTGCATGTTTCATGCATTTTAGGGCAAAAATACCATGGGATTGATGTGTTCTCCATTTGAGGAACGTAATCAATTGCGGACGTGCACATACAGCTCAGACACAGAGCGCATATACAGTAGGCCTAGGTTAGGCTACTTTCACTTTCTAGAGCGCATTCATTAGGCTACGTAAAAGATGCTTCATACCAAAACAACGATCAAACATTATCAAATGTATCATGACGTGTTGTCACAAAGACTTTAGACAAATTAGAAAATCGAAACCAAAATCATGTAAGTTTAAGTGTTCTCTCATTGACGCCTGTAGGAGACGATCCAATTTTGTAAATTTGCACGTCGTAAAGTTCAATATGAGAGTTAAAATAAAGCCAGTCATACAGCAGAACATTTTATTCAATATTTTACACCTACTAAATCATCAAAGTAAATTTCAAAACTTTTCAGCAACCGTGAGTCATAACTCGTCCTGACTGGGGCAACCTATAAGCCCAATACGTCCCACTCTGCTGAAAATGATTGAAAAGAAACCGTTTGCATGATCTTAGCTCCTCCGGCCTTGTGCCGTGGGAGAGGCCCGTCCCACCTTACCCGGAGGCGTGCCGCACCCCCCTCACCCCCTCAAGCTCCGCCCCTGTTCGTGTGATACTACCGTTCGCCAAGAACTGATCAAGTGAAGTGAGCTGACCTGAGGCTGCGCAGCGCTGAAGGCAATATGTAAAGTGTTGAAGGCGGGACAGACAGATGTAAGAAAATAACCTTGCAAAATGCAAACATGCGTGCAATCAAACAACTGCATATAGGCCTATGTCATGTAAAAACGTGACATTATTGCGAATTAAATTGAGTTTAGTTTGCATGCATTTTTTTTAAACTCATGTCGTAGGCTACGGCCCGGTAAAAGCCTTTATAGGCCTACTTTAATCTACTTATTCAAGTGCCTGTTTTTTCAATTATTTAATTACCTGTGTTATTAGGTTGACATTGTCTGTAGGCTAGGCCTTTTTTAAATTTATACAGGCAACTATTGGAGTGCTATGATACAGATACATGTATGTCCTTGCATGATGCTTGAAATTTCCATCCACCCACAAAGCTGTTTTTATACTGCATTTAAATATCTAGTTCCTTACACATTTATTGAAAGTGCCTGGTTTGTGGTTGATAGGCTTGTTGTATTGCATTAGCACTACAATTCCTTTCTCCAAATGTAGGCTATACGTAGCCCATTAGTAATTTAAATCGACATATATTTTGTTTGTGCTATTGATGTGTGCGTGTTTGAAGGGAGGGGGGGGGGGGGGGGGGGTTTGCGAGGGGGGCCGGTGCCGTCAGAATTTTCCCAGGGGATTTTAGTGTCCCACTCCGCCCCTGGTTCCAACATTTGAAGTATCCACAATAAATGACAATAATAAGGATAAAACAAGGCATTTTGGTATAATTTCCATGCAATTGAAATGGTATGAGGGGTAGATAGTGCCATAAAAATCTATGCTAATGTAACCCACATGGATAGCCAACTTGCCCATTGTGATGTACCAATAATTCTTTGGTGACCCCTAGAGGGCGCACGAGACGGGTTCAAACAATCAAATAATAATAAACAACTGCTACTACAAATTAGAGACAGACGTCGGAACGGATAACTAACGATACAGAAAGAAAGAAGAAGAATATTAATCAAAACAAGAATAATATTGACCAAACAGAAATCAAACACATTTCTTTTGACCGAAAAGCTTCAATCCTGATAAACCACTTCCTGAACAAAGACCTCGTTGGACCATCGTAACAGATCGAAACATATTAATCACTTGAATCCTGACTGGTTTTTTGATTACCCCTTCAACCACTCCTTGACCTACGCCTTGGATACCTCGAATTTCCTGCTGTGATACCCTTCCCTGGACCATTTGTGTCTAAGCCTTGGATACCTCAAATTCCCTGCTGTGATACCCTTCCCTGGACCATCCTCATCGCCATTCCTCCTTGCAATATTCCCAGAAATTGAACCCCCGCCTTCATCCACTTTCCACCCAGTGACTGTGGTAGGATCTGGGCAAATACACCCACACCCACGGACTGTGACATTAAGGAATTACATCCACCACTATTTTTTATTTAATTATTTATTTTGAGTGCACTCTCTTTTATTTTTGGGGTTTATGTTTATTTTGTTATTTTAAGTTCAGAGATCTCAAGGGAATTATTTATTGAAAAGTTACCTAAGTGCCGGCACTTCTGATAAACTGATATTATAATTATATGTTAAGAATTGTATTTTTATTGTATAAGGAAAAGTGATTTAACACCATAAGTATATAAATCAAATAAGTAGCAATAGTAATAAATTGAATATAGTGTCAAATAAAATAGTATAACATATAACGATTAAAATAGATCAATAAATAAAGGGTATATCAAATAGGGTTTAAATAGACTATAAATAGATTTTAAATAGAATATCAATAATACAGTCAAATGAAATAGTAAATATATATATATATATATATATATATATTTCACAATAGTTTTTTATATTTCCACTGATACCTTAGAATAGAATAATATATGATTGCATAGAGTGAATTGAATGATATTTGAATGTTAAAATAAATATATTTTGTATTTAAAGAAGAATCTTTGAGAGTGGTGTGTTGTCTTGGGGTGAGTCATTGAACTGTGGTCTAGTAATAACCTAAACCAGTCTCCTCTTGAACCTAGAGTTTAGAACTAGACTGTTCCCGCACAAGCACAGGCCTTCCCTCGTCGTGCGGGTTACACTAAGTATATGGTACAAGTATAAAGTCCCAATATTGCAACAAGACCCATTCACAGAATAAATGCATTTAGATAGGTGTTTTGGGAATAACAATAAGATGTACCGCATATAGCAGCACAAAATACCACCGCTCAGTCCTGTACATCCTCTCCGCGAAAATAAATCATGCTTGTCAATTTGTCTCCATCTCCTACTCCATCCCCTACTCTTACAACTTTTGTGTATGCTTGTATGTGCGTGCCTGTGTGTGTGTGCGTATGTGTGTGTGTGTGCCTGTATGTGTTTGCATGGGTGTGTGTGAGTGTGTGCATGCCTGTATGTGTGTGCGTGTGTGTCTGTGCGTGTGGATGTGTGTGTGTGTATGTCAATTTTTCTCCATCTCCTATAGAGCCTGACCGATAGAGCCTGGGATTTTGAAGGCAAATACCGATTTCGATATTTGAGTTTTTCAAACACCGGCCGATAGTCATTTTTAACAAACACAATGTAAAAATGTTCTCCCATAACAAGATTCTAAACAAGGTGGGGCATTAGGCTATGTATTTGAAAAGGCCTGACTATCTAGTTTCCTAATGTAAGGCTCATATACAGTAATTTATTTTTTTAAGAAATAAGAAAGAATAGCAAGAATAAAAGAGGTCTTTATTCTGTGACAACCACATTGCCACAATGAGCAGTTTATACTTAATGACTCGATGCTTTTATACAAGCAAAACAAGTATGATGAGTTACTTTACTTTACTTTTAGCCTTTAGTCTAAACTATGCTGTTACTTACTTGAAACACCTTTGTTGAAATGCAAGAAATTGAAGACTGAAACTAGAGAGTAGTCTAGTGATTAATGTTAGCTCAGATGCTCACATTTATTTAGTGTAGACTTTTTGTGATCTGAATGTAACATTTTGCAAAGCACAAAACATAGACATTTTATTAAAGCATTTCAATAGCCTTCCCAGATAGCAAAATTAGATTGGCAGATAGCGAACCGCTGGTGGTATGAATATTAAGAAAAGTTATTAAAATTATATATGGAGTATAACTGAACAAATGAAAAACATTTTATACCAATAGTGGCAAAATATTGGGCAATTTGTCTGCAACCCGCCAGCAGACCGCCAGAGAACCGATGAGCAAAATGCCAGCGGACCGCCACATCTGCCCCCAGTTGGCCGACAGTGGTCCACCAGCCCCTTGCTATCTGGGTTAGAACACCAGAGGATTAGAATATATTGTTGTATATTTGTATTATATTATATCCTGATATAAAAAGAGAAAATACTGAATTTCAAGTTTCGACCAAGTAAAAAAACTGGTCACCTCAGCTAAGACTTCAACCTGCAGTCTTGACCCAATGCCCACCCCCTGCAGTCTTGACCCAATGCCCACCACCCTGCAGTCTTGACCTAATGCCCACCACCCTGCAGTCTTGACCCAATGCCCACCACCCTGGTCAAGGCCTGTCTTTCCATTCTCTGCCATCCAGTGGAAAACATCATAAATGCATCTCTTGCCTCTGGTGTGGTACCATCCACTCTCAAAAAGCCAGGCTCAGACCCAGACGCCCCCAACAACTATCGTCCAATCTCCAACCTCCCTTTCATCAGCAAAATCCTGGAAAGAGCAGTGGCTGCCCAGTTTTCATCACATGTGGGATAACATGCACTCCGTTTGCAAACTGCCGAAAAAGCTCACCGATTAAAGAAGAAGGGTTCACTGGCCTGTTCTTTTTCTTCAGTTAATTGTTTTTTAGCAGTTTGCAAACGGAGTGCATTACCACCACCATCTGCTGGACTGAGGTGTAATGACAAGTGTACCCCTCAGACTCGTAATGGCCGCCGGGTGAATAAGGCGAATAGCAGTCCACTTGTAATGGTAAACGAGTAATCTCACCAGTTCACTGTAGTCTCAGCCAGCTGCATACTGTATTATAAGCATTGTTATGTTAAAAAAACTCATCAGTGATGACCTTTTTTTGTAAATAAAAGTTTGACTGGAAAACATACACCAGTCAAAAATGTGGAGTCACTTTCCATTCCATTGGTATCGCCACCAACGTCATAAATTTGACATCATAAACGCGAATTTCTGAATGTGTGCCATCTTAGCTGTGATCCATAGGGCAGCATGAAGATAATTTATTTTAAATAAACTTGCCCAACTACTATATATGTTGGTTATAAAAATGAATAGGCCTAACAGACACACAGTTTTTGATTGTTTTGCTTACAACAATTTCAACAATTTTTTGAAACGCGCATATTGTGTATGAGGGGTGAATAACAGAACCCATGGTATAGGGACCCCTTTATGACATATGGCACATAGCATCACCTATGTTATTTGACTGAGGGGCCCCAATCAGATATCAGGGGTGAATAACATAACTCGTGTTATTTGACTGATATCAGTAGAGAACATAGTAGCAACTTCACGCAGAAGCTTCACGGCGCCCTGAGTACTCGGGACCCTGGGCCTGGGCCCGTTAGGCCCATTCCAGTGGTGTTTCTCAAAGTGTGGTCCGCAAGCTATCCCAAGTGGTCCGTGTGCAGACCTCATTTTTGCTTTTTCATTTTTAACTAGGTGGCGCTATACAGCAAACAAGTGGTTATGGGATGGGTTGACATGGCCCCTTGAGACCAACATACTAAAAACATGTGGTCCTCCTCGGCCCTTCAGTTCTCAAGATATAGAAAACTGTGTCCGCCCTTACCCTCCTTTTGAGGGGGGTCCAGTCCGAAAAACCCGAAAAAACAATGGTTCGGTGTCATCCTTGTGGGGCTACATGCTCACCAAGTTTTGTGTAACCCGGTCTTTTAGTGTCCTGGGAATCATTGACACAGATTACTGAAGGAAAAAAATATATATATAATGCAGAAGAAAAAAAAAACCCTGACTAAACTGTCGCTGCGTGGCAGTCATAATAAGGCCATCCTTAAAAATATTTTTGTTTGCAGTAACAGCCAAAAACAATTAAAAATGGGTCGGTAGGTAGGTCAATATTTTTTTTTTCAAGATTCAAAGTAAAAAAAAAAGTTCAATTTTGGTCATGGTGATTACGTAGGAATGAATTTACACAAATGTGCATATTGTGACGTAACTGACTGGGTCTTAAACCCGTGCCTTCAGGCGCACCATTGCAAACCTCATTCTGATGCAGATTATATAGACCAGCCTTTCTCAAACTTCTTTGACCTGAGGCCCGGTCATGGCAAACTTTTGGGTCATAGGGCTCATCTACATGTACGCAGAAAGAAGGCTACAATAGCTCTTGGCCACGTTATATTGAAATTTGACTATACAATACTCAATGCTATACAGTGTATTTTACAGTCTCTGCTCTGTTTCTAAGGAAGTTCCAAAAAACAACGTCGTTCTATTAAGTTTCGTTAAATAAATAAATAGCCTTCCAACAGGTTGAAGCGGAGCTTTGATACCAACGTTATCGATTAGTTTCAGTTTCTCTCGCGCAGACGCACATTGAATGAATGCTCATACCACCACTTAATTGTAGGGCTCCATGTTTAATGACATCGATAGCAGAAACGTTTGTTTTCTTTTTTCGTCGATCCGCGGTTTCTTAATCAACTGCGCAGCAAATTATCAGATGAAGCACCGGGCCTAATTTCACTCCACGACTTCGCGGACCAGCAGTCTCCATGTTGCGGACCCATATTTTGAGAAATGCTGAATAGACCACAACCAATTTCAATACTCCGACACGGTCACCGCTAGACTAGGGGGAGAAGGGATGAGAAAAGATCTGGCCACAGTTCTTCCAGAACTTCGTAACAGCGTTATCAGTTTGTGTGAATGAAACGAAGCGTAGGCCATAGTGTGACATGCGTAAAACCAATGGTGTAGAGATGACGCCACAGGTGTTTTTTTTTAAGTGAGCCACGTTTGCATGTAGGCAATTTATATTCACAATACTTGGGCCTACTAAAATAAATATTATTTTATTGCATTTGTATTGGTTGTTTAGAGTAAAAAAAACAATCGGTCGGTATTAACGCAAGTTTACAACCAGCAAGTCGGTCGGACTAAAAGGGGAAAAAAATAAATATTTGGGTCGGTTCTAAATTGACAGGGTCGGTCGGGTTACGGCAAACGAAAATATTTTTAAGGATGGCCTAATCTGGCTCACCCTAAAACGGGATAGCTCACTTTGTACACCAACAAACTACAGTAATAGAGATTTGAGTGGGGAAAAAAATATAAATACACATACACACACATATATATATATATATATATATATATATATATATATATATATATATATATATATATATATATACCCCTTTACATTACATTGTAAGCTGTACCATTATATAGAACTTGTCACAAATTTGGTAGACTTTGATGGTCATTTTGATACCATAGATTTAATAGTCAGCCCAATAGTATAAAACAATCAGGAACAGAGTTTATTTACAATGATGCACATCATCAAGGGAGAGCATGACTTCACCTAAAGATACATCAGCTGCTCTAACTAGACAAGGAAATAGTTAGAGCTTAAGTATCCTTCCAGGCTGATAGCGTTGGTCATCCCATATCACGTGGACTACACTGAATCAGACTGATTAGAAACATAATTGAATCACAGATGAGACGAACAACTTTGAATTCATTTACACCTATTGACATATTAGACCTCACTTCCACAATTTCCTCATCAAAATCTACAACTAGTCTACTAGATCCTATCCCTACCCATGCTCGCCCTTTCTTGGATAATGCTTTGCTCCAGATCATAAATAACTCACTGTTATCAGGGCATGTACCACAGTCGTTTAAGTTATCTGTTATTAAGCCATCCCTCAAAAAACCTACCCTTGACCCTAACAGCCTGGCCAACTATAGGCCTATATCTAATCTCCCTTTTTTGTCAAAAATACTAGAAAAAATAGTGTCCATACAAATTAGTGCCTTCTTATATATTCAGAGCTCACCACAGTACTGAATCAGCCTTAGCTAAAGTTTTTAACAACCTCCTCATTGCTGCCGAAAATGGACATATATCAATTTTAGTCCTCCTGGACCTCAGTGCTGCCTTCGACACCATAGACCATGACATACTACTTCACAGGCTTGAACATTTGATAGGCATTAAAGACTCAGCACTCGCTTGGTTTAGATCATACCTTTCTAACCGCAGACAATTTGTACAAGTCCACAATAAACCGTCTATCCAGACTGGTAAAATATGGGGTGCACCAAGGCTCAGTACTAGGGCCCCTGTTATTTTCTCTCTATATGCTTCCCCAAGGCTCTGAAATTAGGAAACATGGCATTAAATTTCATTCTTATGCAGATGATACACAACTATACCTTTCCATAAAACTCCGTTAGCCAAACTTGACACATACAGCTTATACAAAATGCAGCTGCTCGCACACTCACTAGAACTAAAAAATATGAACATATTTCCCCTATCCTGGCATCTCTACATTGGCTGCCTGTTAAAAGCCGCATTGACTTCAAAATATTACTTCTAACGTACAAAGCCATTAATGGCCAGGCACCAGAATATATTAAAGATCTCCTAGTCCCATATAACCCGCCCAGACCGCTATGATCACAGAATACTGGCCTTTTTGCAATTCCAAGAATCTCAAAAACTACAGTAGATGGCAGAGCTTTCAGCTATCGCGCACCCCTCCTCTGGAATAATCTCCCTTCCTCAATTCGATTAGCAGACACCCTCCCTATTTTTAAGTCTAGACTTAAAACATACCTCTTTACTGCCTTCCATAGTTAGGTATGGTGCGGTGTGGAACTTCACCCATCTCTGGGATTGGAATGGACCACCCTGCTGAGTCCTCGTGTGACTGGCACCCCAGTCGCGCGTGAGATGGCGGTCCCCGACCATACCTGCGCTGGTGTCGACTACCCCTCACCATGCCTTAGTTATGCTGCTATAGCATAGTGCTGTCATGGACTTCTTATGTGCCACGCCGTACAACCCCCCCACTCCTCTCTTTCTCTCAACTCTCCCTCTCTTGCCTATTCTCACTATGATTTACTGTAACAATATATAGCACCGCTGATCACATATTGACATTAACCACATTAATTTCAAGTAATACTAACCCATTCTACATTTCTCTTTCTTCCCCCCTTACTGTACCTCACTTGTGAGGTATATCATCACCAGTCATCAACCATCCGTGTGCCTGGCCCTCCTCTTACCCATCCCACCTGAAGTCCCATCCTTGACTGCTGTATTACTGTCCCCCTACCTGGATTCCTGGCCCGTACAGCCCCATCACCTGCCTATGACAACTCTGCCCGGATTCTGGCCTGTCTGCTGACCCACCACTTGCCCCGACAACTTTCTTTCCTGGACAATTCCGACGCCGGACTATCGCACTTTCTCTCACTAAATCATGATTAATGCTTTATCATACCGGATACGTAATCATCCCACCTCTTATAACTTTCACCTCAGGTGCTTTAAACACCATGTCCTATTCTCCACACCTGACTGTCATATGCATTTGTCATTGATTACAGACCTTACTGTCCGTATTGACCCTAGGCAGATGGGTCAGGCCCTTGAGTCGTGGATCTGCTCGAGGTTTCTTCCTATATGTATCTCCAATTCTAGGGAGTTTTTCCTGTTACCCATGGGCCTTCTTTCTTTCTTCCTTTTCTCCCTCTTTTCTTTTTCTCTGATTGCCTACTTTCTGTAAAGCGCCATGATACATGTGTAATGTTTTGGCGCTATATAAGCACATTAAATTGAAATTGAATTGATTAGTGGCAACCTGGCACTCCGGAGCAGATAGCTACTGACGCAGCCATGCAGAACAGTGAAACACTGCAAAGTCATAATATTCCCGCTTATCTTTAAATACAGTCACACACAGATATACACAGGGACAGTACAGATATCATACAGTCATTACATAGAATCATACTTTTAGTATCAAAGTGACCCACTAATGAGAAATGCAGAACATTAAACCACATATTGGAATATTGGACATCATGTTCTATTCCACTTTCTCTCAGTTCCCCTTTTTCAGCCTTTATGGCTGGAACATATCAAATAGTGCCACTGGAAAAATGCACAAAATATAAATGATTATACACTTGTTTCATTAAAGTTAGTCAGATCCAAATAAGCAGGTACATGACTAGATACATGATTTAACTGACTTCTTCATAAGTCATGAACAATAGCTACACATGATTGGTGTACAATAACAACCAAATAAATCAAAGAGCAAACCCTCATGACAATCAGAACAATATATATATACAGAATATATTTGGTCCATCCCCCTAAACTATTCAGAAACACGTCCATATCATTTCTATATCAGGTTGGGTTAATCCCAATGGTATAACACCTTTTCAGATTATCAACCAATTTAGAGGCATCAGGACATAATACTCTCAAGTCCCCCTTGACTTGAAGCCTTTGACACCAAACAATAGCACACATTCTGATTGAATCAGGATGAGCCTACTAATTAACTGAAAGTATTGCAGTAATTGTCTCTTTACCATGTGTATAATACCTAGGCAAAGCTGAATATAAAATCAAAACACATAAGAAATGTCTGTCAACAATTCTCAAATAGAACCCAATAAAGGAAATTAATTAAATTAAACATGGTTACATGTATAAAAGTGGCCCTGATTGTCTTGATTTCTCACAGGGTGTGAAGAAAAGTTCACCGTCAAAAGTACAGACCACAGAGTACCAGTGATAACAACAATAACCAAACAGTTCAAGGGGGAAAAGAAACCATAAGGGAAAAAAAGTAGAGTATGTAAGGCTCCCCCTTTTTAACCACTGATTGCACCTGAAACAAAACACAGAGATATCTGGGCCCAAGGCCCCAGTAGTGCTTCCTATGTTTCAGCTAACACTATTAAAAATATTTAAATTGCAATACTGCTGGTCTGTCACCAAACTAGTAATTAGCAATGAAATATAAATTCACATGATCATGATCTTCATGGATACTCTTTTATTTGTGCCTCATATCAGGAATTGTTTATCATACAGAAAAGCTAAGTTTTCTGAACCTTTTTCCACATTGTTTAAAGCAGGTCTAAAGGCATGTTTTAAAGAACTTGGTTAGCACTTTATTCTGAACATATTCTTAAACAAATGAAAAGTTGAATTTTATTTTATTGCATTGCTGTATCCAAAATAATTGTAAAAAATATGGTCTAGTATGTATGTCATCATACCACATTATCATCTTGACACTGGTTTGCATAGCTGTAAAAACAGTTGTAAAAACCTTTTCCATGTCAATGATGAGAAAAAAAAATAATAATACCAATATAACCACTGCAGTGGGTGTGTTGTTAATAAACAGAACCTATTAGTTCAATATTAGTTCAGTGTAGTGAAGTCAACATCAACAACCTCATCCTCCATGAAAGAAAAAGCTATCTTTAATCATGACTTGATACACTGCAAGAGCTGTCTATGTTATCAGACTTTCCTTAATCAGACTCCCCCTTATGATCTGCAGCAAGGCTGCAATATTATCCCCTTAGCTAAAGTGTTGTCGCGTATAACACCGTGTCCTAGAGCTAAGTGCGTCATAGCATCAACAATTTGATAAATTCACTGCGGTTGGTAAGATTACAACTTTGCTAAACTGGCCCCCAAGTATGAATTTAACCGATATGCTTCAACTCAGTGTCGTCACTGCCAGAAGCACGAGATTGTGGAGCAATGCTTAATACATATGTCCAAGCTACAAGTTCTGTCACTTGTGCCCCTCTCCCCCTTTTTATCCAGAACCTTCTCTGCCCTCAGAACCTGTATGTCTTCCACTGTCGCCCATTCAGCCAGTCGCTCACCATAGTGTATGGTGGCCTCACTCAAAGGAGGACCTGGCAGGGCTCACGGCCTACACACCTAGCCAATCAACAGTCAAAACACATCTGTGTCTACCTTGAAGCAGGAACATAGCGTCCGCATGGCTTCCAGTGTTTGCGGCCTACACGTGGAACAGGATAACTTGGGTCAGGTTCTATTAGCATTCTATTAGCATCCTCTATTAGAGGAAACTTTTGCTTCTCATTTGTATCCCTTCTGTTGCTAAGGAGGCAAAATGGTGATTCTCTTTTAAGGCGAGACACTACAGGTGAATAGGGTAAAATTTTTAACAAGCAGATATCACTATGAAACTTCCCCAGTTGATTACTTACATTAATATGAGAAAAAAATGTATTACAAGTTTGCTGTAATTTAATGTTTACATATGCAAATTAGGCATTATCTAATTAAATATGCGCTAATTTGCATACATTTTAAGGCACGAAACCTGAGCATTGGATACAGCCAAGTTCAAAATTATGTTTTCATTGTGTTCAGATATTAGATGGGAAAACATTTACAGAGGGATTTATGAATATCTACTTTTGTTATCCTGTAAATCAGAAAATTATGTCACTAGCCCTAAAAAATCGCTTTTTTCCATGTTTTTAGGCATAAAATGTCATGTAAGTCAGGCTAGGAATAATATATCAACAAACCCCTCTGTAGAAATCTTCGACATATAGTTAGGCATAAGTCTAGAAAGTTTGGTGTATGTACGTGCTTCTGAAGTGGAGTTTTTGAGCTCAGAGTGTGAGTGGAAACTCATTTTGAGAAAACAGCCTTGAAAGACAGCCAATGAGATTCCGTTCTCAGCCTAGACTCGCCTTTGAACTTTCGCGATTGGTTACTGATACAAAGGAAGTGTCCATATATGGATCACATAGCGTGATACAGGAAAAACAGAGCTTTCCAACGGTAGTACACATGTTATGTTTTGGACCACGGTCGCGGGAGTGCATGCAAGGTTAGAATGCTAACTTTTGCTGAATTTAGGAGAAATATACAGGCGCGAGTAGACACAATATAATGAAATAAACACCTAAATGTGTAAATCGGACTATTTTGTTGTAGTAGTGTGATAGAATACATGCTAAGGTAACATACTAGCTCAAAATCTCGAAATTGACCAGTGCATGAAAAAACGATGTTTTCACCTGCCGTGTCTCGCCTTAAGGATCATTTAAGTATTACTTTTGTCACAATTATTTCTCCTAATTTTGCCTTAGGAGAAATAAAACAAGCAAAAGATGAGACACATAGCAATAAGACAAGTAGGAGTCACATAAGAGATATTAGTTTGAGAAGCAGGAGAAATACAGGAGATCTCTTATATGTTTGAGTGTAGTCTCACTTACAACTTGTTTCTCCTTAGGAGAAATAATAGAGCAGATGGAGTCACATAAGAGATATTAGTTTGAGAAGCAGGAGAAATACAGGAGATCTCTTATATGTTTGAGTGTAGTCTCATTTACAACTTGTTTCTCCTTAGGAGAAATAATAGAGCAATTGAGGAGACATTGCAATGAGAAACTGTTGAGAAGTAGGAGTTACAATTGAGAAATCAGTTTGAGGGTCAAAAAATAGGGCACTCCATAGCATTTGAAACTTTTATTTTATAAAACAAAGCAAAACAGTTGTACTTTTAAAATGGACTTTAAGCAATGGGAGCTTGCACAGTTGCACTTTAAAATGGACTTCAAGCAATGGAAGCATGTTAATGCCTTGATATGTTCTTTTTATAATGTGTATTCTTATTTTTTTTTTTTTGTGTGTGTGAGTGTGTATGTGAGTATTATTTTTAAAAGCTGCACAAGCAAATTGCATTGTACGGACCAACTGCACAATGACAATTTAAGTCTATCTATAAATCATACAACATGGAGAAATGAACTAATAAACAATAACATAAACAAACTGAACTTGTGCCAAAGCGTGCCATACTGTGTACAATGGTGGATGAAAGCGTGGGCTGGTCAATCTGCGTCTTTTATCCTGGTGGTGGAACCAACCAAAGGGAGGAGGGAGAGAAGAGCAGAAAATAGAACATTGTTAGTTTGTGAGCCACTCAAAAATACAAAGTAAGACATTTGTTTGACCGTCTGCTTTCATAACTGTGGGAATTTTGATACAGCACAAAGATCAGACACACCTTATTAATCACTTAAACACAGAATGGGGGATGTGATAGCTACCACTCACATTTGCTATATGTTGCCCAATTGAAAAACAGATTGTATTGATATATTTGTCAAGCTTAAACAAGTTTGTTGAATTCACTCACCTCATCTAGTGAGTAAACTGTATTGTCAGGCTAGGATTAACCACTATCCAGCTTACCACTAGGCAAAACCTTGTTTTGGTTGGACTAAGCCTATTCAGTGTAAAAAAAAAATGAGCATCTGAAAATAGTTTAGTTCAGAGTCCTGATGTCAAAAAAGTAATTTGGGCAATTTTTTTGTCATCTGGGAGCTGGCTCCATAGTCAGAACGCATAACAACTAAATGCAGCGTTGCCTTGTTTAGTTCTGATAGTGGGTTTCAACAGGAACATTTCTCCTGTGATCAGTGAGGTTTAAGTGATGAGTATTGCTGGAACATGTCACACAGTCTCATTGAAGGGCAAATCTGGTGTAAACTGATTCAAAGCCTTGTTGTTCGAGCTCACCAGGCACTGTCCAAAGGACAAAGAACAATAAAATGTGTCATAACCTAGACAAGTTATGGACAAGAAAGTAAAGCTGACTCAATATGGCAAAAAAGCCTTCGGTATCTTCTTTCCATTACAGGGTTTCCCCAGGTTTGACCACCCCAAATAAGACTTTTTAAGACCACTTACATGAAAATTAAGACATACATCACACCCATTATGCGGTTGTAAAACACCAGATCAAATCCAAAATGACAATTAAAACAACACTTCCCCATGATGTGCTGTCCTCTCCTTTCAACTGATTATGTTGATTCATTGCTGCTGGTGCGAAAACCCAAAGTATTGTTTGCGCATATCCTAAGAAATTAGACTAGTGTAGTTGCCACGATAACAAAATTATTGTTTCGATACCGATACCATATCAAGAATTGCGATTTCGATACTTCTTCGATAATTCTTAAAAAATGTATTTGATTTGGGGGCCCAGACCACCTTGACATCATCAGTAATATTGAATATAGTGTTATCATTCACACCAGTGGGCCTCCTAGATTCTGCTTGACTCTTTCCACACACACGGAAAATTATGGCTTATTTCATATGTTTGTATTTCATATACCTTCGAATTCATATAAAGTGTACAGTTAATGTATAGTATTTTTTAATCTGCATAATTACTATTAATCTGCTTAATTGCTAAACATATTTAGTCATTTGAATACTTAATATTTATTTTTAAACTATTACACCTAGGCAAATTTTAATGTGGTGTGTAGGCCTAGGTGTAATTGAGCGTTTGTCACTTTAAGAAATACGTGAGTAATTACATAGCCTTCAGTCTCACGGTTTTAGGCTAGTGAATAATAGTTGCACATAATGCATAAGGATATGTGGATGCAATTCATTGCTGTCTGTCATTAGATAAAATAAATGTAAATAAAAAACTATCAAGTTCATAGAAGGGATCATGTTCAATAATGATTTTAGCACTAATTACGAATGACATACATGACCTGAGCTAGCAGAATTAGTTAGCAAGGAGCTTTCTCCAGATGTAAAAGTTTGCAAAGGTTGCGCTGCCTATTTCTAAATAACATTAAACCCAATAGTAGACCTACGTACATCTCATAGCCTAGGTAGGTTAGCAACACAAAGTTGAGAGGTGCAAGTGAGCAAATCAACTTGATATTAGCCTATTATTATGTGTTACCACAGAATCACTTAAGCTAAACTAGCAGCCATGTCTCGCTGTTTATGGCACAACAGCTGCGCATATGTGTGTGAGGAGAAAAGACGTACAGCCACAGGCTTGGGGAGGAGGCACTAGAAGCATGCCTTGTGCACACAAACAAGAACACGGTCATTCTTAAAAGTATTGATACTAATAAAATTAGGTATTGTGACAACTGCTAATAGTTATTGCGACACTTTTGTAGTATCGGTGCACTGTGAAACCCTAAATTAGACGATCTCTGACGTTAATCAACCCCCTGTAGAATTTTCACGTTGTTGTTTTTTCCTAGCCTCCTAGCCAGCTCTCATTAAAGTTTCCAATGACATACGCCTCAACACAGATTCAGGTAAAACATCAGTCCTAGTGCTACTGGACCTTAGTGCAGCATTTGACACTGTTGATCACAATATTTTACTACACAGACTAGAACACTGGGTTGGATTTACAGGCATAGTTATCAGCTGGCTAAAATCATATCTACAAGAAAGGAGCTTCTTTGTTGCCATCGGAAACTGTACCTCAACACCAATGTCCTTGACCTGTGGTGTTCCCCAGGGGTCGATCTTGGGGCCACTATTATTCAACCTCTATATGCTCCCACTTGGACAAATCATTCAAAATAATTTGATTTCATATCATAGCTATGCAGATGACACACAAATTTACTTAGCTCTATCACCAAACAACTATGGTCCTCTTGAATCTATGTGTCAGTGTATAGAACAAATCAACACCTGGATGTCTCAAAATTTTCTTCAGCTGAACAAAGAAAAAACTGAAGTAATTATATTTGGTAAAAATGAGGAAAGACTTAGGGTTGCCACTCTCCTTGACACAAAAGGGTTGAAGGCAAAGGATACTGTTAAAAATCTTGGTGTATTAATTGACAGTGATCTAAATTTCAACAGCCACATGAAAGCGACAACTAAATCAGCTTTTTACCACCTCAAAAATATTGTCAAACTCAGAGGGCTGATGTCAAAACATGACTTAGAAAAACTCATTCATGCATTTATCTCCAGCAGGGTTGATTACTGCAATGGACTGTTCACAGGCCTTCCTAAAAAGACTATTAAACAGCTTCAGGTGATACAAAATGCAGCAGCTAGGACTCTAACAAAAACTAAAAGAACTGACCACATTACTCCAATTCTTAAGTCCTTGCACTGGCTTCCAGTAAGTCACAGAATTGACTTTAAAGCACTATTGCTTGTTTATAAATCAGTAAATGGAGCAGGACCTAAATACTTGTCAGACATGCTTCAGCAGTACACACCTTCTCGTCCTCTCAGGTCCAAGGTGAAAAACCTGCTAGTAAAACCTACAGTTAGAACTAAACATGGTGAAGCAGCTTTTAGCTGCTAAGCGGCTCAGCTGTGGAACCAACCTTCGGAGACATTAAAAAGGCCCCAACTGTAGCCAGTTTTAAATCTAGACTTAAGACCAAACTGTTCTCAGACGCTTTCTGCTAACTGTGCCGAGTTACAAATTCTGAATCTGCCTCGATAATTATTCTACTTTGTCTTTTATTACTTGTTTTTACTACTTTTGCCTTTGTTTTTGCTTACTAATTATTCTTTATTTTTAAATGATTTTACCTTGTGTTTTATGTTTTCTTTTTATTATGATCTTTACCTTTTAACTATTCTTTGACTATATTGCCCTTCTATGCTTTTATTTGTTATTATTGTTTGGTTTTGTTTATGTAAAGCACATTGAATGACCTCTGTGTATGAAATGTGCTATATAAATAAACTTGACTTGACTAGAAATCTAGACGCACCCTAGTGCTTAATTTGCTCAGCCTGTACGTCTAGTATCAAACCATAGGGATTTCTATTGGCTGACGCCGTGGACGTCATCCAATCACAGCGCTCTATTTTGTTAGAGAGTCTTAAGGCAGGCTTAACAGGATGGCGACAGTCCTGCGACAGTAAACAACAAGGAAGGTGGCTATGGCAAACGAAGAGCGGTTGTTTGAATCGGCGTTGCCGTCAACTTTGGAGGAGTTGGACTTGTGCTTTTCTTTGAAAGTTGAGCAACACAATGCACTTAAGTCATTCCTTTCGAAGAAGGATGTATTTGCCGTTTTGCCGACCGGATGGTATATGATATGGTCGTAGCGCTGGCCTATTGCATGCCTAGGCAGTTTGAAAGACAAATCTTTGCCCGCCCCTTGGATTAAGCGAGGTGAATGGCTCGATTCCAGACTATACATTTCAATGATATAGGATGGCCCGCCAGGCTAGTTTTTTCCCCCATTTCACCTTGCTTGCAGGCTAGTATAATTAAAATTGAAGACCTTCGTTTAAAAAATTAAGACTTTGGCAACGGAATTTAAGACTTTTTCAGACCTTAATTAAGGAACATGACATTTAAGACCGTTTAAAGACTTTTAAGACCCCGCGGCTACCCTGCATTATGTCAGGAATACCAAAAGTACTTCTATACGGCTCTGGGCTATACTTCCCTGTCCATAACTCAGAATTGGCTGTGCCACATTTTCTTTTTCCTATTAACAGCACACAGTGATTTCCAACAAGAGCTATGGATTAATCCATACCGGATTTGTCCTTTAAGTGATTTGTAAACAAGGAGTGCTTTAGGGTCAATCCGGTAAATCAAAGACAATGACTCAATATTACATCTAAATTAGCCCAAAACATTTAGCTCTAATCACTCAAGAGACACTGACAATTGTCAAGAACAAAAACAAAATACAGAAAATACAGTATACACCAGGGGTATTCAATTAATCTTCAGCGAGGTCGTTACGGAAAATTTCCTCAAGCAAAGGTCCGGAGCATCATAATGTTTAGGCTATGTATATGTATGTATGTATGTATGTATAATATATATACAGGGGCGGAGCCAGAGGGGTGGCTCCAGGTGGCACAGGCCACCCTTGAGATTCGATTGGCCATCCCAGGTGCCACCCCAAATCCTAGTCTACGATTGGCCATTAACATGGTGTAAGGCGGGACCTTTCTTGATGCACTTGCAGCAGTGTGAAGTGTCAGACGTCAGAAATGTAAGTGGCAAACACACTTGCCTTTATTGGCCTGCGGCACAATTGAACTGCGGAACGAAAGGTTTCCCCGATCAGGAAATACTCCTTAATACGCAACTTTGTGTAGGCTTAACAGAGGTAGCCTAAATATCGTGCCTATGACGATGACGGCTTTAAAAAAACAAACATTTATTTCACTTGTCTCGCTGGATTGAAGGCAGAATGTGGGCTGTTGCGCAAATAGATGAATGAGGGTCGGGAGATTCCGTTAACAAAAACCTAAAGTTTTGCTAACATTTTCTCCATTATTATCGTAAAATATGTCTCCATGCAGGGCAGGGCTGGTTCTAACCTAGGCTAGGCTACTATATTTGGGTGGGCTGGTAGAAACTTTGGGTGGGCAACATAGCAAAGCTGTCAAATTGGATCAAAACTAACATAAACACAAAACAAACACAAAACAATCAGTACTACCTAGCTTGAGTTGCAGGCAGGACAGAACAGCCAGGGATAGGCAGTATGTCTGATACATGTATGTCAAATACAAAATAGTATGTTGTCATTTTTATTTTATTTAGTTGGAAAATCGGCATCATATTTTGTATCAAAATACTTTATAGGTTTGTAGTTTAAAAATAGTGCCAAATTCTTTTGGTAAAACCAATAACCTACTTTTGGTGATGTGATTATAAAAGTGCAAAACAATGAATGCAGCACTGGTGCTGACTTGTAATTTGCCCAGAGTTGTTGTGATCAGAATATTGAGATTCAGGGAGATAAGTTTCTTGAGAACTTTAGTCATCCAATTCAAACACATGGAAGTCATCCAATTCAAACACATGGAACCGGTTATGTGGTTGCCCTGCAAGAAGTTGCACCATGTGCAACGTGCACAATGTTTGCACACATCCACAATACACTCCTTCATACCAACCTCAAGTTTCTTGAGAACTTTAAAGTTCTCAAGAAACTGATGATTAATCATCTAATCGGAAGACATGGAACCGGTTATGGTTGCCCTGCAACAAGTTACCCCACGTGAAAATTTAATTAATAATTTGCCCAGACTTGTTGTGATCATAATATTGAGATTCAGGAAGATGAAATTGCTCACATACACAATACACTCCTTCATACCAACCTCAAGTTTCTTGAGAAAATAAACAAATAGACAAAAAAGCAGGTCAAATTATTGTAACAGCTACAAAAATAGATGGCCATAGAGTGGGGGAAATGTCTTGGATGAGTATATTTTGTATATCTTCATTTACAGTAATATAATAAAATTGATTATATTTTAATGTCCCCATGATGGAATTTGTTTTAGAACAGCATAGCCCAGGGACAGACAACTTAGATAATTAACTTTAATATGTTTGTATTACATTTTATTCAAATACAAATACATTTTATGTGAGAGTAAGGTATTTGTGTTTTTTTGTCCTTCAATTTATGAGTATGGTGTTTGCATCTGGTTTCCCTAATGTATTTGTGCTAATTTCACATCTTGAGCCTGTTTCTGTTTATCTGGATGTTTTACCTCATGCCACCCTTGAATCAGTGCCTCACTAGTGCCACCCTTGTTAAAAATGTCTAGAATCGCCACTGTGTAATATTAGGATGAATGGATGGAGCCTAGTTGTAGATAGATAGATAGATAGATAGATAGATACTTTATTGATCCCCAAGGGGAAATTCAAGAAGATTGTAGGCCTAGGCCTAATGTTTAATGTGAAATAAAATAAGTAGCCTAAAAGGCAACATTCGAAATGAGGAGAAATAAGGCAAGATAAGAGTGATTGGGGAGAAAAACTGAGTAGCCTTGGCTATTTTAAAGATCTTAAAGTGAACTTAAAATAAAATTTGAGCTGAGACAAGGCTGGTTACTTGAACCCATTAATCAGCAAGTTTAATTTAATTTAGTTTTTTTTATGTTGACCCGAAATCCTGGAAACCCAGGAACATCACGTTGTTGGGCAGTGAATGCATGTCGGCTTAACTAGATTGTGGTGGATCAATCATATTGCCTTTTTAAATTGTAAAATATTCTGTGGTCTCAGTTCACTGTTGAATGGGCCTAGCCTACCCTATGCTTGCTCAATATGCTTTGTCTAGTAGAGGTGCTTCAAATTGGCGCTTTTAAAAATCGCCTGTCTCAGAATAGAAGAGATCCAGGGCAGAGTGCGAATTACCCCACCATAATTGGGGGGTACTGCTCCTTCACTTTTTCTATGACCATCATGGTCCACTACCATATCAATCCCCACCGTGATCGCCAAGTGCAACATGTGTTGTGCAATACATACAAGGTCTAAACATGCAACAAACTGATAATCAGTCATTGTTCTTATATATTCTGTTGTCTCCCTGCGGCCTGTTCACGGTTATATCCTGTGCCTCTCCTGTCTGCTGGCCCTCCTTTCCTTAACACAATGTTCCTACAGTGAAAATAGGAGTTGACTTGTATTGTAACTGTAATGATATTGTTTCACAATATCAGAAACATTATCTGACCCCCCCAAAACTAATATTTCTGTCTCTTTGCAATTGATATCAATGATTAATATGATTGCTCTCAGTAAAAAAGCATGTTTAAAAAAACACCTTTTCTATGTGTGCCACGGAGACGCTGATTAATGCAGTGCTCATTATATACATGATTAGAGTCTCGTGACGCCGGCTACTGCGTGTGTAGGTCAAAGTCTGCCGATCGCGGCATTCCCCTATTTTGTAAAATTGATTTTTATTCCTCTGGGTGTTGCAATTAATATCAATGATTAATATGATTGCCCTCAGTAAAAAAGCACAAGAAACAGGGCGCAAACAGTTACAAACAGTCAGGTTCTTTGCTTCATAAGATGTCGCGGGCGATCGGGAACGCAATGACCAGAGGGGGCCGTCGCGTAAAACAACGTGAGACCGCGGAACGGCCGTCGGATTCGAACCGGCGACGCAATTCTTAAAGTGCTATATAGCACAGCGCTGCCTTTTCTATGTGTGCCACGGAGACGCTGATTAATGCAGTGCTCATTATATACATGATTAGAGTCTCGTGACGCCGGCTACTGCGTGTGTAGGTCAAAGTCCGCCGATCGCGGCATTCCCCTATGTTGTAAAATTGATTTTTATTCCTCTGGGTGTTGCAATTGAGGGCAATTCTGCGCAAAACTGTCACATCCATATTTAGCCTAGTTGGCGTTACGGACGTGACAGTTTTGCGTGGTATTGCCCCCGTATCGTTATATAAAGCTCTGTTCTCGCTGTCTAGCTTCCTCCTCTTTGAGCAACCGATGATTTGAAAATAACTTACTTATCGTTAACTTAGATATCCATCTGATTGTTTCTCGTCCCGTCTCCTCTCCTCGCTCGTTTCAGGCTCTTCCCCATAGTAGGCTACTTTACTCACTGACTCGACTTTATCAGAATTCACAGATTTCACTGGCTGAGTAGCAGCAAGCGAAATGATGGTTCCTGAAGCTCCTGAAGTAAATGCTGTTATCCTAACCAACGAAACATTTAGCGCAGCTTTGAAATCTTACGTGAAAATCTAAATTAGGCTATTATGGTCTGGGTCCGGATAGGATCACGTCACGGTCCGGACTCGGATCGGGGTCCGCCATTTGGTGATTCCTGGTATACACCATATAACAAATATTGTTGGTGAGTTAATCATTTTGGCCATGTCATTTTTTTAAACTTTTGATGTATGTTCAGCCCATCTGTAAAATATCTTAGTAAAATAAAACCTAGTGGAAATTTCGCCTCTATCATTTCTATGACAATGTGATTTTGTAGCTTTCGTAGCTACACAGTTTGATGTTAACTGTATAAAGGTTGAATAATTTTAGTGCAATAGAGGCCTACCCTTTATAAAAAGCCCACCAATAATGCTCACCACAATTGGAAATAGTTTAAATTACCCCAGCTTCATGGATGTTTTGGAACCTCCAGCCCTCGTAACAAAAGCCTTCTTGACCTTTGCAGATTCCACAGCTGTCCATCCGCAGAGCGTTCCACAGTGCATAACGTAGGCTGCAAATAAAAAGCAAAATCAATCTATCAGTGTGGTAATAATAGCTCTGAAACTGGCAGTTCCAGTCATTGATTTTGATTAGCTGAAACGTGTTCCTTTCTGTTGTAATTCCCAAGTTACACAAAGTTACACAAGGTTACACATCCTTGTGTACACATTCCTACGCAAAGAATGGTAAAAAATGAAGTTGTTACAAGCTGTGGCCAATGTTCCACTTACCATTGTGTGACAGTCTACATGAACTATTTATTGGTGTAGGGGTGTCTTTATAAAACCATCAACTGTGCATAAGTTAAGACAACCAGAGGATACAATAAATCATCTGTTGGAAATTGATCTTAATGCCTCAATTAAAAAATGAGGAAAAAATCCAACCTTTAAACACACCAATATTCTTTGTGAATGAACCAGGTATCGTAAATTAATAAATGTTATTCCTTAAAATACAGGGGGCATAAGTAAGGAACCCCCTATGTTAAAATCCCATAGAGGCAGGCAGATTTTTATTTTTAAAGGCCAGTTATTGAATGGACTCAGGATACTATGCATCCTGATAAAGTTCCCTTGGCCTTTGTAATTAAAAGATAGATAGATAGATAGATAGCCCCACATCACATACCCTTCACCATACCTAGATATATCATGGTTTTATTTCAGTTAGGCTAATAGCTGGTTTGATTTGCATGCTACAGATTATATTAATTGCAAAAGAAATGTTGACTGGTAAGTTATTCATGACTGCAGATGCTGACTTGCCTATTTCTCGATCCCTCGACCGCAGCAACGCTACTTCCTAGTTTACCTGAGTTACAAGAATGCCCTTTCACTCCTGTTACAATATGCTGTAATTTATAGCAGGTTAAACAAAAGTGAGAACATATTGTGGGGGAAAATATACTTACCATTTTGGTACGCTGTTTGTTCAGCAATTTGATCTGATGGTCTAGCGTAGTCTTCCAAAGAAGCTGCCGGCCTCTTTTCAGTGGAATTGAGCTGGAACCAGTTTAAACCAGTGGCAATAACGTTAGCTTCGTCATCTTGACTGACATCCCAAAGACATTTTAAAATTCCGTGCATTTTGGCTACAGCATGGCTTAACACCATTCAAAACATACAGACTAAAGCTGTATAAGGCAAAGTAAGCTAGCAACGTTAAATTGTCTAACGTTAGCTTTATATACAAGCGGCACAGCCAGTGATGTAACTTACAAGTAGCTAACATTAACTAGCTAGCTAACTTTATGTGCTGCTTCGTCAGGTTGTTCAATGATATATTGAGTCTAAAAATATGCAAGAACGTTAGCAAATTACCAAAATGTTAATGTACCTTCTCTGAATTTTCGTGGTGGCAAGTTCTGCACAATCCTTCATACCCACACACCGTTTCACTTGGTTTCACTGGGCGCCAAATCTAGACTGCATTTTCTGGTAGGAGTCTTCTGCACACGAGTTTGTCACGTCCGACCATCATAGACCTCTGGAGTCTAACTTGATTTCTCTAACTTGCTAACAAGTCGCAAGTTAGCTCTGGGGTAGCAAAAATCAAATTGTGCCGCCTTCACGTACCATTGATTATAATATCTACTCGAAGGTTGAAGACAAAAGTGCGTTCAGGAAAACGTCTGCGTCTCCGATTTCGTCGTCTCCCTGCCCGAGAATTTAAAAGGTGATCTCCTTATATGGGCATAGATGGTATCTTTTTTGTAGGCGAACTTCAGAGGTCTGTCAGAGCATCGTCATGTGTGGTGGTCACATCACATGGTTAGGCCTACTGTTTGCAAATGTGAACTTGAAAATATGTGCAATTAAAACAAATAAGCCAATGAAAATCATTTGAGAATTGTTGTACAACAGCTAGAGCTCTTACAGATCAGACTAATTTATAAAACAAATAGGTCTGGATGAGCATTACATTAGTTCACTTAGAGAGCTCTCTGATGAATAAGCCTGAGTAAAATATGAGATATATAAATTGAGCAAGTGTGAGTATTGTATAAGCCTTTGCTGAGATCTCTTTTGTAAATCAAAAAAGGACTAAACTGAAATGACTAGAATGAGAACGGTTCAAGCTTGTGAAGAGATCTCTTTTACAGAACTGATGGAGCCTAATCTGAGATTTATCAAAAAGATCTGAAATGAGAATTGCATGAGTTTACAGAGAGAGCTCTCTGGTGGATCAGCCTGAGTAAAATATGAGATGTATAAATTAGACAACACTGAGCATTATTTAAAATATTGATGAGATCTCATTTGTATATTAAAGGGAGTCTACACTGAGATAACTTAACTCTTTTGCTCCAGAGACAAACCTGAGAAGCGGGAAACAAAAGCAATAATCTCATTTTTATATCACTGTGATCTCATTATTGTCTAGGAGAAACAATTGAGAAAGAGAGGAGCTCTCATTTTATCATTTTCTTTCCTCTGGGGGAGCAGGAAGCTTGGAGAAACAAGTAGCCTGTATTTAAGCAAAATGGCCATACTTTCTATGGGGCCTTCATTAAATTTACAACTGGAAAATCTATACCAAAACTGGAATATGTAATCTGATATAATTCACATACCCATCATCTCGCATATGTGCTCCTGTGACTAGTGAATTGGGGAGAGCAAGGATGGCCTTGATGCTTTGGCCCAGGCATCCAACACTCTTTATAGCACAGCACACAGTATTCCATTTTCCCTGCAAAGCTTCACTACATTTAGTTAAAACAGATATTCCTAGGTGGAGATATCAGATATCAAAATGTATATAAAACACTGGAGGATGATTTAGGAGTTTGCGACCCTATGACATTTTAGTCATTGATTAAATCAATGTAATTTGAGGCTAACTGTGTAAATATACACTTTAGATCATCACAAATAACATGCAAACCTGTCATTTCCCTCACCAATGAGCTCTATGTAGAGGTCCTTATCAATATCAAAAAGGATCTCATAAACCAGGTTTTTCTATTTAGGATGAATCACCCCTGAGCCTGCTCGCTCTGGTTTTCTTTTCATCATAGGACTACTTCTACCAAATAGCCCTCTGTGATGTTACGAGAGGCTGCGTCCTGGAGGGGCGCTACATTCCCTTGAGATGGCTGCAATCACAGACAGCTTTGGCTCCATCTGCTGGTGGAGTTGGAAACTCCACCCCTCAACACACGATATCCCAACACACCTGAGACTGATCAGTACCTGATGAGCTGAAGGGCTTTTTAAGGCTCAGAGACACAGTTAGTGTTAGAGTGGGGTTTGGGAGACAAGCTCCAAGTTGTGCTCTCCCTGGAGGAACAGACCGTCCAAGTGGCACTTTCCATGTGGATTACCTGAAGACTGAAAGACTTACCGCTGGATTGGCCATGGGCTGCAGCACTGACTAAAGTAAGGCTGAAGACAGTTTATCAAGAGGATACTTACCTGAGGGAATCAGGATTATGATTTCACCATTGAAGAGATATTGTTTAAGTTTTGACTGTTGAAGATCAACCTTATCCTTAGTTACACTTTTGAATTTGGAAAACCTTTTCTGTTAATTCCCAAGAACTTTATTAAAATCCTTCATTGTATTCTAACCTTGTGTCCTTGCGCTACTTGAACTGTCCCGCTGAGAACCCGTGTAGCCTCAAAATTATATTTGGTAAAAATGAGGAAAGACTTAGGGTTGCCACTCTCCTTGACACAAAAGGGTTGAAGGCAAAGGATACTGTTAAAAATCTTGGTGTATTAATTGACAGTGATCTAAATTTCAACAGCCACATGAAAGCGATAACTAAATCAGCTTTTTACCACCTCAAAAATATTGTCAAACTCAGAGGGCTGATGTCAAAACATGACTTAGAAAAACTCATTCATGCATTTATCTCCAGCAGGGTTGATTACTGCAATGGACTGTTCACAGGCCTTCCTAAAAAGACTATTAAACAGCTTCAGGTGATACAAAATGCAGCAGCTAGGACTAACAAAAACTAAAAGAACTGACCACATTACTCCAATTCTTAAGTCCTTGCACTGGCTTCCAGTAAGTCACAGAATTGACTTTAAAGCACTATTGCTTGTTTATAAATCAGTAAATGGAGCAGGACCTAAATACTTGTCAGACATGCTTCAGCAGTACACACCTTCTCGTCCTCTCAGGTCCCAGGTGAAAAACCTGCTAGTAAAACCTACAGTTAGAACTAAACATGGTGAAGCAGCTTTTAGCTGCTATGCGGCTCAGCTGTGGAACCAACTTTCGGATGACATTAAAAAGGCCCCAACTGTAGCCAGTTTTAAATCTAGACTTAAGACCAAACTGTTCTCAGACGCTTTCTGCTAACTGTGCCGAGTTACAAATTCTGAATCTGCCTCGATAATTATTCTACTTTGTCTTTTATTACTTTTTTTTTACTACTTTTGCCTTTGTTTTTGCTTACTAATTATTCTTTATTTTTAAATGATTTTACCTTGTGTTATGTTTTCTTTTTATTATGATCTTTACCTTTTAACTATTCTTTGACTATATTGCCCTTCTATGCTTTTATTTGTTATTATCGTTTGGTTTTGTTTATGTAAAGCACATTGAATGACCTCTGTGTATGAAATGTGCTATATAAATAAACTTGACTTGACTCATGAAATCACACCACCTAGTAGTTTTTCTATTTAGGATGAATCACCCCTGAGCCTCTTCGCTTTGGGTTTCTTTTCATCTCAGGACTACTGCTACCAAATAGCCCTGACTCCCTACGGAGGAGATTTATTTAATTTTTTATTTATTTATTTTTATTTTACTCACCGACCGTTTGCCTTTTTGCTTGATCACTGGTTCTCACACCGACGTCTCAGGAGAATTCCCTTTCAGTAGGATCCCGTCACCGGGGGTCAGAAGATCAGCCCTCTCGCTTTGCTGTCCTCAGACAACCAAGGGCTTTCAGTATTCCAAGGTCCCAGACCTCACCGTGTACGTTTTTTCAGGAAGCTGGTTCTGACCCTAGATGTTGGGATCCCGGGACCTCTCGCAATTCTGTTAGGTTAGTCAATTCGGAATCAAGAAGATGAGACGGGAGCCGGTGATCAAAATCATTCAATTATATTGAATCTTTGCAAAGACTGAGGATGGTACAACACAGCTGGTTGAAACAAAGACATTCTACGTTTTAAACGTCCCACATACTCGACGCACCCGACCAGTAGCGCGACAATGTGACGTCACAGAAGCGCCGTAACCATTTATACTCGCGCGTGGTGGTCGCAACACTAGTTGCAATATTCTCCTGAACAGAGGTGTCGCTGTTGTGAAAAGACTAACATTAACTACTTACACAGCAGAAGAAGCTGCAGTAAGAAACACCAGTAGCTAGCCTCTGTGATGGTACTTCAGACTTTGGTTGCTACTATTCACAACTACCATCATCATTATCATGTAGTTTCCAAGGTGTGTGCACAGGTAGATAGATAGATAGATAGATAGATAGATGGATATATAGATAGGTACTTTAGTCATCCCGAGGGAAATTTTAATAATTTAAACAGTTTAGTTAGCTAGCTAGCTAGCAGCTGGCTGAGTTTGTGTAATTTCCTGAAGTGGAAAGAGATTTTGTTCAGGCCTTAATAGATATTCTTTGTTTGAAAATAAATCGTTTCTATTCTTTCCTCTTAATTCCATGTGTTGCAACTCTCACTGGTAACTTTGTTAACTTATCCAGCAAACTATTAAAAATTCACGACTGTAACAAAACACTGCAACTCGCTTGCCCTCGAACTAGTCCATCTTCCTGTTTCCGCCTTGTCGCGCTCGTCTGAAAAAAAATGAGTGGTGCGCTACCTCGCGCTACACGGCCAAAACCCTGGCGCGCCAGAGAGATCTACGTCATTTTGACGTCACATTGTCGCGCTACCGGTCGGGTGCGTCAGGTATGTAGAAGCCTTAAGAGTGCTTATATACTTCAGTGGCTATACAATTCAAGCGTAACTACACCCATAGTCCTACAACTCAAGCGTGACTACTCGGTCACTTAATCAAATGTTGGTGGTTTGTTACCTTACTTGTTGTGAGCAGATCTCATATATTAGAATCTCAGGCTTCTGAGTATATCTTATTCTAGGGCTAGAGCCTGAATCACCAGGGGAAAAACGGTAAGCTGGGCTTTGGCAACCTAAAGGCTTCTACATACCTGACGCACCCGACCGGTAGCGCGACAATGTGACGTCAAAATGACGTAGATCTCTCTGGCGCGCCAGGGTTTTGGCCGTGTAGCGCGAGGTAGCGCACCACTCATTTTTTTTCAGACGAGCGCGACAAGGCGGAAACAGGAAGATGGACTAGTTCGAGGGCAAGCGAGTTGCAGTGTTTTGTTACAGTCGTGAATTTTTAATAGTTTGCTGGATAAGTTAACAAAGTTACCAGTGAGAGTTGCAACACATGGAATTAAGAGGAAAGAATAGAAACGATTTATTTTCAAACAAAGAATATCTATTAAGGCCTGAACAAAATCTCTTTCCACTTCAGGAAATTACACAAACTCAGCCAGCTGCTAGCTAGCTAGCTAACTAAACTGTTTAAATTATTAAAATTTCCCTCGGGATGACTAAAGTACCTATCTATATATCCATCTATCTATCTATCTATCTATCTATCTACCTGTGCACACACCTTGGAAACTACATGATAATGATGATGGTAGTTGTGAATAGTAGCAACCAAAGTCTGAAGTACCATCACAGAGGCTAGCTACTGGTGTTTCTTACTGCAGCTTCTTCTGCTGTGTAAGTAGTTAATGTTAGTCTTTTCACAACAGCGACACCTCTGTTCAGGAGAATATTGCAACTAGTGTTGCGACCACCACGCGCGAGTATAAATGGTTACGGCGCTTCTGTGACGTCACATTGTCGCGCTACTGGTCGGGTGCGTCGAGTATGTGGGACGTTTAACAGCCCTGGTCTGCCTGTAAGTCTCTGGTTTACCCGTTGCTGCGTGTTCAGCTCCCTTACAGGTGTTTCCAGAGGCCCATCCCCAGAACCAGGACTAAGATCACCTGCCTCCATTTTGTTCCAGAGGAAAAACAAACACTGTAGAAATGTATTAAATGACGATTCAATGGCACATAATTTTCCAAAACTGGCAACTCTAACAAGAATATCAAACAAGGCATTACATGTCTCTTTTAGCATTGACACGAAAATAAAATAATGCATGTTGACACAAACACAAACCAAAACAAAACGTGTGCCACTCTTAAATTCAGTCAAGAGTTACTTCTCTTATGTTATGCTATCAACATCAAAACATATTTTTTAAAAGATAAGTTAAGACTCCTCTGACAAGCAACACCTTCAAATTGGTCAAACTTAGATATTTAACTTCATAATTCAAGTGTAATAAATCTCTCTCTCTCTATCCCTCCCTCTCTCCCCACTGGCTCCCTGACCTTCAAGTGCAACACACACGTCAGAGAAGACCTGTGGGGTATACTACGAAGCATGTTAGACATATCGAGGCTTGACAAAGCCTTGACTCAGGGGTATAAGTGAAGTGATAATACATCACATAACTGCAATCGGAGTGTCAAACTAGGCTTTCAGCTCAGATCTGTGCGCGTTCTCGGTGTTGGGATGACTTTGGCCAATCGTGTAACTTGGAGACGCACAAGACCGCCTCTATTTAAAAACAATTACTTCCGCATTCATGAGCGATAGCTTAGGGGCCGTTTATACGAGAACGATTGCGAAGGAAGACGACAAAATATTTTATCATAAGTGCCTTTCGTTTACACGGCGACCCCGCCATCGGGGCTTGAAGACGCAAAAATCTGAAGACTCCTTCCAGAGTGTAGAGTTTTGAAGACGACCCGGGTTGCGTCTCCGTCTAAACTGCTAAACCAAAGATCCTTGATTACTTCTCTGGCTAAACTGTCAAATTAGAATGTCTGCGCGTGACGTACTGGGGTTCTATCACACCACCGCCCAGCGGTCTGGAATGCATATCCAATCGAATATCACATACTCTTGCGTCTTCATATAAACAAAGATTTCCCCCTGAGAATGCTCGTCTAAACGCGAATAAAAAAATGAAGACGAGCACAACCTCCTCCCGACCAGGTTTGGTTGACAGCATAAGATGCCATGGTGATATAGCGACACTAAAACAAATCCACTTTCGTGTCACAGCATACCCTAGCTTTGAGCGCAACATACCTCGCTAACCCACTAATCGAGATTCGTAGTACACCCCACTGTACTTAAGTGTGTTGGGGCTGTATTTTGGGCACCAGCGCATGGCGTAAAACTCGTTATTCACCCGCGGAAAGTTTAATTTGGTATTTTGCACGTTTATTTTTTAAGCATTGCGCCCAGGGGTGTGGCAATTAACAACCTAGGGAGGGGCCTGGTGCGTTGTCTAAAAATCGCTATCATACACCTAAACCTGGTCAGAAGTCACTGGCGAGTTGTTCATATGCTATTTTAAGAGCGCATGTCAACAGTCATATTGGCAGGTGCACGCACCATCCTTCTATCATTCATGAACGCACAACAGCGCACATCCATGCAAAGCATTACAAATTGCACGATTACAATGGGAAACATTATTATGAATTACGAAATACTGTACATCTCATAATGAGTAGTCATTCACCATCATTTGCAAATTGGTAATGACGGTTAAAAGTGATTAGGGGAGAGGCGAGAGACACGTATGGAGCACAGCTGAAGACGCACTGTCATGAGATATAAGCAACTCCTCTGCAGGATAAATGTTTTATTCAGTCATTTGAGCAATATTAGGGTAAGTGTTGCTTTTTCCAGCCTATGTTTTCGGTGGTAACCCATTCAGTCAATAGTGAAAGTAACTGCATATAACTGTCTTGTCGTTGACTGACTCCTTGGTGCAGTTAGTTTCACTTTGCCAATGAGTTCAAATAATACACGAGTGCAAATGCGTGAAGGCTATGCTAGGTTTTGAATGCCAAAATACAAATGCATTTATTTGACATATCGCGCGTTGCGCCGTTAAAGGGAATGACAGATGTTATTCTCATTGGTTTAAAATGATGTTACGCCCCAAACACAACCATATGACTGATTAAAAAACCTAGTAACACCTTGTTGTGCCATGCGCTCCACGTTTGATAACGAAACCCCTCCCAATGTTAACTGGACATCCTACTAAATTTGAATAGACTTTTGACGAGTGACGATGCACTTTAGAATGTCATGATAGGGCCCTTAGTGTTTTCCATACCAGCAAGAGTGCCCTCAATGGTGACCACAGAATATCCTTTACCCAGGGCTCTCAAGTTTTGAAGTTTGCAAGGAGTGAGACTTTGTTTCTCAGGGGGGAGGGGGCGTGGCATTGGACAGTGCCACGCCCCCTGATCGACGTACATGAAAGTCCTACGTCTGCTTGAACTACTCGTGGCCAGGGGCGGACCTGGACACTTTGAGGGCCCGTCCACACGGAGACGCTTTTTAGGTTAAACGCAGAGGTTTTGCTTCGTCTTGGCCGAGCGTCCAAACGAATCCCGTAAACGCACTGCCCGAAACCGCACTTTTCTGAAACCTGGTCCCAGAGTGGAGAAATCTGAAACCGTAGCCCGTTTGAATCATAGACAGTAAAAGAAATGGACGAACAGACTCCGTCGTTTTCAATGAGAGGGCACTGAGTCAAATAGAAAGATTTTTCAGTTGGTCCCCCCAGTACTGCGCAGCCTCACACTTAACTTCGTGACGATAGCCATAGAACTGAATCTTGTAACTCATATGATAGACACACAGAAATTCTTCTCACATTTCCTTCGCCTTCAAAGTCATCAAAGTTAAACATTTATTTATGTATTATTATTAATATCATCCTCACCAAGTCGTGTTAATGTTGAAGCTACCATACATGATCATCTTCAAAAACAGTCATGCTAAAACAAAACAAAAAAGTTATAGCCTTGAAGCTATTTTCTTTCCACTTTTCCGACCTACGGTCAATCCATCGAAAACCTCTGAAATGATTACTGCCGTTTTTTTTTTTTTTTTTAAATTAGGTTGCCTCTGTGTAATGCTTTACCTTAACATACGGTCGTGTATGCTAGGTTTTGCTTACGAGTTACCGTCATAGACAGTAAGGTGGACTGAGCTTCTTATCCAAACAATACGGTGATCTCCCTACGGCGCGAAAGAGAGATTATGTCAAAGCTAGCTTCCCTCCAACCAAACAAGCTAACCATTCTTCTTACGGGTAACCAACATTACGGACGAGGTAGTGGAGTCTGTTTTGCCTTTGTAGTGTTTATGTTGATTACACAAAAGCTACAATATCAGCACAGGATATATGTTATATGAAGTTATGGTATTTCAAAAAAATCCTAGAATGAATGGACTTCTATGGGAGTTAGCAGAGAGGTGGTCCCTCCAGCCTACATCGATTCTTCTACTTCCGGGAATTCGCCTGCCCCCTTGGTTTGAATTCGTTTAGACAGCGAAACCGCACATCCTGCTTGCGTATCGATGATGTCACCTCAGCTGCCCTGGACTTGCACTTATAGTATTGCTTAACAATACTAGTTTTCATACATGACATTACCTACGATTACACTCCGTAAGATAAATATCACAACAGGTGCTGCGCAGCGCCGATAGCTTATGACTTGGTGGACTGAACACTGTTTTTCCCGTTTTTTTTAATGCATTCTAGCTACTGTCAGTGACACGAGAGAACTTAAGTTATTAGGAAAGTGCGGTGTAAGTTCAGGCTACATTAATTTGTGCGTAGTGCCAGTGTCATTCATTTATTTTACATGTCTTACAACATATATACATGCATTCACAGTCGAGTGAAATCAGATTTAAGCATACAAAGACGCTTAGAACTCACGTTATGCCGATGGTAGCACACTGATTGCTCCGAGCCCCCCCCCCACACACACACACCACAACCCTAAAACTAAAACACACTTTATTCTGTAATAATGGGACGCTGAGGCCTACTCAAATACAACAAATATTTTTTGCCATAGATGACAATCAAGAAACAGTTGTAAAAACCTTTGAAAGTATTACAATTATGAATGTTTGTGTGTGTGTGTGAGAGAGAGAGAGAGAGAGAGAGTGTGTAAGCTAGGGGTTTGGGGTCTCTGTGTGTGAATATACTCCATGTAGCTATGTAGGCTACTGTATGAGAGTCTGTCCATGTAGGCTAGGTGTAGAAGAGAGGGGGAGAGAGAGAGTGAGTGTGTGCGTGCGAGCGAACTAAATGAGGTGTTCGATCTTCCAAAAAGCCGACATCCAAAACAATAAACAGCGTATGCACTGACCGAATAAACTAGCCATTTTCTCCATTTTTTTCTCCATTCATGGTCATGTAATAATGTTCAACCGTGAATCTTCTGGGTGGTTTATCTGCATTTTTGGGGAATTCAAAGTTATTAATTTGCACGGGGCCTTTTTTTAACGATTTCAACCCGCTCTGCATCTCTTACGGTGTCTTGCCATAATGCAGGGTCGTCACTGATAACTGTAGTGCTAGGTATCGTGTTAGGGCTACTCACGTTACTGGTTTCGTTGTACCCAAAGCTTCTGCTACTGAAATGGTGTCCGTAGCAGCACCAACAGCACCAGTGCGGACTTCGGCAGTGACAGTGATCTTGTTCCTCACGACTGTTTCACTTAGATCAACATCATAATCATCATCATCAGTAGAAGAATATGTAGTGCAAGTTGCCGGTGGTGGTGCATCGGTGCCACAGCTAGCATTAGTTACACCACCCAGCTCAGCCGATGTTGCAGATGTTGTTGCATCACTGTCCAAATTACTTTCTTCCGTTGAAGAATTCTTCGACTGGAAGAAGTTGGTTAATTTAGGCAATTTCTTTCTAAATTCTTCCTCCTCCCTTTTTCTTTTTCGTTTATCACTTCCACTCTGGAAACGTTTCATGGCTGCTGTCAATCGCTCTACTCCACACCTTACCAAGACCTCGTTCAGACTAGCTAGTTCCTGCTATGACAGGAATATTTTTTTTAAAAATTTATAATGGATTAGAATATATTGTTTGGATGCGGTGATCATTTATTTAAAAAAAAAAAAAATAAACGATATGAGGATGACGAGGCCCCCTGGTGGCCGAGGCCCCAGGCAATTGCCTGACCATGCCTAATGGCAGGTCCGCCCCTGCTCGTGGCGCCACGCCCCCGATCAACAGACCCACCCTCCCCATGTCCCATCGACCAAGCTTCATGAGAGCACAAATTCCATTATTTCAAACACACTGTTTTATTTATTCTAGAACCCTATAATAAATAATAATAAATAATAACATAAATTATAATAATAATTTCACCCAAATGGGCCCTTTGAACAGCAGTGGCTCATTCTGCTCTAAACAAACAACAAAATGTGAGAAAAAAACACATTTAGCCCCAAAATGGTCTCTTGAACAGTGGTGGTTCTGTCCGTGTGTGTGTGTTTATGAGTAGTGATGTGGCAGATTTTGATGCCTTGATGACTAATACTGGGGGCTCCCATTTAAAGCACTGTGGTTCAATGTCAGCCATTTTCACAGTCATGAGGGTCATGGGTCGGTAGGTAGGTCAATATTTTTTTTTTCAAGATTCAAAGTAAAAAAAAAAAGTACCAATTTGGTCATGGTGATTACGTAGGTATGAATTTAAACAAATGTGCATATTGTGCCGTAACTGACTGAGTCCTCAACCCGTGCGTTCAGGCGCATCACTGCAAACCTCAACCTGATGAATCTGATATGTAGACCAGCCTTTCTCAAACTTCTTTGACCTGAGGCCCAGTCATGGCAGACTTCATAGAGCTTATCTACACGTACCCAACCCCACTCCCTCCAAATCAAATTGTCATTATCACAATCATTATTATGCCTATATTGTTATACATGCACTTTCACTTAAATGTTTTGTGACATGCACATCAGAGGACTGCTTTACTAATGTAAGATATAATTAGTTTCATTGCTTTTGCATGGTTGCATGATGCTTGCATAAGAAAAGAAATACTTCTCAAAACAGCAACAATTATATGGGTGCTATTGTTTTGGGATGTTTCCCTCATGCAAGCATCATACATTGGTAGGAAATGGAGAAAAAAAATACATGTTTTTAATGAATTTTAATTTGAATGCCTGAATGTAAGGATTCAGGAAACACAATACCAGCTTTTTTGGCGAGCAGATAGGCGTAAATCACTGATCTGTTGATCTTTAATAGATAGAAAGAAGGCTACAAAAGCTTTTGGCTAATTTGACTCAATACTCAGTGCTATGTGTATTATACAGTCTCTGCTGTTTCTATGGAAGTTCCAAAAATCAACGTTGTTCTTTTAAGTGTCGTTAAACAATTAAATAGCATTCAACAGGTTGAAGTGGAGCTTTGATACCAACGTTATCGATTAGTTTCAGTTTCTCTCGGGTAGACCGTGACGCCTCCATTATCAGACCTCTCAAGTCTCACGCATTGAGCGTGAGACACACGCATTTCAATGACTTCACACGCCACACATGGGATTTCTCACTCCGAGAAATTATTAACTTGCCCGCACAGATATTTCTAAGCGCCATATTTTACAAACGTAAATACACAAGTTGCTGTCTGTGCGCTCATTCAGCTCAGAGAGCTGCTGTTCAGTTACTAACCTATCGGCCAATCAGAAAATAGGATTTCTCAACCAATCAGGAAATAGTTTTGTTTTGATGTGGGTCCGCAACGTGGAGACTGCTGGTCCGCGGAGTGAAATTAGGCCCGGTGCTTCGTCTGATAATTTGCTGCGCAGTTGATCAAGATACCGCGGACCGACAAAACAAGAAAACAAACGTTTATGCTATCGATGTCATTAAACATGGAGCCATACAATAAAGTGGTGGTATGAGCGTTCATTCAACAGGGCTCTCAAGTGTCACGAGTCACTCATTTCAGTCTTTTGTCACGCTCTCCTAGCCTGGCGAGCCAGACCCACATTAAAATGTAGGGTCTGGGCACTCACCATTCGCAGTGCTCAGTCCGAGGGGCGGGATAATCAGTTGTCTTTCAAATTCCCTCTGCACAGCAATAGGACGCAATAGGATATTTGTTTTCAAGTTGCAGGGAATTCAAGTCAAACCGTTGCAACTCTGCCATCAATCATTATGTTAAGCCCACCAAACGACTCTATACACGATTTCAATGTCCTGATTAAGTTTCGATTTCTGGAGCTCACAAGCCAACGGAGAGTTGCTAGACTAGCCCTGGCAGTAATTTGCTGCCGCTAGGGGAGTGTATAGATTTCTAGGCTAACGCTCTCCCGCCACACATTGTATTTCTCACGCAGAAAAACTATTTATATATTTAATATGCTGCGGCAGCGCCCAAAATGTCTCTGGCCCCGCCGCTCTCACTACGGAACCGGCAGGAATCAAGCGCGTCTCCCCTGGAGTTGAGCCTGCCACTTATCAGCCAATCAAAAACCAGATGTACCGCAGAGCGGTACAAAATATGACCGCCGCCCAGTCCAGCACATGTTTTCCACAAAAATAAGTCACGCTGAAAGGCATATATGATTCTAACTGTCTCACTGAATTGCATTATACACACTCAATTCTCACTGGTATCTGCTAGACAACAAGTACCAAAACATGATTAGTTCATAGATTTCACATGTAATATACATTTTATACAACCCCACCCCCATTTTGCCTGGTCATAATTCTGAAAAATTCTTGAATTGTGTGCATGTGTGCATGTACATGTTTATGTTTATGTGTGTGTGGGTGTGCGTGCATGTTTGCCTGTTTATGTGCCTGTGTGTGTGTGCATGTGCATGCATGCGTATATATGTCTACTGTGTGAGTATGTCATACGTACTGTAGGATTACTGTGAATGTATGTGTGTGCGTGTGTATCTGTTTATGCACATGTGTGCATATGGAATGGGTTTACATGACCCCTGGAGGCAAACATACGCAAAAAATTGGTCATCCTAGGGCCTACGGTTCTCAAGATATTCACAGAAAACTGTGTCTGCCCTACCCTCCTTTCGGGGGGTCCAGTCCAGCGGGGGGGCTACAGATCAAAACGAAAAACAATGGTTCCATGCTATCCATGTGGGGTTACATGCCCACCAAGTTTCGTGTACCCCGGTCTTTCAGTGTCCCTGGAATCCTTGTTGGTGTACGGTCACTAAATGTACACATAAATGATTTTATTGTAAGGCCCCCCCATGAACGAAAGTCCTCGAAACTTGGCATGCATTTGGAGGGTGTCATAATGATCCTACACTTTCAATTTCGTGCAGTTTTGACCATGTCAGCCAGAGATATTGTGATGAAAACACCTAATATTTTGCTTTTTCATTTTTAACTAGGTGGCGCTATACATGAAATAAGTGGTAACGGGATAGGTTGACATGCCCCCTTAAGACCAACATACATAAAAAAAGGTGGACCTCCTAGGCCCTATGGTTCTCGAGATATTTACAGAAAACTGTCTCCGGCCACCTACAGGCCAGTTGGTGTATAGTAACATAAATTAATTTATTGTGTGGCCCCCCATGAACGGATTTCCACGAAACTTGGCGTGCATTCAGAGGGTGTCATAATGATCCTACACTTCCAATTTCGTGCAGTTTTGACTATGTTAGGTCCCAGATACCTGCGATTACAACACCTCATTTTTACTTTGTGTTTAACTAGGTGGCGCTATACATGAAATGAGTGGTTATGGAATGGGTTGACATGGCCCTTTGAGATCAACATAAAAAAAAAAAAAAAAAAAAAAAAAAAAGGTCCTCCTAAACCCTACGGTTCTCGAGATATTCACAGAAAACCGTCTGCCCTACCCTCCTTTCGGGGGTCCAGTCCAGCGCGGGGGCTACGGATCAAAACGAAAACCGGAGGTTCCATGCTATCCATGTGGGGTTACATGCCCACCAAGTTTCGTGTACCCCGGTCTTACAGTGTCCCGGGAATCCTTGACGGAAATTTGGACATGCGAAAAAGAAAAAAAAATAATAATAATCTGACTAAACCTATGACCGCCGCTTCGCTGCGCGGCGGTCATAATAACGAGAGGGGCTACACAATAGCAAATCAGAAAATAACTATTGTATCTGGGTAAGATTTAACGCAACAACCAATGAAAAACGCGTATCCTGGAATTGTTGAACGTGAACCTCAACCTGTTACCTACTTCTTCCAAGTTTCGTTCACCTTGGAGCTTCGAGCATCAGTTCATGGTTTCAGCACAGAGTAAGTCATCTTTTAATGTTACAACAAATCCACAACTTGTTTGACACAAACAATGACAACGTGACTGCTGCTATAGAGAATGTTTCCGAGATAATTAGCACCAGTTGTTCATGACTGTCTGTAACTTAGCCAACAGTTTCACAGCCTGTTCATTGACAACACTTGCTCAGAACAAGTAGCCTTTCGTTCACACGATGACTGACATATTTATGTCACATTCTAAACATCACTCTCTCCAAATAGGCTTAATCATTTTATTAGCACTAAACAAATTAAAGTGTATTGCATAGCCTATTGTTATAGGTCATTTTTAAAATCAGGTCATATTATATAATTATATCCTGGCCATGGATGCATTAATCATTGCATCTGTATTAAAAAATGTCGGGTAAAAAGCAATTAAGCAGCCTCTCATTCACCCTGAGAGGAAAGCCCCCTAAAAGGTCCAGGTTAGTGGATGCTCAGAGGTGGTGAAAAGGCCCATTATTGAATTGTCAGTGCCATGTGTCAAATCATTTCTTTTGCAAATCTGAGCAATTATAAATTATACTTTTACCCCATTTTGACTTAGGAGGGCCTTGCTCCTACATACTTTAGCCAATAATCAAACATCTGCTCTCTTTTGGAAAACTGAGACAATGTTGGAAAACAATTAGAATAACTGTGTGATGTACTGTCACAAAGGCTAGATTATTCTTTTATTTTTCTACCGGATAAACAAGCATCTTTGAACTGACCGCATTTCAGCCCTCTAGGTCTTGACATGATATGACTTGAGTCCTATCATTAGGTCTTGTCATGCTGTGGGCATATAGAATGACAACATGAGTACTTTAGACCATTATTTGCCAAGGTATGCTCATGCACTTGGTAAAATGCCCTATGGGGAGTTATCCAAAATGCATACTGGCAATCAAATGCTTAATGCATATGAACCCCACATAAGCATAATCTTGGCCTCAAATGAATTGCTTGCTTGCATTTGGATTGTAGGCTACTTCAGGCTCTGATATGACTACACTAAATATGGAACAATTACAAAAAATACAAATCTTAATTTCTATTTCAATCCAATTGGTGTGTATAAGACGGGCTATATTTCTGCACAACTAATATTGGATCAACTGGTAACTGACCTGGGGCTGGTGTATGCTAGCTGGTGATGCTAGTTGCGTGTGTAAATCCTCACACCCCTAACCTTAAGAACACTTCTAACCGCCGAGTTGGAAGCCTGGGCTTTTAGCTCAGTGGTTAGAGCGCTCGACTCCCATGCCAGTGTGTGTTGACGTGGCGGGGGGCGGGTGATTGTCGACGGGAAATGTCTCTTGCCCGTCCTCAAAACTTGAGAGCCCTGAGCCAACAGACAATTTGCAAAGCAACACATACACATAACCCATAGGTCAGAAACATACATAGACATACATGTTGAGACATAACCAATCAGGAACATGAGTCAGTTTCTTAAAGTGACTGGTCTCAAACGTTGACAGATTGTCCAATTTAGCAAACCCAGTGATTGTGATCTCACCCAGACCCAGCATCAATCATCTGTAACTATCAGGAGATTTGTTGACTTAGACCCGTTTGTGCACACACAATCGGTTCCTTGTTTTGAGGGGCAAAATGCCCAATTCTGGTCAAGGGCAGGATAGCTACAGGTGACCATCTAGGGTTGCTGTAGCGCATCACCCAACGTGGACAGTAGTCTTGCTCAACTGAATCTCCCTTGTATCCAACTAAGGACTATAGCACTTTAAAAGGAACAAAAACATACTACTTACCGAGAGCGCGTCTTACCAGCGGGCTGAGGGATCACACAGTAAGTTTGGTACAAAAAAAACAATCCTTAAGTCAATAGATCAATATAATCCTTATCGATCTCGGTGGAACCTTCATAAACTGATGGTAATTTTGATACCATAGATTTAATAGAGACTCAGTCAGACCAATGGTATGAAAAATCAGGAACAGAGTTTATTTACAATGATGCGCATCAAGGGAGAGACAGCATGACTTCACCTAAAGATCCATCAGCTGCTCTAACTCGACAAGGAAATAGTTAGGGTTAAAGTATCCTTCCAGGCTGACGGGAGATAGCGTTGGTCATTCCACATCACGTGGACTACACTGAATCAGACTGATTAGTGGCAACCTGGCAATCCAGAGCAGATACAGTAGCTACTGACGCAGCCATGCAGAACAGTGAAACACTGCAAAGTCATAACTTTCCCGTTTATCTCTAAATACAGTCACACACAGATATACACAGGGACAGTACAGATATCATCCTAAAAGTATGATTCTATGTAATGACTGTATCAAAGTGACCCACTTATGAGCAATGCAGAACATTAAACCACATATTGGACATAATGTTCTATTCCACTTTCTCTCAACTTAATTATATGCACTACATTTGTACAATTCCTTATGTAGACAATGTGGACAATTTTAGATGATTGTTATAAATCAATAAGCCATGTGCTACTGAGTGAGTATTATGACCACCACACACACATTTACATACACTTTGTTTTTTTGTGTAAGGGATGGACAAATTGACAAGCGTGATTTATTATTCCAGAGAGAATGTGCAGGACTGAGCAGCAGTCATATTTTGTACCGTTTTGCAATACAGTTAGTTACTTTTCCAAACTTTTGGTCGTTTGAAATTGAAAGTCATGTATTGTCTTCTGTACACACACAAAATTTAGCTGTCCACATGCAATTGTAACAAATTCTAAATTCTGCCAATTATAAAAGGAGTGAACATTCAGAATTTGTAATAATTAACCAACTCCAATTTAAAGGAATATCGCTTCAATATAAAAACATTAAATCAATGCTGCAACAAAATACAGAGACATGAAAGACAATTCCCTTTTTGATCATGTAGATTTTGTAAAATTACAAACAAGCATTGAGGCACTAGGCAAAAGAAAAAAAAACCCTACACAACACACTTGCAGATTCGCCCGCCCCCGGGGAGTCTTTGCCCCCCAGAACACCCATGTATAAATTTCACTGACACTGAGAAAGAAATCCCCTTGGGGTGTTTATAAAAGACAAAATTCCCACAGTAGTTAAACTACAGATAAAAGGGTACAGTTTAATGCTGAACATACTAGAGCTGATGCACAGCCTGGGTAGGGAATGTACAAGCAGTCATCAGACTCATCATTAGATCGTTCTTTAAAACATTGATATACAGTAGGGCAAGTGCTGATTGTATTTCAGAGTCATAATCATATGTAAAGAAAGGCTTTGGAGGACAGGGATTTTTCTGTGGACCCCTGAGGAGAAAGCCCTACCTCTAAAGAGTGGATGAAAGCTGTGCATTTCAGTGCTCCAGTGCAAGACCCATTAAGAAATGTGGGAGTGGTGACGAGTAAGCAGGATCCCCCTCAGAAAGGCTGTTTGGTTATGAACCGGGAGAACATTGTGTAAGCAGCAATGGGTTTGTCAGTAGGAACCATGTGGCCCGATCCCTGGAATAAAATGGGCGGGAAATGGTGGTAAGATACCTACACAATAGTTGAAAATGGGTAGGTTACACAGAAGGGAAATCTGTGTGTGGTGCCAACTAACTAACAGTTAACTAAAACAAAAGCCATCAACATGCCTTTCTAAGGCTTCTACCATCTTTGTCCTACCTTGACTGTGAGGAAGGCCAGGTTCGAGAACTCCTTGACGAAGCCACCGACCTGTTGGCTGTCACCATTGTAGTAGGTCCAGGGCCGTCGCTGCACCTGCACCTAGGTTATATAATATTTAAACAATAAATGAGTCAGTTCAAAGAGTCATGGTGGCCAGGAGAAAGAGGACAAACTGCTTAAGGAGAGAAGCTTGCCTGTTGTTGGAGGGATTCGACAAACCACTCATCACCAAGGAAGTTGCAGGCCATGTCAACATCACCATTGTACACCAGAATGCGGTATTTCTGTAGAAGAGCACATGGTGGCAGAAGCACAATTAAGATTAGTTCAACACATAAAACCCATAACCTACATGCAGTCATGTGGCAGTTGCAGCCGTGTCTCCCCCATAGGTCATAGCTTTACTTTATCTGGTTCTTGGCCCAGGTTTTGGTCATTCTGTTACAAAAAACAGAAGCCTTAACTCACAAGTTTTCCTAGAAGCTTGAGGTACTGTTGTGTCACATCCATGTACAAGCGATTGTATTTCCTGTTCACTTCAGCACTGCAAAAACAAAGAAAGTATAACTAAAATATTAACAACCATAATGGAAGAAGTCAAAACATTCTTGCTGCAATGACTGCCTTTTTGAATTGGAAAACATATCCTACATGGATCAGGCAAAAGACAGAAAATCTGGTCTTAAACTGTTTGCATGTTCCTCCTAGATTCGATCACTGTACAAAACTAACAGCATCCCAGGTCACTACAGTGCCAGTTGAAGCACAGGTTGAACCTTTACTTGAAAACTTCTAAATTCACCTGCATATCTGCCAGTTGAGGGCTTTGGGAGAGATGTGCAGAGCAGCCTTGACATAGGGATTGTTCAAGTAGAGCACAGACGGTGTAGAGTTTGTGCAGGGAGGGTCAAGCCTCACAGATTTGTATACGGTCATCAAGTTTAGAAGTTTCTAAGAGACATAATGTAGTCAAGTTAGAACAAGGAGAAGATGCTCCTGTATTAGTGCAGTGTACCAAGGAACTCTGGTCTAGTGAATTAGAAGCCAGTGAACAGAAGGGGTATGCTCACCTGGTTCCACACAGTGGACAGTTCATGTTTGATGAACTGGTTTCCCAGATCTCGGATGACAAGTTGGCCATTGTCAACACTGCGTATCAAATATACAAGTGAATCTTTAAAAATATGATAGAACATGAGTAATAAATTAAAGCAACTTTGTTTCATGGCAACACGAGTAAAGATTTAAGCAGTAAATATGCCAAATTAACATGTCCATTTCAAACCTCACCTGGCCCTCACTGGCACGCCACCAGGGCAGGGGGCATACAGGTTATACATGTTCAGACCAGAGCTGTAGACAATAAACTGCACCTCGTTCAGCTTTTCAAACACAGAAAGGCAAAAGTTAACGAGGATTAACATTTCCAAGACACATCCCACTGAATATGATTTGAAATGGACGAAAAGAGATTAGGTTACGGCCATACATTACTGGTGCAGTTTGCATCCTGGTTATTGTAGAAGTCACACTTCCCATCTTTACAGCAATATGTCTGCAAGGCTTCCCACAGTCTAAGAGCAGACAAAATCATTTTAGAAGACACCCCTGAATGTAGCACATTACAATCTGAATCAGTCTTTAACTCAACCAGTAAAAATGGTACCTAGTGCCAAGAAGTCCATGGTAATATGCAAAATAGACAAGGGAGTTGTCATTCAGTTCATAACTGGACATCCCATTCCCAACAGCTATACCCTGAAAATGACAGTTTTGTATTCATGTAACAAATTCCAAGAGTTCAGACATTAAAACGAATTGTGCTCGTTTTTTGAGACCAAATGACTAATTGTAAACCAAGACATAACAAACCTGGAGATCAATGTCCTCATCTTCCATTACCCTCTCAGCCAGTGTAGGGATGTAGATTCCAGCGTAACTTTCACCAGTAAGAAAGACCTTATTCTTTGCATATTGTGGGAAGAGCTTAAAGAACTCCTTTAGGGCAAGGTAGTTATTCAGCGACACCTATGACCGTGCAAATAAATACATTAACTTCACTGCTTGAACAATAATTAAATCTCGATTTAAAATGCATAACAATATCTACAATGCTATTATTTAAAATCATGCACTCATGCCAAAGGCTTTTGATGATACTATACATCACACCTTCAACTGTATACAAAATGTTTTTTCTAACCTCTGTATCATTGGTCGCATACTGTTGGTCATCGGAGTACGAAAACCCGACCCCTGCTGGTGACTCAAGGTATAGTACATTGGCAATCTACAGCAACAATGTTACAAGATTCGCCATCAGTAACTTTAACACATATTTAGGCTACTACAACCAACCCGTAGTGTTAATGCAGACAAGTGTTGACAAACCTGGTTCCAGGAATATTTATTATATTCCAATGACGTTCCATCATCTTGAATCTGAAATGAGAATAGCTGTTCAGTATTTTGCCCCATAGGCCTATACTCCTCTAAAAAATTGCAAACCTTTTTAGTATATATTTGCAGGGTTATATAATGGGTCACATGGTATAACATACACCACTTTCCTACAAATAAGGTTAGATTTTCAATGTTTCATAATTAAAACAAATAAGGCATTTGTCAGGCAGAGATTGGGCTAAAGCCACACGGACCAAGAAAGGGCCATGTTCTGTGAGTAGTCCATCCAGAGAGCTGCATCCTGGTCCTCCATTCAACCAAAGAACCACAGGGCTTTTGACAGGATCACTCTGAGACTCAACAAACCTGAACACAGACACAAGACATCACCCAGTTAGTGTGGTGGGCACACAAAATGGTGCTTGTTATGCTCTTGTTACACTGATCAGGCAGATTGTCAGAATGACTGAAGTAGGCCTACAGTCCAAACACATAAGATCTGTCGAGACTGAAAACTGAACCACTTTCTATTTGGCATCAAGTGGTTTCCTGACAAGTCATATGACCATACGAGGAAACTGGCAAAAACACCAATAGGGAAACTAAAGTAAAAGGCATGGGCCGATTACCAATAATGAAGGTGCTTGTTGTCAGCAACGTTTAAGTATCCTGAATACTGCTTGAAGCTGGGCTGTTTCGAAAGTCCAGGGAGAAATTTAATCTCATCGGCATCAGGCGTTCCGAAAACTCCCGTTCCGAGCAGCAGCAGACATGAGACCACCAGAAGCGACATCTGCGGACACCAACGAGGATATACTGAACAATTATATGGCAAGACATTCATTGGGTTCTCATTTCCCAGAAAAAAAACACATTAACCTATAGATTTCAGTCAAAGGTTCTTGAGGTCATGGGGAATCATTCAGCCAAGTAAGAAGGCTATATCCTGCATGTAGGCTACATAAACAGACGTCTGAGGTTTCACTGTTAGCGACCATACGCTACATACAGGAAGAACCACAAAGTCATTGTACTGAGACAGCGCGACAAATACCCAATTAACCTACAAACTGAGCAAAAACACTTCAGTACCTCTAATAGCCTATCGACTTATTGTCCATAGCTAACACAAACTCACCTTGCTGATGACTGATGGCTCTATGCAACTTAAGCCAGACCTTCGGAATTTATCGTGAAATTAAACCATGTGACAACACATTGGAAGGTCCCGTGATGAGGTCACGTGACATCTCAATAGTTCACTTTTAGAAAACGATTATTTTTTATCAGGTTACTGACATTTTAATCAGAGTTAAGGTTAAGCGTTGTAGTCAAATTACATTTCGAGTTCCGTTTTTAATTACATTTACGAATCAACACGTTTTAGGCTTAGCTTACTGTAAATACATGTTTTACGGGGAGTGGGGAGGGTATGCATTATTTTTTTAGTATATTATTATGGCCTAGGCCTATATAAACATTCTCCAGCTTAGCTTCCCAGACTCCATCTTCACCAACAATTTTCAATAAGTTAACGTAGTCGCTTCATATAAATCTCTAATTGACATTCAGGGTCAGAATTAATCTTCAGGTACTGGGTACTTATGCTAGGGAAAGGAACAATATTTGACCAAGTGCGAAGGGGCTATAAGGACGAAAACAGCTCTTTTAATTTTATTTATATCTTGGCGCGTGCAGAGGCAAGGCGCGTTCTCGCGCAGTCTTTCCTGACGCATTCATCCGGGAGTCTGTTACGAGGTCGCTCTTCAACATGGCGGCGTCAGGTGAGGTTTATGTGAGCTTGCAGTGAGTCTGTTTTTGCACTTGTGAGGCCATATCATCGAAACATTAGAATGGAAAATTGCGTTTCTGTTACCAGCGCACTGGCGCGGTTCAAGCTGGGTGTATTCTAGGGACAGATTTATAATGCGTTTGATCACATTATATCGAAACACTAGTCCGGGCCGATCCAAGGGGTGGACGGCAGGATGCTAGCTAGTTAGCCAGCTAACTTTAGGTGGGAATTAGCCGCTACTTTCGGATTTCTCTCTGAGTATAAGAAATATCGATTGTGGACTGGGCCAATTAGAGGTTACCCTTCTTGATTCAATGTCGAATTGTCGATTTGTATTGTTTACGTACTTCGAATGATGATTCTTAGTGGCCGTCACATTGTATCCAACTCTCGTTCTCCGTGGGGCTAACTTGCTAACAGTCACCACCTAGCAGCTAAGCGCATGTCTTGGAGGAGGGGTCGAGAGTACCCCACGTGTACTATCAGGTGGGAATAGATGGTGTTCAGTGACTGGTGATTTGAAACCTAATGTAAATCCTGTTCATTCACCTGTTTGTGCTGCCTTGGCTTTGCTATGCTGTGTAACGTGACCGGCAGGTTAGCAGTCATCTGTGTTCATAGTTCATACATTGCAGCAGGCTATTTAGGCTGGTTATTATTTGCCAAGACGCATAGAAAACACTTTGCGGTCAGTAACAAGCCTGATGGTTTTATGTGGGATGCTTTTGAAAGGTCTTCTTAGTGTAACTAACTTATAGATCCCTTGTTCACCACCACTTGCTTATATTGATATCTGACGATTACTATTAAGGCTTGTTCTTTTTTTCTGCACTGCACTTGGGTATATATAGAGTGGAAACAGCCCGCGCAAACTGATCCGTATGCCATGGGTATATTTAAAATGTTCTTATCTGCGATAACCTTACGTTCTCTTGTCTGAGTTGGTCTCAAACAGTGGTCGAGGCGTGGCTGCTCAACGAGTGCAAGTCATAGCAGACCACTACCGTTTTACGTTGTTTTCCTCACACCACGTCGTTACTCGTGGTTACATGTTTACACAATTGCATTTAATATCCATGAACTCATTCACTGTCTTTTCACCCCAGGTAAGAAGAAGAATAAGAAGGGGAAGACCCTTACTCTAACGGACTTCTTGGCAGCGGACGAAAAGAGCAGCGGCAGCCCTGCCCCTAGTTTCCCTGCAGCCAAGGCAACCAGCTGGGCTGACGAGACCGATGATCTGGATGGAGATGGTTAGCATTAGATGAGATTGAATTAGCATAGTGTTTAGAAAACAGACTTTGTGTAAATAATACATATGAATAGGCATACAGGACTGGACAGTTTGCAAATATGCTCTACTCTCCCTTGCAAACAATTCTGCAGCTAGCTAGTCTTGCTCAAGAGCAAAATGGGTGATTACTCAACCTTCTCTTTTGCAAATGCAACCTCCTAATGATGTCCAGGGAGAAATTAATAAAATAGGAAAATGAACACATCTGGTACTACAAGCCATAATTTGAACCAGACGTCTCTCATCCACCCCCTGCCTCTTGCTTTTTTTGTGTCCTGCCTCAGTCTCCACCTCCTGGCACACTGCAGAGGACTCATACCGGGGGCCCCCAATTGACCGCTCCATCCTGCCCACTGCTCCTCGAGCTGCTCGCGAGCCCGACGTTGACCGATCCCGTCTGCCCCGCAGCCCCCCCTACACTGCCTTCCTGGGCAACCTTCCCTACGACGTCACAGAGGAATCCATCAAGAACTTCTTCAGAGGTCTTGCGGTGCGTAGTGAGCCCACAGGCAATTTGACCTCATTTCTGGAACTGCATGTTTTACGTTTTAGTAGTTGCTCAATGCAGCATAATATTGACAAACCCAAGTACTCTTTAACTACCAGGGCTCAACATTATAAGTTGCCTGGTTGCCCTTGGCTACCTAATTGTTACAAGTGGCAACCAGTTACGTTGCCCCTGTGACATCCACATTTGATTGGCTTTGGCAACCAAAACCTCATGCCTGTTTGCCAAGCTGTCAACCACTTTTAAAAGTTAAGGTAAGGTTGAGCCCTGTTTAGTACCCTGAGAGGACCATAGAGACGAAAGCTTTTTAGGCAGCCTTAACATTTCAAAATATGCTCCCCTCATGCCCGCTACCATTTGGAAGAAAAAGCCCTATTCCTGTCCAAGGAACGGTATTTACTTAAGTGTTCTTGTCCTAATTCTTCCAGTGTCTTTACTCATCTTTGATCCTGTATCCGTGACCTTTGTTCCTTGGTTCCTGTCTACCTCCGCAGTGTGTTTATAGGATCAATAATCTGTTCTCTGCTTTGCTCTGTGCACAGATCAGCGCTGTGCGTCTGCCAAGGGAGCCCAGTAACCCAGAGAGGTTGAAGGGCTTTGGCTATGCAGAGTTTGACGATGTGGATTCAATCCTGCAGGCACTCACTTTTAATGAGGAAGTAAGTTCGCACAGCAGACATGGCGATGCAAACAGCAACTGTGTTGCGTGTGTGTGTGTGTGTGTGTGTGTGTGTGTGTGTGTGTGTGTGTGTGTGTGTGTGTTGAAATGATGACTTATGCTTAAGTTTAAAAGATGGCATTTCGATTCGTTTGGAGCTTGTTAAGTAGAGATGTGAGAACCCATAGAGTATGTCAAGACTTCTGATCTGTTCCCTTACGTCTTTGCCAGTCTTGTCAGGGAGTTGGGTAGAAGTCACATTCACATTCTGAATTCATTTCAGTTTTTAACTGATTATGTGCTCTATTAATTATTACTGAGACAAACTAGCTGATGAGATTGTCTCATCACCGGTGCCAGAAACCTTGTTAATACTGCATGTGTGTCAGTGCAATGAAGGAAATGCATACAAAATTCAAGCATAGATAACATTTCAAACAATTAAAATGACTGTCATAGTTATTACAAGTCAATTCTTGGCTGTCAGCAATAAAGTTTGAACCAAGCTTCTAACATTGCTCATAACCTCTATGGATTGTTGAAATGAACAAATTGATGCTTTGAGGAAATGTCCTAGCTAATGTAGGTTTTTTTCTGCGTAGGCAAGTCTATAGAAATGTTGCTCTTCTGGTCATCCGCACTCCAGACAAGTTAATAGTTGATCTGTCGCAGCTCTGATTTTGTTCTGCATGCCTGAACCTTTTGACTCCACAGAACCTTGGGAACCGGCGGGTTCGTGTGGACATTGCAGACCAATCTAATGACAAAGGTACAGTTACTGTTATATCAAATTTAGAGTACAGAGTTAAGATGATAAATAAAATGTTGGAAGCTGTTTGTTGTTCATTTTAATGTATTTTCTGTACTATACTTCTGTACCATGTAGATTTTGGTCAAGACATAGCCTTCAACACCATATTTTTCACCTCCCTGACTACTACTCTGCTTTTCACCAGAGAGGGACAACGGGTCTATGATGGGACGTGACCGGGACCGGGGAGGCCGTGGTATGGACGGCCCTGCCAATACTGACTCAGACTGGAGAGCCAGGCCCAGCTCGGATGTGGACGATGGACCTAGACGGGACGACTCTTATGGAGAGAGTGAGTTCATCTGCACATGTATAATCCTTTGGTGGTTCTGACTGAAACTAGAAACCAATGGGGCTTGGTCGTCAGCCTGAACGCAGTCGGTTTAAAAATAATTTTTGTATTATCTGTAGTCCGAATCGAATGACAGTCATTGGCTTACAGTTGCTGTTGTTTGCTTGCAGGGTCAAGGGACCGCTATGAGTCAGATCGTTTCAGGGATGGACCACGGCGGGATGACAGCTTTGGGGGTGGACGAGATGGTGGACGCGATGGTGGACGCTTCCGTGACCGTTATGATGACCGGGGACCCCGTGACTTTGACCGAGGAGGTTGGTGTGTTGTTGGCCATTAGCATATGGAACTATTTTCATCAGATACTGTAGCCTGACTATTATATATATATATATATGTGGGTACTCACACATTCCTCATCCACATGGTCCTCGTCCACAGGTTTTGATTCCGGCGGAGGCCGCAGAGCGTTTGGCAGCGGGTTCAGACGGGACGACGATTTCCGCCGTGATGAAGGCAGGAGTGGTGGTGATCGCTTTGGTGACCGCTACGGTGACCGTGAAGAGCGATCATTCGAGAGGCGAGAGGAAAGAAGTGGAGGAGGTGTGTTTGTGTGTAAATGAGAGTGGTCCCTTGTTTGTGTTTTGCATGTTAAGTTCTTGTGTAACTTCTTGTGTTTGGTATAGGAGCAGGAATGGACATGTCCCATGTTATGGAAAGGGTGCCTGTTGATAACTTATGCATGCATGCTAATGCTGCATTTTGAGAACATTGCATTTTGCTATACTGGGTTATAATATGGAATGAGAAATGGCAAGGTTTGTGTATGTGTGTGTGATTCAGACATTACTGTGTTGAGCTTACTTCTGTCATTTACACATATATTCTTGCCTGTGAGGTGCACCGTATATTGCTACTAATGAGATTTAGAAGGCTGACTTAACATTAAGTTGAGTAATACTTTATTCTTTTAATGCTGAGTCTTGTTAAGTTCCTTGTTGCCCCCCTTAAGGTGCCCTCTAGTGTAATGTAAAGGGCGTGAGTGTACATCTTGGGATTAGGCCATTAGTACTCTGTCACCCCATGTCATGAATTCTCCTCCTGTCTCCAGCGCCTCTACAGAGGCCCAAGCTGAACCTGAAGCCTCGCAGTGTCCCCAAAGATGAGGGCGAGAAAGATGCAGGCGAGAGCACCCCACCCACCGCGCCCAGCGGGGGCAGCCGGGCCTCCTCCATCTTTGGCGCTGCCAAGCCCGTGGACACGGCGGCCAAGGAGCGCGAGGTGGAGGAGCGGCTCAAGAAGGAGCAGGAGAAGCTGCAGAGGCAGCTGGAGGATGACAAGTTCCGGGGCGAGCGCGACAGACGCGACAAACCACAGGATAAGTGAGTGGAGGGACCGCCGATGGCAGATGGGGCTGATGACTTGGGGACATTCGAGAATAGCCTGGGGCCTCTTAGAGATAGTGGTTTTGGCGTCGGGTGATATTGATGTTGGTCACTTGTACATTGCAGGGAGCCAAGCTGGCGCAGTGAGAAGCCACCAAAGGAGCGCTCTCGGACGGGTAGCGACTCAACACAGCCTGCCCGAGGTGAGTGCTTTGCTACAATCCAGTGCTGTTATGCTCCTTAATTGTACTGAAGCATGTGAAAATAGGTAGTTTATACCAAATTGTATTGGACGTTCCTACTAAAAGCATAGAAGCTAACTACATGCCTCTTTGATTTCACGAAGTGACTACGGCTACAGAATTCTGTAATGCTCGTCGTATGCTGACTCTTTCTCTCACCTGCAGTTTCCCGACGTCGGGAGAGCGAGCGTTCTGTGGAGAACGAGGTCTTCAGCGGTCAGGAGGACGAACCCCCATCCTCCCGGCCTTCTGCCTCCCCGACCAGTCAGGATGTCCTCCCCCTTAAAGTGATGCCAGCCCCGCCACCCAAGGAGAATGCCTGGGCCAAGCGCAGCACCGGGGGAGGCATCAGTGAGGGTGACGGTCGTGCCCCTGTCTCTCCCACCGGCGGCCACCCCCCCAAGAGGTCTGACGCCCTGCCCTCATAAAACCACAACCAAACACAACCCTTACCACAGGCTTGAGTTCTCCTGAATTATATGAACCGATCCCGTCAAAAAGATCTGTGCCGCATTTCCATCCACTCTGTAATGCAAATGGAAAAAAAATCTTCTCGCAATCTTCTAGTCAAGGAACAAGTTGTGAAAAGCTGTGGTTTTAAAACATGAGGTTGTCAGGCCAATTAAAAACGGAAAAATGTAATGAAATCTTAACAAATGTGTTTTGCTGCAAATAAACCCGTTTACTTCAACCTTGGACCTTTGATTATACGCTATTGGAAGTTAGTCCACCTCCCTCTTGGGAATTAATTTGTTGTTCAATTTAGAATATTTTATGTGAATTTCAAGTGTTTTCACACAGGATTTCTTACCCAAATTGCATTGAAGAGTTTGATACGAACTCAGCTACTGTAACAAATTGTCCGAGATTGTGCCGAGATATTTGAGCAGTATTGTTTTTTTTGTTTTTCTTCAATGCATTGTTCATGTTAGCATTATTTATGAATGAGTATCATGTTTGAATTAATATTGAATTTGAGAATTTGGAGCACCTCAGACTGGGAGGTGGACGTGCGAGCAAGTTGAAACCCATGAGCACTAACCTTTGTCGCTAGCTTGTGTCAAGGCGTCGGGAGGGAGGTTTACTCTGCACAGCTGCAGCACCCAGCAAATACCGTTACTCACCCCCCGTAAACCTCACTAGCATCCGGGTGACTGCGCCAGTGTAACCTACCCCAGGCTCAAACTCGTGATGCTGTAGCACCTCAGACTGGGAGGGGGGGCGTGCTAGCAAGGAGCCTAAAACTCATGGGTACGAGCGTCTGTCAAGGCATCAGAAGGGAGGTTTACTTACTTCTGGCTACCGTTGAATACAGGGGTTCCATGTATGTCTTAAGTCTAAAATTTTGTAATATGAAATTAAGGCCTTAGAAATTCTTAAATGTTTCAAAATATTATGCACTAGATCTTAAATACTAGTTAGGTGTTGTAGTATATTAAAGCTCATTTATTTATGTTTTTTCAGTATAGACTAGGTTTAGAGATTGTAGTTCTTTCTCAATGGCACAGATGCAGCTCGCATAAAAACTATGTACAAACTGAATTAGTTTGGAACTGATAACTGATGTAAACTGTGCGGCCTTTGCTAGTAATTCTGGGACCATGATTTTCCTTTATATTTATTTATATATTTTTTGACAGTATTGACATGAAACTGTTTTTTCATGCCAATACTGTCAATTTCATTCATAATGTCCTATAAAGTCTTACATTTAACTTTTTGAAACATGCAGAAACCATGTACACAAGGAATGCAAATTGTTTAAGGAGTCTTTTCAGGCATACACGTTTTAAGAGGAATAACACAATAGCGCATACCATAGTACCCAAGTACTGACTAAAGAATGTCTGATGGATTTGACACATATTTGAGTCGTGCTCATGTGCATGTCTTTCCAGCTCCTCCAGTTCGACTGATGAGAGAGGTTCAGGCAAAGGTAAGGGTCCTCATTCGTCACATTGTCTCTTTTAGTCATCCAAACCCCATCATACAACTGGGCCCTTTGTTAGTGACAGTGTAGTGATACGACCTCATTTCTATGTTGCAGATGAAAACAAGTTGGACGGAGTCCGGCGGGATCGGGGGGCCCCCCGAGGAGGCCGTGGTGGGGGTCCGGCCGGTTTCGGAGCGGGGCGTGGCAGAGGGGAGGGCCCAAACCGGGACAAACGGAGAGAACCAGACAGGTATAGAATAGACTTGAATGCCTCATTCATTCATTGTCACTGCACAATCGTCCAATGACATTCAAAGCATCTCCCTTCAGGCCTCTGCACATAGATGCCAACATGAGTGCGGCACGCCATTAGACTCCATTCAGTGCTGTAGTGGAGGCTAAACGCAAGTAAACGCAGTTTATCCACCTTAGAAATTTCAGAAATTCCGTTTATTCACCTCTCAAAAATATCTAATTGCAACTTTTAACATTGAAACAAAATCGCACTGTATTATCCACAGTCACAAAATGTACACTCATCAACACTTGAGGAACCATGTGATACCACTGGTGTTATAAACATTGGATAATAACCTCCACCATCATCAAACATGTTCTGAATGCCTTTTTTAAAACTGATACTGCGTGGCGCAGTCCACCTTACCGTGATCACAGAATTCATAGTTTACTCACCTCTTATTGTACCATTACACCTCTGATTCCATTGTTTTCTATAAAAGCCCACACACCACCGCTGTGTAGATTATGATTCAGTTTTATTTTGTCAGCGCTGGTCAATGAACAGCCATTTGAATTCAACCCTTGTTAGGAAGGAATGCTTTCTTTCCTTACAGCCTTCATCTGAATTGATGCCTCTGATTGATGTCATGTTTGAATGTGCTTTTGTAGGAAAGAGAGCAAAAAAGAGCGAGACCCCAGAGCAGCACCTGAGCCAAAGAAATATGAGGAGACCCCTGCTCCTGTGAGTTCTTCAAATATAGGTTTTTTTAAACAGTAACTTAGTGGAAGTTCAGCTTGACTTCAGAACTAAAGGACACAACAGCTGACAGCAATCAACCAAAAATGTCCTATTTTCTGACTTCAGTAACACAGGGTAGTCTGCTCACAAAGACTTAAGTTCTGTTAAGATTTAAGTTCAGTTAGTGAAATTGTTGTTGAACATCACCTCAACCTAACCTTAACCTTAATTGCGAATTGTAGTTAACAGTGTCAACAGATAGTTGATAATTTGAGCATCTGTAGATTGCCTGTGGATGGACTTCCCAACTAAAGTGAGACCATGAGTCTCTCTTCAAGCTCATATCAGTGGCTTAGTTTTTCTTTTGGCTTTATCAAATGATATTTCACTTTCAGTAACTACAAGTAGGGAGGAAAGGATATCAGTATCATTAATGCCTTGGCTAGCAATAGGTAGCAAATAACCATTTTATTCCTGTGTTACCAGTGTCCTGGAGAGGAATCCTGGCCCACATTAGAGTAATACAAAACTTGTAATATGTGGACTTGATTATGTCCAAATTATAGACTACATGGAATACAATGAAATGAGCTAACTTCATTGCTAGTTGGGCTATCGCCACACAGCTCCTAATAAACTATTAGTAATAAACTAAATGTTTTCTTCATTACTAATTTCTAAGATAGATATACTAAGTGAATTCTGATCTGCTAGTTTCACCTGCTAGTTGACATGGGCGAGTTCCTGTCTATGGCTATTGCACTAGAAAGCTTAGCTGGCTAATAGCAATTAACTTAAGTGTCATTAAACATGAACTATAAATCACTACATTTTTGTACCTCACCTACACTCCACTTTTATCATTTTAGAAATGTGCAGTACTACTTCTGTACACAATACATCTTCCTTTTGGTGTACATCTTTCTTTTCCTCTTTGTGTGGTGGTCTGTCATCAATTTTATTTTTGCACAGGCAGGCACTATTGTCTACAGGAAGTTAAGACATTTTTTATGATCAGATAAATCATGAGCTAGACCAACTTAAATGTGCCCAGCAAACATGCACACTAAAAGAATGGAAACCCTGACAATGCTAATCGGGTAACACTTTTCATTTGTCAATAGAATTCTAACATTTTAACAGTATGAATAATTTAGCAGCATTTCATTTAAGATAGTAGGCCTATCTCAATTTAATTCTATTTTTGTTTTCGGTCTGTATCTTTTCTTTGCAAAATATTTTATTGAATTCTAAGACATAGACCAAGTCACTTAGTTCCAATATTTATAGTTGAATGGAAAATGTGACTGCAAAAGGGACTAAGACAATTACCGTACATAGTATTCCATGGTAATGTAACAGTACATTAATTTTGCTTCACCCGTTCCTGAATATATTATTGGGCATTTATTTACAGTTTCGTAAATGTGCAATGCACAGGTGTTACCATTTCTTTTGCATTTCAAAGCAGAGCGTTTTATGAGTTTAGATTCTGGATGTCAGTACAATGCATTCATTCAGCTGTATAAGTCGATGAAAGAATATATACAGTCAACGGTATATTGTTGCTACTTCTGTTGAAATAAGTTAACAGGTGTTTCTTTTCTGCTGTGCAGAAGTTCAGCTCGGCCAGTAAGTACGCTGCCCTGCTGATGGACGGAGACCAGGGAGACGACGAGGACGTGGAGTAAGCAGCGCCGGGCAACACCGCAGCGGTAGAGAGAAGTCGCGGAATAAAGAGCGAAAATTAACATAAAAAAAACACGAATTAAACTCTAAAGCAGAAAATGTCTTTACATGTGTGATGGAGGGGCAGCCCTAATGGCCCCATGTCTCTCCCCCAACCTTTACTTCAGGTCCAGAATGCCTTTCTGGAATGCCGTTTCTAGAAGTTAAGAGAGTGTCACATACTGGACTTTTTTTTTTTTTTTTTTTTTAAATGATGAAATTTAAAATGACTCGGATACACATTCACAAAGGAAGTAATTGTAATAAATAAATAAAAAAATATGGAAGAAAAAAAGCTTTGTGTTAGTTTTGCTTCTGTCAATTTTCCATGTTGTGATAAAATTACTTGTGATACTGCTGCATACCCGTTTTCCATTCTCAGACTCAGATACAGTTAAAGATGTCTTGAAGTGTTTAAACTTGCATAGTTATCACTAGTAGTATCTTCTGAACACTCAAAACTATGGTCTGAGACATTATAATACAGAGCTAGATTTCCTTTTTCAAGTTCACACAGTATCCAATGCTTATAGTACTATATTAGCACCCCTGAATTTAGAAGCTGTTACATTTCACAGCAGAGGTGTTGAGAATCACTGCCTGGTACCCCCCTGGTGTGTGTGTGAGAGAGAGAGATGGTGCAGGTACTGGCTTAATCACCCTGTGTGTGTGTGTGTGTGTGAGAGAGATGGCCCAAACCCCAGTGCCTGCACATTTAACTCGGGGGACCCCCCTGCAGTTGTGTTGTTGTAGCTGTAGGAAGCACAGGGGGAGAGACGCCACAAAGAATCTCCTTGCCCGACGACTCTGCTTGCTCAGCTGCTCTGCCAGTAGCTCAAGACCCCCTTTACCCAGGCTGGGTTACTCTTTCCCGTCCACGGGGATAATGGATGAGAAGGTTTTGTACTTCAAGCTGTGTGCAGAGTTGAGGCTAGTAAGCCTTAGTTGTTCGCTGAGAACAATCTTGATCATTGTGAGTGTGTATGTGTGATATACAAATGACAAGTAAATCAGGAATGAACTCGAGTCATTGCACGAGCATTCAGAAATTCATCTGTTTTAGATCATTCAGCAGAGAACAATGCTGTTTACAGAAGACAGGCCATCAGTTATAAACATTGTGTGTTGGAAGGGGTGTACCAAGTGAAGAGTCCCACATCCAGAAATGGCCATAACTTGCCCGTAGGGATCAAGGAGTTGATGGATGATTGCCACCACTACAAACCTCTCTCTCCCTCTGTCTCTTTCTCTCTCATTCCCTCCGTCTCTCTTTTTCCCTCTTTCTCCTATCCTCTCCTCTGTATTCCTCCCTCTTTCGAAAGAGAGAGGGAGAAAGAGAGGAGAGGAGGGAGGGAAAGAGTCTCTCCCTCCCTCCTCTCTCCCTCTCTCTCCTTCCCTCCCTCTGTCCCTCCCTCTCTTGGCCCTCTGCATGAGAATGCGTGCTGAACATATGCAAAGTTTACGTGTAAGCAGTATTCCCTGGGTGGGAACTGCATCTCCTGTGACAGATGGGATTAGAGTGAGAAAGTGTAGTCTGTTGTCTGTGTGTGAAGATAGTTTCACGCGCATTACTTGTACAATAATTTAAATGTCTGCTGCACACATACATATAATTACACTACTGCTGCCTTTGCCTAGTTTGTGTGTGTGTGTGTTTATATATAAACAAATGCATTGGTTTTGTTTTCCTAGCAGAGCCACAGTTGCTGCTCGCTGGTGGTCCAGTTGTCACAGCGGCCATAGAGTGAAGGGAATGGCAGGGCCGACTGAGCTGTCCTCTCGACACGACTGCAGCTCTTTTCAATGAAGACCTCAGAGCTGCCTTTCAGCTCCTTGTCTCACTGATCTGAAGGCCAGGGTCCTTGCCTGCAGGACTTTCGGGCAGTGGAACAAAGTGACCACGCAGAAAGAGCTCATTGTTGCAGATTGTCCTCCTTCCCCGAGAGTTTCTGGAGAACTGCTGTTTCCCGGTTTACTGTAGACAAGCAGCCTGCACTCCAGGCTGCACAGTCTGTGCCAGAGGCGCTTGTGGTGCAGAGCTGCCTCGTGGGGGCACATCCAAAGGCCCTCTGACAGGGAGGGTCATTGTTTTCTGTGTGCGGTGAAAGATTACATTATATTATGGTAGAATAGTGCAGCCCAAAATATCCCATGCCTCATAGGATCTTGATTCATCATCTCGGCCTTTTCCTTCATTTTTGGAAACTTTCTCTATCTTTTTTACTTCCTTATTCTCTCTCTCTCTCTTATCTATCTCTCTATCTATTTATTTATCTATCTTTCCATCATAAGTAATCCGTTGATTGTGGTGTGTGAGAGTGGATTACAATGAGATTCATGATTCATAAACGATTTCTAAATTCTTCACTGCTGAGGAATGTTGAACTAATTGCAGCTGGGAGGGAGGTGAGCAGTGGGATTGTGCATGTTTGCATGTGCACATGTGTGCCTGCGAGTGCCCACTCTAACGGTCCCCTATGGAGCAAGAGGAGCTGAGTGCCAAACAGGGTGGATAGACCTGACATCATCTGACCAAAACAGCTGTGCGTGAGTGTGTGTGTGAGTGTGTGTGTGAGTGAGGACACCCAGGGAGCGAGGGGCCGGGGAGGGAAGGGGGGGGGGGGGGGGTGGAATTGGGTTCCTCAGCGCTCTCTCTCTCTCTCTCTCTCTCTCTGCTGACAGGCAGAGAAACACACAGAGCCACAGAGGAGCCACGAGGGTGTGGAGCGCAAAGGAACACGGGGGAGATCTCTGGATCCTCTTCTCTGTGTGGGACGCAGGAAGAGAGAAAGAGGGAGCGGAGGGCTGGATCACGAAGCTGGACGGGCTGGAGAGGAAGACGAAGGAGGGGGGGGGGGGGAACTGACGGGACAAAGGAGATACGGAGAGGCTAACGGTGGACCACTGGAGCTATGGGTTGTGCGCAGAGTGGACAGTGGTGTGTGAAGGAGAGGAACTCGGCAGCAGTGGGACTCCCCAAGACCAGGGACTGTTCAGAGGACTGCCCGGAGATCCTTAGCCTCACTGAGGTAAGCCGTCTTGGGTCTAGAGAGACTGCAGTTACATGTGAAGCTTAATCACCTGTCAAAATTCTCCATGTCATCCACAAGTTAGCACTGTCATCGACCACATCTCATGACATTTCCTTTTAGTGGTCATTTTGGAAAGTTATACTAAGACTGACATTATGCTTATAGAAGTGACACGTTCTTAATGCTTTGATACAGTCAATACATTGTTAGACACAGACCTTTTGACCATTAGATTGTTGAGTGTCTTTTTTTGGACCTTCTTTTTAAACTCATCGACATTTTAAGATATCACCTTTTCTGTCGGTCTGTCTGTGTCTATTTATCTTCGCACCTAGACATTTATATACAGTGATTTACGGAGCAGGAAACAAAACGAGAGAGCGATGATAGGGGTGGAGGTCAGAGGTGTTTGACTTGGGTTAGAATGTCCGGGGGGAGTGGACACTGTTAGTGGACATGCTTCTATGAGTAATAAATGACTGTTTTGGAAAAGTGGTCGGATGGGCAGGCTTACATGTGGATGTTTAGAAGGTTCTGCTCTGCTATGGCCACTAATTAAAAGGATGATCAAAAATGTGCATCTTTCTGTTAGGCTGCATGCGTAACGTATGCAAGACTTGTGTTTCAGCAACTGTGTTTAGCAACCAAACTGTGTCTTGTAACTGTGTTTAGCAACTGGACACTGATGTGCGATACTCCAGACAGTTAAGCTAAGCTACCATGATGTTCTCTAATAAAAAACGAGCTGAGCAGTCTGAGTCTGCCCTTCAAAAAGCGGCAAGCATGACATGTTCACCTACTCGCCCTGTGATACTGTATCCCTCACACAGTATGGTTCACAGGCGCACATGTGTGACTTGACTCCAAACCTGCTTCCTCTGGTGGCTTTGCTAGCGTCCCCTCAGAGTCACTCTTAAGGGGATATAAATACACTGGATTCCAGGACGGTGGGAGCATACCTCAGGGTTTCCACCTGCTCCCGTCTCTTCCTGGCTGGAATGTTTAGTGAGCGTGTGTGTGTGTGTGTGAGTGTTTGTGTGAGTGTTTGTGTGTGTGTGTGTGTGTGTCTGTGAGTGAGTGAGTGTGTGAGTGTTTGTTTGAGTGTCTCTGTGTGTGTGTGTGTGTGTGTGTGTGTGTGTGAGTGTGTGTGAGAGAGAGAGGGAGAGAGTTACTGTTTCATGGGCCAAGAATTATGGCTCTTCTGCTTCAGTGTCAACAGCATTACTTGTCAGTGATAGAATGCACACGTAAGTGCACACGCACACACACACACTCAGTCACATCACCATGCTTGTTTTTCAGAGCAGGACCATGGAGACAGAGTTTGGAAGTGATGGATACAGATTCAGAGTGTTATAGCCATCAAATTCATTTTATCCATTGCATGACGGGTGACTCATGAGAAGTTATGTCCTTGTTCTTGAGAGAGGAATTTCAGAATTTGCAAGAGAGTTTGATGGGTAGGTGGGGGACACATAATTCATCATTTTATTGGAGTCCTGATGTACAAGCCTTCACTCCTGTTTTGAACAGCTGCAGTTTGGACTCAATTTAACTGGGTTTTTTGTGTGTGTGCACAGTTGAAAGCTATACATATAAAACATCCGTTCATTTTTACACAATTTATTCGAAACAGAATGCAGTTATATGTAATATACCACCCTGTCGATGACTTTTTTTAAAAAATATATATATTTTTATTGGTAGGCTAATTCAAGTACAATAAACATGGGTCAAAACAATCCATGAGGAATCCATCTGTACAGGATCAGGCGTAATTTAAATGATGTCGATGACAACATATTGGCAGATGCAGATCACATATCCACTGATCCACTAGGCGTCGCTGGTGTGGCTGAGCGAAGGGTGAGTTATGTCTTCAACAACAGCTGTGCGTTGCTAAGGGCTTAGTAGGCCTACCACATAAAGGGCATTAGAGAATAGGCCTACAAGCAATTTGAATTTCTCAATCTGCTTTAAAAACATTCCGATCAGATGAAAACACTGTGTGTGTACGTTCGTACGTGCGTGCGTGTGTGTGTGTGTGTGTGTGTGAGAGAGAGAGAGAGAGAGTAAGAGAGTGAGACGGCGTTTGGTGTCTTCAGATTCTTCACCAGTATTGACCTACTGTTTTTGTGTTTTAATTTGGTGTCTAATACACGTCTGATGTTTCCAGATCAAATACTTAAAAGTCCCCCATTTCTGTCGAACCAAGCATCACATAATGATGAGAGTATGAGAACAACGCAGTCGCCACTTGAAATGCACCGCCCTAAACAAGCTGACCAATGATTAGTGGCCTTTTGGGGAGTCTAGACAGTGGAACGTTCAGTGGGCATGTGGCTCCGCCTGCGGGTCTGAGGGGGGAATTAGTTTTTTGACCGCTGAGGTTTTACCAGTGGCTTTGAGCGTCCTGCAGACTCCGCATCCTTTCGCAGATACATAAACTTGCCCATGGATTCAGAACATCAGTTTCAGAGCAAAGATAACAGACAAGAAAAACTATGAGTAAGGTAAGAGCTAATCCATGTTTGAATCAACTTTAATCGGAGTTTGTCAGGAAAAAGCAAGCTAGGCTACCTTGTCAAGTTTTTTTAATTGGCGCAAAATGATGTAGCATAGGGTAAAATTAGACTATTCATTCCTGTTTGCAGTTGGTGAAAGCAATAGTTCGCTACATTCTTTCCACTAGCCTACAAGGAAATGTTTTATGATGCGTTTTCCACATTAAGGCATTGAAGTTTCGGTCATCTGAAAAGTTGTGGTTTTGGTCAAGGTAGGCTACGCCTCGGATTCTGCGACCTGAATTATAGATAGCCTACATGTTCAAAATATCCACACTTCCCATCACAGATAGATGGTATCATTTGTGGTAATATGAACGTTTCTTAATGCAAACCTTCGTTGCGGTCAGGCATTCATGGATTTACAAACAACTTTGTTCTTATGTAAGGTCACTAATATTCTCCGGCGGGGATTGCATTAGGCAAAACTGCTCACAAATTGAGAACATGCGGGAATAACATAATGTTTTCTACTTTATTTGACATCCATCTTGACAGTGAATATGGTAGTTTCTGTGATGGATTTTAGCATTCAAACAGATATGAAAACTCATAAGACGGAATAATTTTGTGGTGAGATCCCTCTCTATCCCTCTCTCCCTTTCTCTCTCTCTCTCTCTCTCTCTGTCTATGTCTATGTCTATGTCTACTCTTGTGTAATCCACATTGATCGTAGTCATCCACAATAATTAGACTTTATATAATAAGAGTTATATTTTATAGCTAATGGCAGCCCTCTGGTTTGCACACTTATTAAAAGAGTGAGTAAATTGGCTTTCCGATGTGATCATACAGCACTAAGTCTCCTTTGTTCATCATGAAAATTCTCCATTGCACACATTCTTTAAAGTACAGTGTGTTTAGTTACAGAGTTTTTGGATGCAACAAATGTAGCTGAAGTCTTGTCAGCAAATTGCTTTCCAGTGAAATGTAAGGTCATCGCTAGTTTAGTGGTCAGAGAAACAAGTACTAGTCCCAGTTTCATTTTTCTCAATTCAGTATGAACCCAGAAAAAAGTGGCATTAGAGATTTGTCTGAGTGCAGAGGAAACCTTGTGAAGCTGATTACCGCCCCTAACCTAATCAGAGGTGAGAGAAGGAGATTAGAATAGGACATAGTGGAGATTTGCAGCAGAGGCAGGGGAGAGGCAGACAAATGTATTCCATATTTAGAAACTTTAATTTCAAACGGCAGTGAAATGTGAGACATAAGCGGGCAGATAAGCAGGATGAGGGGGTGAACTGCCTAAGTTACTGTGCTTCTCAGTCCATTACTCACATTGTGTTTATGGCCAGACCACACAGCACCTCTCTCTCTCTCTCTCTCTCTCTCTCTCTCTCTCTCATACACACGCACACACGCACACACACACACACACACACACACACACACACACACTCCAACTCACAAAAACGAGATCAACAAAAGAACACCAAGGGCAGTTCGGGCTAGATCAATGTTTTACAGTTGTTTTCTATTTGAATGAGCCCACACCACTTAACATGGCAACAGCATTAATGCCTTTGAGGCATTGTTGTCTATTTTGTTGCCATTCTTTTGCGGCCATTACAATGTGGTCTCTACCTAATTGAATTGAATTGAAAAGACAGAAATGTATTGAGGGTTATTATTATGTAATAAATAATATAACCACTGTTTTGAAAACAGTCAAAAGGAAGTTCTCCAGAGGTCAGCAATGGAAAATCTCTAGGTGACGGCGTAAAAGTGTGTGTTCATGGGTAATGTAGTCTCAGTGCTGGAAGGTTGCTCTGAATAAGGAGAGTGTTCTGTGCCGACCGCGTACTTCTCACATGAGTCATTGTCACTTTCTATAAACAAACACACCCACACACCTGCAGTCCTCTGGTCCATACATCTTTCTCTGCACCCCCCCCCCCTCCACACACACGCACACACACACACACCACCACCACCACCTCTGTCGCTCACACACACAGTCACACTTTAGCATACTCTGTCCTCTCCCCCCCGATATTACACATAGGACCTTTCTTACAGTCTTCACACACTGATCCAGTGCTTACTCACACCCATAACCACGTAATGTTTATTTCCTGACCAAAACATTTGTGTGAGCTCATGTGTTTCTTACAATCTCATCTCACAAGAACAGTGCGTAAGTGTTCCCCCTGCCACTGTTGACTTCCATTCACATACAGATGTGTGAATGACACCAATGTACCTTATCCACTATTACCACATGACACCAGAGGGTGTTTGAAAGGGAAATCTGTTACCCATGCTGGCTTTAAATGTGGTAAATATCCGCTGTTTAAATGTGTAAACGGCAAAAACCAAAGCATCTGGTTGCAGCATGTCTCAGTTTATCTGTGAGTCTCTTCATTTAAAAAGTAAATCCCCTTTTAGCCATGACTAAGTGTACCCAGGACTGAAGGTTTGCTTTTGGCAGTGCCACCTTGCCCACAGCACTCTGTGTGTGTGTGTGTGTGTGTGTGTGTGTGTGTGTGTGTGTGTGTGTGTGTGTGTGTGTGTGTATGTGTGTGTGTGTGTGTGTGTGTGTGTGTGTGTGTGGTGGGCATTGTGCTCCATGCTCTCCACTCCTCCATCCCCATGGCAGCTGTGCAAACATCTACGCCGTACTGACGCGGGCGAGAGGGGAAAGATGGCAAGCTGGCCAAACTCACTCCCTCTCCTCCATGTCTGCTGGTTCCTTGATGCTGACCGGTAGTCATCTCTCCCTCTCCTCCGTGTCTGCTGGTTCCTTGTTGCTGACCGGTAGTCATCTCTCCCTCTCCATCTATCCTTCTCCGCAGCTCGTCCACCTTTGTGGCGGGGTTTGACCGTAATGCGTGCGTGCCCATGTGTTTTTGCCTCACTTGGGAGGTATGCACATGAGGTTTTGCCAGGCTCATGATGGGGATGCTATATGTCCAATGAGAAACTAGGTGTGTGTGTGTGTGTGTGTGTGTGTGTGTGTGTGTGTGTCCATGTGTGAGAGAGAGAGAGAGAGAACTCATGAACATTGAATATGACTGAAGAGGAAACATAAATAGAGGACACACACATATTAGTCATATTTTCCATTAGCAAATTCTTCAAGCACTCACAAAACCAAAGTGAGCAGATCACGTGTGCACTGGTCTGGAGTGATGGAGGCCTCGACCCTGCCGACACTAAGACTGCCTTGTAGGGAGTACCAGAGAAAGGGATCGGGGCCACGTGAGTAAGCACACACACAGTGGTCGTCCACTACCAGCAGTGTGCTTGCATCTGGCCATACTAGACCAGGTCAGGGGCAGTCGCTTTACAGCCTCCGCTGTCCAAAGCGTTTTAGTCCCACAGCCACGTTAACTGGTGGTGAATGTGTCTTTATGAATCCTCTCTCTCTCTCTCTCTCTCTCTCTCTCTCTCTCTCTCTCTCTCTCTTTTCTCTCTCTATTTTTCTCTCTCTCTCTCTCTGCATTCACAGTGGCCATATGAGGACCAGGGTTAACTTGGAAATGCATGCTTCATTTTTCCACTAATAAATGTAATTTGTCAGAAGACGAATTTGAAAACTAGAGCTAGTCTTTTTCAGGATGGAGTCTTGACACTAAGACGAGTCTCACGGGTGCTGTTGTGGTTCTCTTGTAGTTGGGGAAGGTCGGGCCTCATCACTTCAAAGAGAAGAACTTCAAGAAAAAACACCATTGTGGAGTGTGCAAGCAGACCATAGACAGCCATGGATTATTTTGTAAAGGTTAGAATCCCCCTGCAACATACACTCTCTCTCTCTCTCTCTCTCTCTCTCTCTCTCTCTCTCACACACACACACACACACACTCACACAACCTCAAACTCACTCAAATTGTCCTATTCTTTTTCTCCTTTTAGATTGTAAGATCGCTGTGCATAACAAATGTGAAGCAAAGGTAAAGCACTCTTCTACACACACACACACACACACACACACACACACACACACACACACACACACACACACACACACAGAGTATGCATGCACTATAAATGCCACAGATTTTAAATTTACGATGATTAGGTACAGCAAAGCAGCGCAGCAGTTAAAGGCATTCCCATCTGTTGAAATTGGATGTAGGATTATCTTGACATGGTCTATTATATGCGACCTGAAACCATAAACACAGCTGCTTGAGCCATACTGCTGAGCTGGGCCCAAAATCTCATTTGCTGAAGACAGTAAACTGAATTCAACTTGACCTGCCTCCTCAACTCAAATAAAGCCAACCGTAAGTCTGCCCTCCCCAAAATGATAGATGTAAAAAAAAACAATACCTTTCTGTCTTTGTCCCACATATAACACATTTTAAAGTCTTTCTCAAATGAATCTGAGTGCTGGAAAGCTTTGTGTGGCGGGGTCCTCATCTGCACCAGCTGTTTGTTGCCCGACTTTCCTTTTGAAAGGGATTAAGTAGCATAGGAATGGACTCTGGCTGACAACAGTGTTGTGGATTATATCATATAACCCTGGCTATCTCCCCCCATACACGCATGCACTCAGTCACACACACACACATACTCACACAGTTACAAGCACAGTTATGGCAAGTCATGATGGGCGTTAAGTGTCTATTAATAGAAATAACGATCACACTCGAGATGCCATCAATATGATTCTCTCATGGTCAGATACACACACACACACACACACACACACACACACACACACACACACATTTTAGGGCAGCTGGCCAGCCTGTGAGTAGTACAGACTCTGTCAGAAAGGAGACCTCTGTGGTGCCCCTCTGTCGTCTTCCTGCCGCTGTGCCTCTGCCTCTGCCTCTTCTGACGCGCTTTTCCCTGCCCTCTGGGGGTGGGACAGCGGAAGAGAGAGAGGGAGAGAGAGAGAGAAAGACAGAGAGAGAGAGTGGGATAGAGGGAGAGAGAGCAGGAGAGATAGAGAGAGAGAGAGAAAGAGAGAGAGAGAAAGAGAGAGAGAGTGGGATAGAGAGAGAGAGAGCGGGAGAGAGAGAGAGAGAGAGGGAGAGAGAGATGCCAGATTGTTCTCCCCCTGCTGCAGACAGAGAGTGTGGTGAAGCAGGATCACTGGCCGATCTCTGAGAGGTAAGAGCGTGCGACCTAAGTCTGGTCCCAGACATAGTCAGGTTTAACTCTGGGGTTCAGTCGAACGTAAATGACTAAGTCATTTGGTGTTGATTGGGATTGTACATTACGTGTATGTAGCTTAGGCTAATGTCATCTAGTCATTGGACTTGATATGAAAAATATTTAGTAGAGTGAGTATATCAGTGGTTGACGGTTTGTGAGTGGAATCTTAACTTGTCGGTGAATGTGTGGGGTTGTGTAGGCTGATCTGGACTGTAGCTCTGGGGTGAGGAGGAGCAGTGTGTTTGTCGCTGAGTGTCATCTGGTTGTTTTAGCTTTCAGAAATAACACAGTGACACAGGATTATTATGTGTGTGTGTGTGTGTGTGTAGAACACTCATAAACATGATTTGGAGAGTGTTTACATCCTCCCAAGTCCCCCTCTTAACGGCATAGAGCGAACGTACAAAAAACAAGCCAGAAGGGCAAGAGAGTGAGAGAGAGATAAAACTGAGGGAAGAGTTTAAATATAACTTCTCCTCTCGTCATGTGTGGAGTCTCGCCTCAGAGCAGATTAATGCAGACCCGTGGAAGCCATCCAGACGTGGCTCGATGGCAGCTGGCAGTGCCACATACATGACTGGTGCAGTTGTGCCGCACTCACCACCATCGAGGGTCTCTTATGGCGTAGTATCTGTCTCTGGGTAGTCGCCCGAGTTGTTGCAGTGGAACGTAACGCCGGCGACGGCGACGACATTCCCTGCAGCGCTGACCACTGACGCCGGGGCCGCAGCACGCCACCTCGGGCTCGCCCCTGCTGTGAGAGGAAGCCATAAACAAAAGCACACATAGAGGTAATTACACAGCAACGCTTCATTTCCTGTGTGGCCTTAACGGATGGACACAGACCACATTTCCCACAATGCATCAAATATAATGTTATGGTTATCCGTTTGTTTATTATGCAGATGCTGTTGTTGTTGGAGGGGGGTACCACTCACTTAATCTGAGCAATGTCACCCATGATTGTGATGATGAGCTGTTATGTGTAGTTAAGTGATGAAGAGGAGTAGGTGTCAGCCAGCATCAGCTTGGGTAGTTCAGATTGGGCTGTGTGGCCACTTGTATCATGTAGACTGATGTATCATTTGAGAGATGGGCGGATGATTCAGTCTGCGAAGCACAGCAAAATGCTGCTGTTTTGAGAATGCTGACACTTGCATCAGACATGTAAGGTTGACATGGGCTGGAGCGTTTAACATGGCATGATCGCGTGTGTTGTGAAGGACACATCTCAAAATAAAGGTAACATTTAGAGGAAGCGTTAGACAAACCAACCAGCTGATGAACTGAAATAACCATTTTGATGTCTGTCAAAATAGTTCCTTAAACCCGACAGAGATTCCTGTCACTAGGCAAAGTGATGCTTCAGCTGTTCTCTCTCTCTCTCTCTCTCTCTCTCTCTCTCTCTCTCTCTCTCTCTCTCTCTCTCACGCACTGTCTGCCTTCTCTTTCTCTTTTTCTCTGTCTCTCACTTTCTCTCTGTATGAAAATATCCTCTGTTTATTCTGTGTTCCCTTGTTTATTTTGGTACAGGGGACATGGAGTACGTGGCCATGTTATCTGCACTCTTATTTGGCTGGCTGGACCAAGCCAGCTCCCGTCACACAAAATTCCACCCCTTAATCCACTGTATAGGTGGCACATGAAAAACAAACGCAGTGGCCTGAATTCCCCCTGGTAACCTCCCCCACTGTTAGGTTGATTCCATGTTTGTGTGTGTTTAGCATGAGACAGATCGGGGGTGTTGGTTGCGTAGGAGGAGGGGGAGGAGGGGGAGGTTGGGAGGTTGGGGGCTTGTGTTCTGGTGCCTGACTGGTAGGGATGTCGTCTCCGCTCTGCCTTCACTCTCTGCTCACTCGTGCTGACACATGCTCCCCTTGCCTTGGTTGCCTTGGCAAAAACAACAACAAAAAAGACAATAAAGAGGGCAGCACCCTGAGGAGAGCGTCACATCCCCCCCCCCCCCCCCCCCCCCCCAACCCCCGTCGTCGGAAGTGAGATGGGGAAAGGGCAGAAGTAGAAAATAGCATCACTGCGTCTCCACGGCACGTTTTGGCAACTTTCCCTGATTCAGAGCCAAAAGCCCGGTATGGCTTTGGGTAGTAGTGTATATTGAGACCTGTCTGCCTCACGGCACCAGTCTGAGTGTGGACCCTGGCCAAGAGAGAGAGCACGCAGCGGCTACCGTGGTCTCCGAGGTCTCGGACAGCTGTGGCTCAAGTGGGCCCGTTTGATGTGGCAAACAGTAGTCCGTCGCGGGCTGGGTCCTACAGGGACTCCTCATAAAGACTGGCACCTCTCCTAAGTAGGCTGTAACTCCAGCTAGCAGGCGGGGTGTGGGCTGTGGTGACTGAACGGAGCCACATGTCCGCGTGTGTCGTAATGAGTTGGTGGAGACCCAGGGGCAGTCTGTAAAACCATGGGACGGGAAGGAGAGATGGAGTCAGAGAGAGACAGAGAGAATAAGAGAAAAATAGAGGGAGAGAGCAAGAGAGAGAGAGAGAGAGGGTGAGTGGAAGGAAAGAAAGGATAAGACATGGAAAGATGAGGAGGTATAGAAGAGGAGGAACCCTTTCATCTACCATAATCAGTTCCTCTGTTCACAGTAAAGACTGATGGTGTCCAGATAGAGTGAGTAAAGGGAAAAGCAGGCAGTGAAAGACTCATATTAGCTCTCTCATATTAGCTCTCATCAATTATCTCCCATTCGTTCGTTCCAGACGTTCATTCAGCATGCCATCTCATAACCCTAATCAAATGCATTACTTTCAGTCACACTGGACGACGACTTGTTCTGAAAGCGGCTGTGGGAATTATTTAAGTGTAGGTGCTCACTGACCCGGCGTAAGTGCATGGGGTCTGTGTCTGCCAGAATATCTGAACTCTTATCACGCTCTCCTCCCCCTGCCCCTCTCTCTCTCTCTCTCCCTCCCTCCCTCTCTCTCTCTCCCTCTCTCTCTGTCCTTCCTCGAGAGGCTCTGCTCTCTTTCCTTTCCTGTGTGTTTGCGGCACTAATGATGGCTCTTTGAGGAGAGGCTCAGTCATCTGAAGGGAAAGCTGGGCACATGTCTTAGGACTGCCCTCTCATTCACCCTGTTAGGATCCCAATTAGTTCCTCTGTCTCCACATTGATGTGAGCACACACTAATTCACGCACTAACACACACACACACATACGCACACACACACACTAGTACCCTCTCAAACACTTAATGCACACACACACACACACACCGTCGTTCTGTGTTGCTGAGTCAGGCTCTTATCAAGTGTGTCCTTTCCCTATCCCTATGTCAACAATGGCCAGAACACACGCACACTGACACAGAGATGAAAGATCTATCTAAATGGACTGCCATGCAGTAGTTTAATTAAATTTAATTAATTTTCATTTACATCACTGCTGTTTGTATTTGCACCTTTTTGTTGAAGAGGGCCAGAGAAAGCCAGAGAGAGAGATGGGGACACAGAAAGATGGAGCGAGGGAGACAGAGGAGACGGAAAAGAGAGCTGGCTGGTGTGTGCTCAGGAAACGCCTGTGTAATTGACTGGGGGGGTTGTAATTATCTTGTGTGTGTGTGTGTGTGTGTGTGTGTGTGTGTGTGTGTGTGTGTGTGTGTGTGTGTGTGTGTGTGTTTGTGTGTTTGTTTTGTGAGAGTGGGAGAGGAGAGAGAGAGAGAGAGAGAGAGAGAGAGAGAGAGAGAGAGAGAGAGAGAAAGAGAGAGAGAGGGAAAGAAACCAAGAGGACCAAGAGAAAGATTTAGGGGGCTGCTATTATTGCCTAAGTAAAACCCTGTCACATTCTTTAGGTTCAGTTGAATACCCATCATAACACCATACAAGGTCTTCGGGTCTTACAACTACACCATGGAGACTGCCCCTTTCCATTTCTATTCACTCCAAACTGTTCATGTTTAAAAGAATGAAAAGAGAATGTAAAAGCAAAATAATTCAGAAGTAGCTGCTTATTCTGCTGTATGTTCCCATTTGTGGGACCAGTCTGCAGTATTGGCTCATTGAGTTTGAAGTTAAAGGTGACCCTCTCTTATTCAGATGCATCCTTCATGAGACAAGCCCAAACTGATCTGACCACCGTCAGATATTTATAAAAAGCAATAAAATCCTATCCTAAATCCTAAAAACTATAAGGTCAACTTCATTCCTAAGGACCCCATTTTCAAACCTTTAGCTCTACTGCATGCTTCAAGGTCACTCAAGCTCCTGTAAGTTTGCTATTTTCTCCTAAACTTGTTCATATTTTTGGACACTGCTACTGTAGCAACCATAACATGTCAACACCGTCTCTTTTGTATAAAAAATATTAGATCAATGTATGACATAAATGTATACTTTTTAAGAAGAGGTCTTAGGTAGCTAGAGGTGAAACAAGATGGCTAATGTGAACAACTCATGCATATCATATGAAAGAGTAGGTTTTTGTCACCACCGTCAGACAATATAGTGCCTCACGGCTGTGGTTCGGCCACAGCCACGAGGCCGATGTGTGGCCCCAACACACATGCAATCAGCCATGGAGGCTGCCCGCTGTTCTCTTGCCTCAGAAAGTTCAGAAGACAGGCAAAACATGTCCTGAACCGAACCAACTTCAAAGTTCTCTGCTTCTTTAAGCAGGTCAATGTAAGGCATTCTAGTCAGCCTGTGCATAATTCTGGGCCTCACAAAAGACTTCGACTTTGTCAGGACATACTTAAGGGGGTCATTGTCTGTCCACACAGTGAACCTGTGACCCCGCAACCAGTGACTAAATTGATCACAAATAGCTCACTTCATAGCGAAAAACTCGAGCCGATAAGCAGGATATTTAGACAGGGCATGATTCAGTGACTTGCTCGCTAAAGCAATAGGCCGGGCTTTGTCCTCACTGGGCTGCACCTGAGACAGAACAGCTCCAAGACCACTGGTAGATGCATCAACAGACAATAGGAAAGGCTTCGTAAAGTCTGGATGCGCCATGGATGGAGGCACACTACTTATCAGTGCAGATTTAAAATTCTGAAAGGCCTCTGCACACTCAGGGGACCAGTCCTGAGGGCAGAGCTTTCTCTTCTGCCTACCTACCCCATTACCTCTGTGCGGCCGCTTAGACCCACCTGTAAGCGCAAACAACGGCCTTGCAAGCACAGAGCAGTTTTCAGTAAAATGCTGGTAGTAAACAGCCTGATGAGCCAGACTCACATCAAGATGTAGGGTCTGGGAACTCACCATTGGTAGTGCTCAATCGGAGGGGCGGAATAAACAGTTGTCTTTCAAATTTCCTCTTTCATTTCCCACCAGCAGAGCTAGTTGACCAGTTGATCAAACTTTTGCCAACTTAAAAAAAGCTTAACTCCATCTATCCATCTTAACTCCATCTTAGCATCCATCTTCTTTGTTTTCAAGTAGCAGGGAATTCACACAGAACCGTCGCAACTCTGCCATCATTATGTTTAGCGAAGTTTGGTTTTTCCAGCTCTCAAGCCAATGAAGAGTTGCTAGACTACCCTGGCTGCAAATTACATTTGCTGCCGCTAGGGTGCGTCTAGATTTCTAGGCTAGGTAGTAAACCACCATGCCAAGAAAGGAGCGGATCTTACTAGCTGACAGTGTGACGTCATCAGCATCTGTCAGAACTGACTGCGAAACATTCACCATAGCCTAAACCTTATCTGGATCGCTTGCAACACTCTCCTGAGAAATTATATAACCTAAAAATGTCAACGATCTCTTAAGAAACACTTAGCAGGAGACAGAAAGGAGACAGCTTCAGGTTGTGCTCCTTCAACTGCTCAAACACCATGCGTTACAAACACTCTGCCTCAGACTTGGCAAATACAAGCATATCATCGAGGTAGCACAAAAGACTTAGGAAATTCTGAACACCAAGGATGGACAGCATCATCCTCATGAAGGTAGCTGGGCTATTACAAAGGGCCCCAGGAAGCCTGTTGTATTCGTGCAATCCTAATGGAGAGGAAAAGGCTGTATATTTCTTATCATCCTCATGCACTGGCACATTGTAATGTGAGCCAGACGTTAAATCCATAGTGGAGAAAAATACATTACCACCCAGGCCAGCTTTGTTGCTTAATTCTACCTTATATTCCTTGAAAAATGTTCACATCACAGTGCTCAGGATTGTTATTTTTTGGACCAAATAGTTAAATAAAGTTGTTAAGCAAGAAGCATTGACTTGAGTGGTATACATTTTGGAATTATATGTTGTTATGAGGCCACTGTCACCACCGTCAGTTCTAAAGTCACCACTGTCAGAGGGAGTTTTATTTGTTTTAAATGGATATGCCTACAATAATGTTTCTTAAGTGCTGTTGAGTTATTAATGTAATAGTCTCTTTTAATACAAAAATATGTTTGTTCAATAAAAAAACATTACTTTTTCTATTTAGGCTTAAAATAAATGTTGTATGATGTTAGATCTTTTAAAAGGAGTACACGTGAAGCAGTATAAAAAATGAACAAAAGTGAATATTCAACATTTAACAGCATATATGTGTACTAAGAATCTCAGATAATGATTTAACTCTAAATACATACTAGACCAAATAAATACAAAATAATTTGCTTTTTATTGTGTCTGACGGTGTTGACAAAGACAAAGTAATAACTCAAAAAGGACCTATTTTATGAAAAAAAAAATACAAAATGGGGAGCTGACACTGGTACATTGCTGAACAGCCAAGACCTTGGTCTATAATGATATACCTTCAGATGTTGTAATTTAACTAACTATTTCTTTTCAAAATTAAAACCTGTTTTATCCAAATTCTCAAGAATCAGTGAAATATAAAAAAAATGCCACCTTCGTGCTTCACTTAGCCAAACCACTTTATCTTCATTTAACTGATGGAAAAATGTGCTCCCTATATTCATCAGGCTTCTGTTCGTGTTTACTCTGCATTTTGATACCAAAGAGCTGTTTGACTCAGATGATATGGGGTTCCAGGAGTGCTAAAGGTGTTGAGAAGATGACATTTAGATATTTATAGGTGTCCCGAATGAATGCCTGTGGATATACCAAAATACTGGCCAAACCCAAAATGATTACTAGTCTCCAGAAGCCTGGCAGAGGAGGAATAATCCAGCATACTAATGATCCGAAGCACACATTTGGAGATGACATAATGTTTGAGCATTTGACATTGAAGCAATTCTGGTGTACTCCCTTCCGTTGTGCTGTAAACGGACCGTGCCTATTTTCAGTCTTGCCCACTGTCTACCCATCTCCTCTTGTCATGTTGACTCCCATACTGTACGGTACGTGTCATGCATGCTTGCCAGCCTTCAGTGTGCATTTTAGAGTTCCACTCGTATCTGCTGTAGAAAGGCATGCCGGATAAATCGGTCTGACAGGCAGTGATTCAGAGTCCCCCCAGGCCAGCTGTTGGCCACTGGTTTTTCCTGTCCCCTGTCCGTTTGCATCCTCTATTTCCTGGTTCCAGCTGAGCCTGAGACATTCATCAGACAGCATACATACATACATACAGACAGTCATCAAGCAACAAACATACAGTCCTTTAGGTATCAGCAGCAGAGAGATCCTTTTTCTTTCCTATATTGCTTGAAACCTGTGGCATGCTTAATAATGTGGAACATCCTTCTTAAGTAGTTTTCCTTTGTTTGGGCTCACCTGGCAAACTAATTATCACAGGTGTCTGAGATTGATTTCAATGATTCAAAGAGCCCTGAGACACAATACCATCCATGAGTTTAATTGAAAAAAATTTGCATAATAATTTGGAACATGGTGTACAGTCCTTTAGGTATCTTCAATAGGTTGACTGGATTTCTTCTTTTATTGATGGCGGCACACTTTTTCTCTCATCCACACAGGCCCCATCCTCCTGCGTGCCTCCCTCTGAACAACAGGTGAGTTTAACCCAAAGTCGCCTGGAAATCAAATATCTCATATGAGTGGTTGATGTTTGTGGCGGCATCCTTATCATTACCCTCGGTCTCTTTTATCTGTAGGGTTCTGTCAAGCCAGCGGGCCAGAAATCCAAAAGCTGCCTGTTCAGGTAAGTGTGGATGCTGGATATCGGCAGTTTGTTTTGTTTGGGATCAGCTGGGGCTTGAGTTTGTCACTGACTGTTTGCCACTCTGACACAGTATCCTGACTGCATGCGATGCGAGTGAGCGATTAGTGGCAAAATCAGTTCGAGTACTTTTCAATTGGAAAGTCTTAACTGGATGCGACACTACATAGTGTTGTGCAGTGCAATGCAGCGTGACATTTTGAGCAAAGCTTTTGTCGGGCGTTCTATTTTTATTTTCTTTCTGTAGTTTACGTTGTTCTGCTGTTGAGCGAGAAATATGGCACAATACACTGACATATTTAACGGGATTCAGTGTGGAGCGAGAACATTCAATGCTACACCACAGTCGGTCGCTCGCATGCAGTTAGGATACCCTGTGAGGCGTCACCATCAGCCACTGTGATTGGCTCTCAGACTGAGAGGAAGTAAACTGATGCCGGTGATCTTTCTGTCTCTGTCTGTTGTCTGTGGCCCAGGAGTGGGAGTGAAGACTGCGTGATGGACCGGGTCATGGAGAGGCACTACGACTTCGACCTCACCTACATCACCGAGAGGATCATCTCCGTCTTTTTCCTGCCCAACCTGGATGAAGAGCGCTACCGCGGCAACCTGAAGGAAGTGGCTGCCATGCTGAAGTCCAAACACCAGGACAAGTTCTTGGTTCGTTCGAGATTTGTAGATTTGATCATTAGTAATTTTGCCTTTTGTGTCTTCAAATCAAAGCTCAGTAAAGTAACAAGTCTATCTTTTTGTTGTAGCTCCTCAATCTGTCTGAAAAGCGGCATGACATCAGCAGACTGAATCCAAAGGTAAACATTAATGATAAGTCCTCCATTCATTCATTCATTCATTCATACAGGAGGTGTATGGACTAACTGGTTTAAAGCAATAATGAAATGCCTTACCTTGACATTACCAGTGCATGTCTCTGTGAACGTGCATGTCTGTCCTGAAGCTACACATCTGGGTTTTCCTCTGTGATGTTCATTCAGCTTCCCTTTCGACCTACCCCATCTTCCCTGACCAACGCCACTGTTCCCCTGTGCCCCCCTGACCAACGCCACTGTTCCCCTGTGCCCCCCTGACCAACGCCACTGTTCCCCTGTTCCCCACCCTAACCAACGCCACTGTTCCCCTGTTCCCCCTTAACCAACGCCACTGTTCCCCTGTTCCCCACCCTAACCAACGCCACTGTTCCCCTGTTCCCCACCTTAACCAACGCCACTGTTCCCCTGTTCCCCCTTAACCAACGCCACTGTTCCCCTGTTCCCCCTTAACCAACGCCACTGTTCCCCTGTTCCCCACCCTGACCAACGCCACTGTTCCCCTGTTCCCCCTTAACCAACGCCACTGTTCCCCTGTTCCCCACCCTAACCAACGCCACTGTTCCCCTGTTCCCCCTTAACCAACGCCACTGTTCCCCTGTTCCCCCTTAACCAACGCCACTGTTCCCCTGTTCCCCCTTAACCAACGCCACTGTTCCCCTGTCCCCCCTTAACCAATGCCACTGTTCCCCTGTGCTCCCTCAGGTGCATGACTTCGGCTGGCCGGACCTGCACGCTCCTCCACTGGATAAAATCTGTGCCATTTGCAAGGCCATGGAGAGCTGGTTAACTTCTGACCCCCAGCACGTTGTGGTCCTCCACTGCAAGGTCAGGGCTCAAGCGCTTCTGATGTCATTTCTAGTAACACTGCAGATGGAATTGGAATTAGATAATTAGATGGATGTACAGTTTCTAAGAGCTGAACCTCCAGTCTTGGTGTCTGCAGTCTGAAAGAAGCATAGTGATTACACTACCTTTATATTGAAGTGTTTGGCACCTTTATTTGTTACTGAAAAAAACTACAAGATTAGTAGTCAAGTCAAGTCAAGTTTATTTATATAGCGCATTTCATACACAGAGGTCATTCAATGTGCTTTACATAAACAAAAGCAAGCAGTAAAAAATAAAAGCATAAAAGGGCAATAGTGAAAGAATAGTTTAAAAGGTAAAGATCATAGTAATAATAATAAAACAAAATAATAATAATAAAAAATAAAATAAAACATAAAACGCACAAGGTAAATAATTTAAAAATAGAGAATGATTAAAAAGACAAAATAAAAGACACAAGGTAGAATAATTTTCAAGGAAGATTCAGAATTGTAACTCAGTGCAGTTAGCAGAAAACATCTAGCATAGTATGTTATAGATTGCTATGCTATATATTTTATACTGTGTAGTATGAGATGACAGACTTTTGGTTCACTGTCTCACTGTCTTACAGGGTAACAAAGGAAAGACAGGGGTGATTGTGGCAGCCTACATGCACTACAGTAAGATCTCTGCCGGGTGAGAGTTTCATTTCTAATCTACTTAACCTGAAGCATTGTAATGAGTTTCATATTTCCTATGAGTTTTCCTATTTCCCATGAGTGTCTCCAACTATGTTTGTAGAAACAATGTGGTGTGTTTGTATTCACAGGGCTGACCAGGCCCTGTCCACAGTAGCCATGAGGAAGTTCTGTGAGGATAAGATATCTCCTTTTTTCCAGCCATCTCAGAACAGGTACTGGTCCCTAAATAACGATCTTGCCCTTTTATGTTTTGTACCTGTCTCTTTCAGACAGCTTAACTTTCTTTTTTTCTTTCTCTTTAATCTAACCTCTCTCTTTCTCTCTCTGTCTCTCTCTCTCTTTTTTCCAGGTATATTTATTACTTTGGTGGCCTTTTGTCTGGCAGCATTAAGATGAACAGCAGTCCCCTGTTCCTGCACCAGGTCCTCATCCCCTCTCTGCCAGACTTCCAGACTGGAGGAGGTAACTAACATTAGCTCAGCTGCTGGACGGAACTGGACATCTCCTTTATCGGGGGACTGACTCTGTCGTGGAGCAGTCACTTAGGTTTTGCTCTTAGATGAAAGAAGATGATTTTTTTCTCCTTAAAAATAACCATTCAATGGCTTTCTGGTTTACTTTTCAGGTTACTCCCCTTTCCTGAAGATCTATCAGTCTCTTCAGTTGGTCTATACCTCTGGCATATAGTAAGTTTGTTGGATGTTTAGCTGTAGCCCACATTTAAGATGCAACTTACATTGCAATTACACAATGTACAATTTGTATTACACATGCCCATATACATGTTATTTTTTAGCAATAGGTTTGTTTGCCTATAAACTACATTGACTGCTTGAAAGCCTGTTTGCTTGACTGTGTGTAACTCTGTATGTTTGACTTTGCATAACCCTGTTTGTTTGGTACTGTAACCTGAGTACATGGAACATGTCTCTCTGTACGTTCCATACTGTGTCCAAGTGAACATGTGATACTATGTGCAGTTAGGTTTAGATGACTGAACTAGGTGCACCACTTAATTGTGTATAACTCTCTCTCTTTCTCTCTCTCTCTCTCTTTCTCTGTGCCTGTGTGCGTGTGTGTCTGTGTGTGTATATATGTGTGTATTTGTGCGCAGTGATGTGCAGGGCTCCGGGAGCAGCCGTGTGTGTGTGACCATAGAGCCAGCACTACTGCTGAAAGGAGACATCATGGTAAGACAAAAACAAAGGTGCTCCATTACCCAGTGTACTAATTAAGGCCTCTTACCTCACTAACACTTTATAATTGCCAGTGTTTCTCTAAACCAAGGATACAGTGAGGCCTTTGTAGTAGACCAAGGACCATTTTGTTTTGTTCAGTGGATAAAGGATCAGGATCATTTTTGAGACAATGCCATGGATGGCTGTTCCTGTAACATTTGTAAAAATATGAGTATGCAGTATGTGACTTTAACGTTTTTAAATTTCCCCTTGGGGATCAATAAAGTATCTATCTATCTATCTAAAGCGGCAGTATGCAGGTGTTCACCATTTATGTATATTTTAGCAGGTGGCTTGATGCTATGGATTCCTCAACTTTAATTTGTTGAGACCTACTATAGCTATGTCAAGGAGAGATAAACAGATCTGGTGTTCTCAATAAGCCACTCAGGCTATTCACTATTCATTTTGTGCTTTGGCACTGAAACCCTCAAAAAAAAGGTTTTTAAAAACAGGCTTTACATTATGACATTGATGGTATACTAAATAAATTAAAACAAAATACATCGGTTAGCAAGCTAGGAAGCTTTCATCTTTACATGCTGTGCTGTAATTGGTGTTTATGAGCCAAGTATGATTATTATTAGCATGTTTTATGTTAAAAAATATATAATTTGGTTGTCCATCTCTGTGCTGTTTTCCCACCAGGTGAAGTGTTATCATCGACACATGCATGGATATGGCCGAGACTGTGTGTTTAGGGTCCAGTTCCACACATGCACCGTCCATGGAGCCCAGCTGTGGTTTGGGAAACAGGAGTTGGACCAGGCCTGCACCGGTACCTACACCTACTGACACTAATATAAAGATCCACACATGTACTGTACATAGATACACAAAACTTGTAGGTGCAGATGCATCGTCAATGAATACATAATGCATAGATGCTTGTAGATATTTGTGAAAATGGATAAATTAAAGCCTTTCTCTGTTGTATATCTGTGTTCCTCTCTCCCCTCCTCTCTCTCTCTCTCTCCCCCTCTCTTTCTCTGACTCTGTAGATAACCGTTTCCCCTCTGATGCCACTGTGGAGTTCGTCTTCTCATATGGTCCAGAGCGTGTCCGAGGTGCTCACCTGCGCTGTCAACACCCTGTGTGTCATGACCACATCAACATACAGTGCATGTGTTGTATGCGTGTTTGTTTTAGCATGTGATTGTTTACACGTGTGTCCTCACTCTGTGCGTGTCACGGCCAGGTCGCGAGTTCCAGAAGAATGACGTAAGCGTAAAGGTGGACTACAACACGTCGGATCCTGTGGTGCGGTGGGACTCTTATGACAACTTTAACATGCACCATCAGGACAGCGCAGAGGGTAAACAGACATGCCATTGTGTGCGCGCACATGAGAAAATACACACACACACACACACACACACACAGATGGACAGACCTTTTTAAAGTAGTAATGCAGAGGATACACACACACACACACACACACACACACACACACACACACACACACACACACACACACACACACACACACACACACACACACACACACAAACCTTTTTATAGTAGTAATGCATTACTTATAGTAATACATAGTAGTAGTAATACAATAGTATTACATTATAGTATTACACATACACACTCAGACTACTGTATAATATACAGATATATACATGAGCTCTTTAGTCCTCTGGTAACCCCTGTTCTCTCCCCTTACACAGATATTGCTCACACACGGGGTCCTCTGGATGGTAGTCTGTACGCCCAGGTGAAGAAGCGGCGTGCTCCAGGCTCTAGTGGCCTGCCCTCGGCCAACGGTTGTCCCTCCAGCCCCGAGTCACCAGCTCTGCCCACCGCTCAGTCCCAGCCTCGGCCTCCCGACCACCTGGGCACCCCGAGCCCCACTCCCCCCGGCCCGCCCGCACACCAGGAGCGCCTGGACCTAGAGCTCCTGCTGGGAGAGGTGGAGGGAGAGAGGGAGCGAGGGAGGGTGCGCGAGAGGGAGACGGCCATTCTGGATGACGGGGAGAGCTCGCCGCTCAGGCCGACGGACTCCTGCTGCCCGCGCACATACTCCCCTGGACCGCGCTCGCCCTGTAGTCTCCCTCCGAGCTGCGGGACCAATGGACACTACCTGGAGCGGAGGGACGCAGCCTCTAAGGGGCCGGCCCCGAAGCACCACACGCTCCCCGTCAGCCGGACGTCGCCCCCTCCGCTGCTGGAGCCCTGCCTGTCCCACCCGGACCTCCTGTGGGACAGGGGGCGCTGTCTGCACCGCTCCTGCAGCCATACGCCGTCCCGGCAGCACTACTCCTACCCTGCTCAGGGCATCGGAGGCCCCTTGTCGCTCTCGCCGCACCACCCCCACCCCCACCCCCACCCCCACGCGCACACACTCCCCTCCTCTCCCAGGAGCTACTGTCCAGCGGAGGTGTGCTCTCTCTACCACTACGCCCCCCACTCCCATGGGCACGCGCCGGCCCCTCCTCCCCCTCGCGTCCTGCACCAGCCGCTGCCCCCGAGCCCCTACCACGAGCTGAGGTTCAGCACCACGGCGTCCACTGCCTGCCCGTGCCCAGACTGCGCCTGCCTGCGTCGGGAGGAGCCCACGCTGCTTCGTCTTGCGCCCGGCCAGTCGGAGGGCCACCACCCTTGGGGCCGAGAGGCGTCCGGCTTCGGCTACAGGCGGGAGGGACATCCGGTGTGGGACAGGGAGGCGGAGTCCCCGTGGGAGAGGGAGCAGGAAGCGGAATTCTGGCGCCGACACTCGGCGATGACCGCTTACCGGCACTGCCACTCGCCCCAGGCGCACGACTTGCCCCCATCGTACCTCCAGGAGGGGCAGCCGCCAGCGACGTCGCCGTCCGGCATGGCCAGCCCCTTCCCCAGCCCGCACAGCTCCAGCAGCGGCTACCACACGCCCCAGGCCGCCTGCCCCTGCTCCCCCGCCCTGCACTCGCTGCCTCCCAGCAGAGAGAGCCACGGCTACGGATCCGGGGGCCAGTCAAGGATGGCCTCCCCTCTGCCGGCCACCCCGTCCCTGCAGAGAGCCAGCCAACCAGAGGGGCGCCTCAGCCAGGCCCTGAGACCCACTGCTGGGGCTAGCAGCCAAGCTGGCCAGCAGAGCAGAACTGCAGGTGATGCTGACACCTGGTGTTATTATTATTATCACTATGTTATTGTTGTTATTGTATGTATTGTACATACACTACTCACAAAAAGTCAGGGATATTCCGCTTTTGGGTGAAATTTCCGGATGAACCTTCCCCGACCAGTAGGAACGGCTGAAGTGTCCTTGAGCAAGGCACCTAACCCCTCACTGCTCCCCGAGCGCTGCTGTAACAAGGCAGCTCACTGCTCCGGGTTAGTGTGTGCATCACCTCACTGTGTGTTCACTGTGTGCTCTGTGTGTTCACTAATTCATGGATGGGATAAATGCAGAGACCAAATTCCTGGTATACTTGGCCTAGAAATCTGATTTACATTTTGTGAGTAGTGTATAGTTAAATTGACAATAAAGTTGACATTGACTTTGACTTTTGCACAAACTACTTTGACAGTAATCCTTTTCTAGTTTCCACTCATGAGATAAGTGGAACGCTTACTGCTAGTCGTCTGATAAACCTCTATCTCTGTCAGTGGAGTCAGTTGTCATTGCGTCATCAGCTGCCAGCTGTAACCATTGTCTGTGGCGTTTTGCTCTTCTTCCTCTGGGGGCCATGTTTCCACCCTCTCCTGATGTAGATGTGGATGACCAGAGGACGTCAGATGCTCTGTCCAGGCCATCCAGCAGGAAAGCTGATGCATCCCCTGACTCCGAGCCTTCCCATAATGGAAACCAGGCTCAACAACACACACAGAACAGGTCTTTATCGTCCACACTCTGACCACCTCATTGATCTCTCATCTGTCTCTCACCTCAGTCCTTTTTCCATTCCTTCATGTCATTTATTTATTTATGTATTGCTGTATTTGTCCTTGATATCTAGAGGGCATACTTAAGTGACTGGGAATTTACTCTTTCATACTTCTTCATTTTCTTTTAGACAAGTTGAAGGGTCATGATTGATGTCTTATCACACTGTCCTTTGTTATTTTAGTTCTACTGGGACTAAAGTAGAGGAACAGAGATCCACTCCTGAAGTGCCTTCCAAGCAGCTGTCATCCTCTCATGGCTCACAAACAGGCCCGGACCGAATCCAGTGCCCTCGGCCAACTGTGGCTCAGCAGAAAGAATCCCGTAGTGGGGACGCGATACATCCAGGCCCTGCTCTTGCGGAGAGAGGCGTCCAAGGCAGCTGCAAGCTCTCCATGGCTCCCAGCAAGAGTTCGCCGAGACAGAGCTTCCACTCACAGCCGCCAGCTGCTCCAGAGACTGCCGCCAAAGAATCCACTAATGAATTGTCAACAAGTTCTGGCGAGCTGCGTTCCAGCCCCCGTCCTCCCTCGTCCTCAAGCGCCTCTCCCCAGGCGACCACTGCAGCGAAGACCGACGGCCCTGCCTTCCGGAACGATCCGTGCCCGGAACCTGTCAAGGTGCAGGTGCAGGTTCTGCGCTCGAGCCCGACCTTTAGCTCCACCCCTGACTCCACCCCGGCGTCCACGCCGTGTCCGACCACCAGCCGCTGCCCGTCCTCTGAGTTGTCCTCGCTGGCCGTGGTGTCCGCCGATGGTCGGAGGCTCACCCCGCAGATGGACAGCGTGTCGTGCAGCAGTGAGGCGGGCAGCGGCGGCAGCAGCAGCTGCGGCGACCTCCGGGCGCCCTCGCCCGTACCGGACGGTCAGGCCACTCCATCCTTCCCGCTGCCGTCCCACTACTACCCGCTGCTCACCGTGCCCCACGTGCCCTACACGGGCTACACGGCCGTCACCATCCCCGCCACCCCCCCACAGCCGCCTCTGCCTGAGAAGCGCAGGCCTCTGGGCCTCCAGCACGGCTCGCCCAGCAGGGCCTCGGCTCTCCGCACCTCCACCGGGGCCCTCTCCAGCTCCTCGCTCTCGGTCAGCTCCGGACCCAGCTCCAGCTCCAGCTCCACGTCCCAGCTGCACGTCACATTCTCGCCCGCGGTCAGCGAGCTGACCCCACCCCCGGCCTCCCGGCTAGCCACAGCAGCACGCAGCGCAGGGGAGGAGGCAGGAAGTCGTGTCAGTGCCAAGTTTGTGCAGGACAGCTCCAAGTTCTGGTATAAGCCAGGAATCTCAAGGGATCAAGGTGGGCAAAACACTGTGTACATCGCCCCAATACATCCCCAGTCATATCTGGTAGAAATGACTCACTGTATATTTTACAGTGTTTACTGTTACTATGTACCGTTTCCAGCTTTACCACAATTATTTAAAGTAATCACACAACCAGAGTAGCCTTGACTCCATCAGATGTTTTCAATGAGTCTGCTGTTTTCCTACTCAGGGTTGGATCAGCACGCCAACATTTCTGAATAGTTGCACATGAACACCATTTTGTAATTAATTAACCAACAAGGGACCCTAAACCCTAAACATGCAAACTACACTAGTGTCCTCTGGAGCAGCGCAGAGAAGTATGCTCTACTTAAACATAATTAGGCAATGATGGTCGGGTCCCAAATCATCCTCCTCCCCTACTCCCTTACTGCGCATAGCCACATACTCCAGCCTTCGCGTGGAATGTCAGCCATACGGAGGGCCATCCAAAACCAATCAGTGGGGTTAGACGTGAGGGACATGTGAGGGATTCGTTGAATCCATGCCAAATTCTGCAACAGCACTCTGTAGACGTACTCCAGATTAGTGTAATAAAGAATGAATATTTCATGAAACATACCAGTATATACATTTTATTTGTATTTAGATAATGCAGATGCTATTAAAAAAAAACAGGACCGTACTGTTTCAAGTGTAGCTTCATACATAATGTGATGTTTGATGCTAATGATAAACCTAAAGTTATACAAGTAAGTGCATAAGTGTATATAACCACACGTATACAAGTCATAGAAACAATCAGAAGACAACATAGTAAAATAATACATAGGGAATGACTAATTCTTTAGTTTATGTCATCGTTTCCCGACCTTGGGGCCAGGACCCCATGTGGGGTCGCCTGAAATACTGGGTCTCTCACAATTGAACAGTACATTGGATAAAAATATACATAAAACCCCAAGATGAATTTCCCCTTGGGGATCAATAAAGTCTATCTATCTATCTATCTATCTATCTATCTATCTAAGATATCCAAGTTAAGTAACCATCATTACAATCAAGCTAAGTAAAAATAAACTTAGACAGCCCACATGAGATGTTTGATTGACAGAATTATGCTTCATCAATGTTCGAAACAAAGTAGCAAAACAACCAGGCACGCAAGGACATTTGTGGGGGGGGGGGAGTACTACTGCACTTGTCTGGATGTTAGAGCAGAGATAAGTAGAGCTATTTCTCGCAATATGTGAATGATTGGGATCGCTAACATTTTGTGACATCAAAATAGGGCCATCTGCCAAACTGCTTAGGCTGTGTGCATATGTTGGCAGTCCTAACTCTGTGGTGCACTGTACATTTTGCATCATTCATCAACAGATCTCCTTATCCCTCTCTTTGCAGCCATTGCAGTTTTAAGGGATAAAGAGCCAGGCTCTTTCCTGATAAGAGACAGCAACTCCTTCCAAGGCGCCTATGGACTAGCCCTCAAAGTAGCCACCCCTCCGGCCAACGCCAATAACCACGGGAGCAGGGGTGACCCCCTGGAACAGCTCGTCCGACACTTCCTGATTGAAACCGGCTCCCGTGGCGTGAAGATCAAGGGGTGCCAAAACGAGTCCTACTTCGGTGAGCAAAATGATGAAGGGATAGAGGAAATGACAGAAAGAGAAAGGCTGTCCTGCATGAGTAACTGGGGAAAAAAGAGAGAGAAATGAAAGGAAGTCACGAGCATAGTGAGTGTGATCAGGATGAATAGTCATCAGAAGATGAATAGTAGTGAGAAGATGAATGGCCTGGACAATACTGTTTCTCCTGTCTAGAGGATAAGGCTGGTCAGATAAAGAAAGGGTCACTGTGTTGCATACAGGAAATATGACCCAGGACAGGAAAGAATACAGGCAACAGCACAGGCATAAATAAAAGTCAGAAGAAAAAGGACAAAAGGAGGTGTGGGAGGGAAGGAAAGAACTTCATCATGTAAAAGACAAACTACACAAAAGTGTTTTATAATAACAATGCCCAGCCAGAAGGTCTTGTCTGGGAATGAATATTTTAAAGAAGTTTCAGTACTACATCATTCAGCAAAATAGTAAATCTGACATCGCTTCATCTGATTTCGTAACTCTTCTTCGACTGAGCGCTGAACATTTCTGTGACCTGTTAAATAAGGAATATTTAACTGATATGACCTTTTAGGTGTGAAGGAAGGATAAACAGCAAGGACAGGAGAATGCTTTAAGACTCTCTCATCCCCTGCTTCAAATGGAGCCAGGAGGAGGCAATAACCTTTACAAACAAATGTTGGGCAGGCTGTAGCTTTGGAAAGGTTAGGGTCTGAGAGGAGTGCCTTCTAGCTGATGTGTTAGCAGTGTATCTCTACTTTTTTCTGGTTGATTCAAAGCTCCCTTCCTCCTTCTCATCCTCCTTCTCCTTCTCACAGGAAGTCTATCAGCCCTGGTGTACCAGCACTCCATCACTCCCATCTCACTGCCATGTGCCTTGCGGATACCCGAGAAAGGTCTGTCCCCACCATGTCACACTGGAGACAGGAGCATTTTATATTTATTAGATTTCTTTGTGTGTGTGTGTGTGTGTGTTTGTTTATACTGTGTGTATAACTAGTGAAAAATTGTTTTTTAGATCTTGTGGGAGAACTACAGGAACTGCAGAGTGGCACCAACACCAGTACAGCAGCGGACTTGCTAAAGCAAGGGGCAGGTTTGTTTATGTGATAGCCGCCATGTGTATGTATGTGTGTGTATTATGTGAGAGCAGAAGTGAGGCTATTTGCCACACTGGTGCAATACATTCCGTGGACAGTAGGAGGTACTCCTGCTTCGCATTCTAAAATGGGACAAACTCAACTGAGCACCATCACAGTTCTCCTCCTCCCTGCAGCATGCAACGTCCTCTATCTAAGCTCTGTGGAAACAGAGTCTTTGACGGGACCTCAGGCCATCTCCAAGGCAACAAAGGTCACTCTGAGTCAGGAGCCCCGGCCCACGGCGACGGTGGTCCACTTTAAAGTGTCGGCCCAGGGCATAACGCTCACTGACAACCAGCGCAGGTACACAAGCCAATAAGACAATTCTATACTCTCACAGACATTCTCCCAGTCATTCACAAGACCTAAAAGCACTAAAATTAAAATGCAATGCATCTTGGGAGACTCATTTTGTTCTACCCTTTTAAATGTTTTTCATGTATTTGCAGAGTCTTTTTCAGGAGGCACTACCCCATTAACAGCGTAACGTTCAGCAATGTGGACCCTCAAGATCAAAGGTAACTTCAGCATGTCACTATTGCCCTCTCAAACGCCACGCCACTCTTGCATGTGTGCACACAAGGCCGTGCAGCATTTCCTTTACCTGAAACTGTATATCACAGCTGTACTGCTGGCCGTTGTAATGCAAGCCATCAGCCTTGAATCTGATACGGTCTCATGTTTAAAGAGGCCAGTATGTATGAATGAGTGTATGTGTGCCTTCCTTGTCCCATACAAGTGGCGCCCCCTTACATCAGCCTGTGTATGACAGCTGTGGAGTTTAGGTCAGTGCCTGTATTATGCCTGTATGTGTGTGTGTTAGTGTGCTGCCCTGAGAAGGATGTGATGCCTTTTCCTGTGTAAAAGTATACAGACTGATTTGTCAGCTCCGTCGGAAGCATCGTATGTGTCACTGTGTACTGCAACTGTGTACTCCTCCACTCACTTTCTCACGCACTCTAACACATCTTCTCATGGTTTCACACCCCCCCCCCCTAAACTGTATACATTTCCCCACCCGTCTCTGTCTTCATCTGCAACTCAATTACTCCGTTGCTTGTCCATGTGGTTCTTAGTCTTGTCTGTCTCTTTGTCTGTGCCTCAGGTGGACTAATGCTGATAATAATACCTCTACCAAGTAAGTGCTGATCATGCGAGTTTGTGTTCTTTATGTGACCCACAATGTATGTGGAACTACACCCAGCTCTCTTGGCATATGTGCGTGCTGATGATCAGGGCTGAGCACATTGGCTTGTTTGAATTTCTGTATGACTTGAGTTTATGTCAACGGACAAGTGGATTCCACACAACATATACATAGTGTAACATATCATATACATAACATACCATACATACTATATGTCTATATATGTTTTTGTACTCTCTGTTTACAAAAGCTAATATCACAATGTATATATCAATAAGCAACAGAGAGTCACTCTTATCAACACACACTAGAACATCGACGTGAATTCCCCCTGCGAACATAAACCATGCTGCAGATATCATTCCATCGCTGCTTCGGTCTACCCAAACACCCCCCTCCCTCTGCCGGCTTTGCTTGTATTACTCTGTGAGGTGACCTGGCTTCTCCTGTCTGACTGTTTCAGGATGTTTGGCTTCGTGGCGAAGCGCACAAGCAGCTCGTCAGAGAATGTGTGCCACCTGTTCGCCGAGTTGGACCCGGAGCAACCTGCTACAGCCATCGTCAACTTTATCAACAAAATCATGCTGGGGCCGCAGCTCAGGAGATAGCAGTAGGAGAGGGAGGGAGAGAGAGGGAGAGAGACAGAGAAAACTCTGTTTCTGTACCCAGGAAGCTGACAAGAATGAAGAGAAACGATTCAGTTAGGATTCAACGAGGAAAGTGCAAAGCTAAGGCGATTCCTTACAATGGAGAGGAATGGTTAATGAAAGAGGGGAGAGAGTGAAATACAGACATACAGCTGTGATGCTGCAGTAATGTAGATGTTTCCGTACACTCAGTCTCACAGAAGACCAAATGTGACTCAAACTGTGCGTTACCTTTTCATTATTTTGAACTGTATTTTTTATTATGGAAAGAGAAGGAACAATCATGAGTATACACTAGATAGTCCCAAAGTCCCAAGCCCAGGTGACACAGCAGATTCCTGTTTTTTCTCTTTTGGTCCAAAATGATTGAAAATAATCAAAACTGAGAAGAAATGGTCCTCGTTACGGTCCACACCCTAGTGGTGAAAGGCTTGTTTAGCCTCTGACTGTTGTACCCAGGTCGTGGCTTAGTCATAATGACTAATATTTTCCAAAGTTCTTCAGTTAAAGGAGCAGTCTGCTATTGTAATCCCATACACGTTTTGTTGAGGGATTGCTTATCATAACCCTCAAGCAAACTGGTGTTTGTACTCTAGTTCTGGCTCTTGCTTGAAGTCTTGAACAACTCCAGGTAATCAATACAGTGCTTCATTATCAGAGAAGGGAGGGGTGCAATTTGATTGGCTGTTAGCTCAAAATATGAACAGCCTTTTATAAAACCAGAATCTGAATCACAGGTGAATTTAATAACCATTACATTAATTTTACATTTACAGTTCTTATTTATGTTCGTAGGTCAACCTGTCCTACTATCCATTTTCCAGTAATGAAATGAAATACTAGGCCATTTTCTTGTTTAGAAGCACACAAGTGTTATTTTGGGCTGAGCACAACAGAGAGGTGGAGATGATCCTGCTTATGTCTGGTGGAATGTGACTGTATCAGTCAGGAGTATTGCTGTTTCATCCTGAATGTTTAAGTAAGTGATTTTAGATTTCAGTTTGGTATGAAAATACGAATGTTTTTTTTTTTGTCATGGAAGGTGAACCATTTTAAAAGGAGGGTAAAGCTCATGGAAATGGCTATCTTTGCTGCACAGATGCTGAGTTAACATGACACCCTCTCAGGTATCTAAAACTATTAAGGAGTTACCATTGCCCTCAAGATTTTATAAATGTGTTTTAATGTTGTTTAAAATATTTACACAATGTGTGTGTGTTTGATCATTGAACCCTAATACGGCACTGTCTTTTGGAAACTGCCTGTAGTAAGATGTTCTAAACAAGGGGAAATTATACCATTCGCTGTGTTTTATAGAGTAATTTTAGTAAGTGGGTCACACAACACTGAAATAAATGCAGTTCCAGCTTCCACTTTGAAAGAAGTACAATTCCAGCTTCCACATTGAAATAAAAAAACAAGGGTCACTGGAAAGACCAAGGTTCTTGCTGCAGGTTGCATTTTCAAACCATGTGTTTGTATACTGCCAAAGCTCTTTAGGTTGCCATTTTATATTTAATTTGTTGTAGGATACAGCTGAGCATTTTGTATAAGAGTCCATGAATTGTTTTGCCATCTTTATACCTTACAGAAGTAATATATTTTCACCATCTGCAAGTATTTTTGAAGTTCCAGTGAAAATGAAATGTACATGCTATTTTTGAATGAAATGCATTAAAGAAAATAAAGTTGTTTCCATGAATCATGTTTCCTCTGCTGCATTTATTGTCATATAGACCTAGTAGACCTACCAGCTGTAGGCTTGCTGTCCATAGCCTATGCTACATATAACATTTTCAGAGGATTTGCCTATATGTAGTAAATCCCCCAAACCAGAATCAACAGGCCTGCACATAATTTGTGGCACTAGTAATTTGCTATCTAACTATTCACATGGGCTGCACTTACTTCCCTAGCCCCATATTGTGACAGTGATCACGTAGGCTATTAGCAACATCATTTGTTCTTCATAGGTTTTCAGCCATTCGAATTGGCTGTAATGATAACGCTTTGAATTGAGCTACACTTCAAAAGGACGAGGTCCCACCGAGATTTGAACTCGGATCGCTGGATTCAAAGTCCAGAGTGCTAACCATTACACCATGGGACCATAGCGACTGTCCGGGGAAGCTAACTCAAAATAAAAGCAAATGTAGCTTGACCTACTTTCATATGACGTTACATTTCGCCACATAGCTTACTGACTTAGTTTCGACAAATTAATACACCAAGCAACTCGATCCTCATGCAACATTAACTGACTATACTATCACCATAACCTTAACGTTACCCTTTTCAAAAAACGAGCTAGCACAGTAGGGCCTCTAAACTATGCATATGTGCATCGTGTGGGTTGTGGCTGACTATACTATCACCATAACCTTAACGTTACCCTTTTCAAAAAACGAGCTAGCACAGTAGGGCCTCTAAACTATGCATATGTGCATCGTGTGGGTTGTGGTAGGCAGGCTGCCTACATAGTGATGAAGGAAATAGTTAGCATAGTAGCCTACTTTTGTTATCATCAAAGAACGCATGTTGAACTGTGGCGACAAGTTATCGAATCGGCAGAGGGCGATGTGCCTCTTCAGCGAGTGGAATGAGCAGGCCGTCGTCGTATTCATGTTCCATTCATAGTTTTTTACTGCAGCTACCGACAAATCGAAGTGAAGCTATTTAATGGTGGGTTTTGCCTTATGAAGTTGTAGGCTACGCTACGATGTTGATGTGTCGCCTCCAACAATAATACTACTAAAACTACCCAAGTCGCAATTTTCATAAAATAGGCCTACTTTTTTTCGGTCATCGATTTTGCCTAAAACCTCTGTCAATTTGATGATAGATGACCTATGTTGTTTCAAGGCTAGCTATGCCATAGCCTATGTAGATTTGTCGGAATGAGACGAACATTCACTGGGAATTAGTCATGTTTTAAAAACGTTTTTTTGGCTAGGCCAAATGTGGATTAGGCAAGGCCTATTGTAAAACATGCAGACCCCCAAGAAACTGCAAAGATTTAGCTATTTTTTGTGTCATACCAGGATATACATTTAATGACATATTTTAAGATTATGTAGCTTAATAATAATAATAATAATAATAATAATAATAATATGAAGTAGATATAAGGATAGTCGGTGTGTGCTAACCTATGCATGAAATGTTATATTTGTATAGGAGAAGGAGACGCTTCTGCAACACCTTGTTAAATTTTTTGAAGAAAATGTACAAACTGAATCTTTCACAAACCTCAGTATTTTTAGCCTCCTCTGCAAACACTCTCCAGGTCAAAGAATCCCAATAATGTCAACCAGCAAGGGTCAAATGTAAATAGAACAGCAGTGTGTGTGTGTGTGTGCCATGCCAGTATATTTTGGATATGATATATTTTAGCACACCATGATGGATAGACTATATGACAGTGCTGTACTGAAAAGCTCCCAAGTGACATGTTTTCCCCTGATATGCATAAAAGCAAATGGAAATTGGACATAAGAGCCTGAGAGGGAAAAAACATGTCATAGATCTTAATGGTTTCTAATACCAGCCTACTTAAACTTACTACTTTCTAACCCTATTACTTCACCCTATTCTTGCACTGCTATCGTTTTTTATATTACTTTGTCTACATTATTCTCTTATATGTCCATATTATTTTATGCTGGTCTCTAGACATATTCTTGCACTGTTGCTGTAAGGGTCCTGTCGTGTTTTGTTTTCCCTGTTTAGTGTTTTCCTTCATGTCTGCTCCTCTTGTTTACTTCCTGTGTCCAGGGGCCTATTGCACAAAACTAGGATACGGGATTAAGCCGGGATATCTTGGTTATCCTGGCTCAATTTATCCGTGATCCAGTTGCACAAAAGCGGGATGGGGGCAGCAGGATATGTTATGGTATAAATCACCATGGCGATTTATTCTGTGGAGCTAGCCTGCTCCAGACCAGTGGGGTATACTACGAAGCACGTTAGACATATCTAGGCTATGTAGACATATCGAGGCTTGACAAAGCCTTGACTCAGGGGTATACGTTAAGTGATGCTACGATTGCAGTTATGTGATATATTTGTCAAACTAGGCTTTCAGCTCAGGTCTGTGCACGTTCTCGGTATTGGGATGACGTTGGCCAATCGTGAAACGTGGAGACGCACAAGACCGCCTCTATTAAAAAACAATTACTTCCGCATTCATGAGCGATAGCTTAATCTACACTGCGGTCATTTTTTGTGTCTAACCTATAACATCAAATAAATCAATTGTCATCAGTTGTTGTATGGTATGCACGTCCATAGGTGGATATTTGCACGCACAGCACTATTAAAGCACATTCGAGATCCAAAATGTTAGTAGAGGCGGAGCTCCACCTGTAAAATATATGACAGAATCCTACACGTGAGAACTTCGTTTTTAAGACAATTGATTGGTCAGTGTGCGGTAGATTACACGATTTGAGCTATATTTTAGCACATAACCTCCTCCCGACCAGGTTTGGTTGACAGCATAAGATACCATGGTGATATAGCGACACTAAAACAGATCCACTTTCGTTTCACAGCATAGCCTGGCTTTGAGCGCAACATACCTCGCTAACCCACTAATCGAGATTCATAGTACACCCCACAGGCTAAGTTCCAGGATCTATTTAATCTCATCCCTTATCTCAGTCAGCAGTCACCACAAACGGAAACCAATAGTTATTCCACTGCCCACTACACATTGTTATCACATATACCTAGACCCACTGTCATTATTTAAACATTTGTGATCATTAATTAACTTTTACATACTCGCCATTCCCGACCTGTCATGCGACAACGTGACGTCACGGGAGTCCCTAACCATTTCACGCGTGGTGGTCACGGAACTACTTGCAATATTCTCCTTAACAGAGGTGTTGCTGTTGTGAGAAGGCTATCTACCTACTTCACACCGTAGAAGAAGCAATGAAGCCGCTCTAGTTGCCATGGTGAATCAGTGAATCTGTGATCGGTGGCGGGGTCTATTTGAGGGAGCTGTGAGCGCGCACTTATCCAGGATAGGTTTCACCTGGCTTGATGAATCCGTGTCTGCTCATCCTGGCTTGCTCGTTGTGCAACCAATTAAGCCTGTACACACTTGTTTTGGATTTATTGAGCGCAGCTTAGTAACTTATCCCGGATGTCTTAATTCTGGTTTTGTGCAACAGTGGGGTATACTACGAATCTCGATTAGTGGGTTAACGAGGTATGTTGCGCTCAAAGCCAGGGTATGCTGTGACACGAAAGTGGATCTGTTTTGGTGTCGCTATATCACCATGGTATCTTATGCTGTCAACCAAACCTGGTCGGGAGGAGGTTATGTGCTAAATTATAGCTCAAATCGTGTATTCTACCGCCCACTGACCAATCAATTGTCTTAAAAACGAAGTTCTCACGTGTAGGATTCTGTCATATATCTTACAGGTGGAGCTCCGCCTCTACTAACATTTTGGATCTCGAATGTGCTTTAATAGTGCTGTGCGTGCAAATATCCCACTATGGACGTGCATACTAACAACAACTGATGACAATTGATTTATTTGATGTTATAGGTTAGACACAAAAAATTACCGTAGATTACACTGTCGCTCATAAATGCGGAAGTAATTGTTTTTTACTATAGGCGGTCTTGTGCGTCTCCACGTTTCAGGATTGGCCAACGTCATCCCAACACCGAGAACGCGCACAGATCTGAGCTGAAAGCCTAGTTTGACAAATATATCACATAACTGCTATCGTAGTATCACTTAACGTATACCCCTGAGTCAAGGCTTTGTCAAGCCTCGATATGTCTACATAGCCTAGATATGTCTAACGTGCTTCGTAGTATACCCCACAGGCCCCTGAGGGGTATTTCACAAAGGCAGAATTAAGACATCCAAGATAAGTGATAAAGCAAGGTTTGACATAGCGTTGTCTGGTCATCCTAGCTCAACTCGTTTCACTAATGCCAATCCAGGATGAGTAGGAGCAAAGTCCTTTTAGGCAAGTCCCTCCACTCGGCGGCCATATACCAACGTTTTATGGGCACTCATCGGGCACAGTCTTTGGGTCGAACTGCGCGTGCGCAAGGCTTCACGACACCAATCTTGCTCCAGTGGCGAGATCACAACACATGATTGGCACGATGTCTTCACAACACACCATATGATTGGCTCAATGTATTCACATGTCGACGTTTTGCCGAGGAAGGGGTGGGATATGTGTAGACAACGGCCATATTGGCGTGACAAACTAGCCCCATGCATTTCTATGGAGGATTTTTTGAGTGCTGTGTCTCCACATTAGAAAGTCTCTGGTAGGAGCGACTATGTCAAGCCAGGTGTATGTAATTCAGTATGTGTGCGCGTTCTCGTTTCTGCTCCAAAGTGCCCACGGTTGGAATAAAAAAGACGCGGAAAATAGCGTCATTCACACAAAGTGAACAACCGCTTTTGATATAGACTAACAATGAAGTAAAGTTATCCTTTTTAGAATGGGGAATCATGGCTATTTCTGTAAAACAGCAAAAGTAGGCGTGGTAGACCAACTGAATGCAAATTTACCCACGTGTGAGTGCTTCCTTGTCTCGGCACACAACATCATTAAGAAAGCACTTGCCATTGCAAAGAATGCACATAGTATGATTTACCTTAATATTATAGTTGAAAATACCTTCGAAAACTTGCCCCTCCACTTCCAATCAACTACAGTAGGCTATTCATCAAACGTCTATCAAAATAAGCAAACAATAAGTACCTAGGCCTATGTTAATAATTATAAGGTTATCACAATTAAAATAATAACTATATGGTAGTAGTAGGCAGACAATCTGTTTTGTTTTGCGAGCAAATACATTTGGCAAATTGTTTATAAATGGAATAAAGCTCCTTAAAAAGGAGCACGGAGGTCTGATGTGAATGACAGCTAGCTGAACCAATAAGACAACATAATTACCATTAGAATTAACTTAGCTTGGCCGTTAGCCTGGTCGGGACCAGGGGCCTGTTGCACAAAAGCAGAATTAAGACATCCGGGATAAGTTACTGAGCTGCGCTCAATGAATCCAAAACAAGAGTGTACAGGCTTAATTGGTTGCACAACGAGCAAGCCAGGATGAGCAGACACGGATTCATCAAGCCAGGTGAAACCTATCCTGGATAAGTGCGCGCTCACGGCTCCCTCAAATAGACCCCGCCACCGATCACAGATTCACTGATTCACCATGGCAACTAGAGCGGCTTCATTGCTTCTTCTACGGTGTGAAGTAGGTAGATAGCCTTCTCACAACAGCAACAAACAGCAACACCTCTGTTAAGGAGAATATTGCAACTAGTTCCGCGACCACCACGTGTGAAATGGTTACGGCACTCCCGTGACATCACATTGTCGCATGACAGGTTGGGAATGGCGAGTATGTAAAAGTTAATTAATGATCACAAACGTTTAAATAATGACAGTGGGTCTAGGTATATGTGATAACAATGTGTAGTGGGCAGTGGAATAACTATTGATTTCCGTTTGTGGTGACTGCTGACTGAGATAAGGGATGAGATTAAATAGATCCTGGAACTTAGCCTGGTCTGGAGCAGGCTAGCTCCACAGAATAAATCGCCATGGTGATTTATACCATAACATATCCTGCTGCCCCCTATCCCGCTTTTGTGCAACTGGATCACAGATCAATTGAGCCAGGATAACCAAGATATCCCGGCTTAATCCCTTATCCTAGTTTTGTGCAATAGGCCCCAGGCTAGGTGCAGAGAATAAATCCCCATGGTAATTTATGTGCCATCTCTTTTGTGAAACCAAGTCAAGGCTAAATTCATCCAGGATAAATCCCAGCTTAATCCCTTATCTAGGTTTTGTGAAATACCCCTCTGTTCCATGTGTTTTTGTTTGTTTTGCCATGTGTTTCTGTTCCCTGTGCCCGTGTCTCCGCCCCTGCACCTGATCCGTGTTAGTCTGTTAATTATGGTTTCCACCGGTCTCTTGTTTTACCTTGTTCATTGTCCACCTGTGCCCTGTTACCCCTGTGTATTTAAACCCTCTGTCTCCCCTCAGTCTTTGTCGGTTATTAGTCAACGTGTGTTGTGTTACACAAGGGTTGTTTAATTGGAAAGAAAGATGCTTGTAACTCTTAAGATTGCCTTGCCGTACTTTGCCCTGCGTTTGGGTCAAGCCCTTGCAACCGTGACAGAATAACCGACCCACAAACATGGAAGAAGGCAAGTTTTTTTTTTTTAATTTTAATTTTGACTTGCCACTGCACCTAATGCCCTGGGAGCTGTTCTGGGAGGATGAAGAGGAGGGGGAAACCACTGAGGACGACTGGTCCTCTGAGGAGGATGGACCAGGTCCCCAACGCCCTGGGCCTGCAGTTCTTCCGGTAGCTCCAGCTCCAGTCCCGATTCCAGCTCGCTCTCCAGCCCCGAGTGAGGCTCCTGTGCCGGCTCCTGATCGTGCTCTGACTTAAACCCTCTGTCTCCCCTCAGTCTTCGTCAGTTATTAGTCAACGTGTGTTGTTACACAAGGTTTGTTTAGTTGGAAATAAAGATTCTTGTAACTCTAAGATTGCCTTGCTGTACTTTGCCCTGTGTTTGGGTCAAGCCCTTGCAACCGTGACAGTTGCACTGTTGGACTTACTTATTTGCACCATCACCATGACACTCGCTCTCATAGAGCACCTTACCATGCATACAGAACCACAGGCTCAGTCCCTGCCCTATGAGCGAGCAAGCGCCTCATGCTTATCCATCCTTAATCACAGTGGATATTTGATTTAGTATTTAGATTTTTTTTTTTTTTTTTATCTTCTGTCTTTTGTTCAGTGTTTCTTATATTTATATACTTATATTACTTTTTCTACTGTAAGTGCATGTTATGTGTGATGTCTATGCTACTGAGACCTTGAATTTACCCTTGGTGATCAGTAAAGTATCTACAGAGATGGCAGAAGTACTCACTTCCCGTACTCAAGTAGAAGTACAAATATTTGTGTTAAATACTCTGGAAAAAGTAGAAGTACTGATTTAACTTCTTTACTCAAGTAAAAGTAACAAAGTACAGGCTTGGAAATTTACTTAAAATAAAAGTAGTCTTGTGAATGACAACCATTATGCAACGGTAGCCTACCTGGACCACACAAATGTTACTAGTGCAAGAGTGCCAGTCTCTCTTTTTAAATCTTCCCATAATCTGTTGGGCCATTTCTAGGTTTCCCCCCCAACATTGCACTGCCTACTTCAGAGGGCAGTGTGTTCTTTTGACCTACCATCAAATGCTGGACATCTTTAGAAAGCTAAGATCCTGTAGTTTCTTAGGAAGCACTGGCACAGAGTTACAGAGCCTAGAATATTGTTTTTTCTTTCTGCCAGATAACAAGCATCTCTGAACTGACCACATTTCAGCCCTCTAGGTCACTTCATATGATTTTAGAAACACACCTGAGTCTTAGCACCAGGTCTTGCGAAGCTGTGTGCAAAAATAGATCAATATAGAATGAAAAATGAGTACTTTAGACCATTATTTGCCAAGGTATGCTCATGCGTTTTGTAATGCCCTATGGAAACTCCCGATAGGACTTTTTGTTACCCAAAATGCATACTGACAATAAAAGTATGCATTTCTGAGGTTTCTTGCAGATTATTTGGATTGTATGTCAGGTTCTGATAGAATGACTACACAAAATGGAATAATTACACGCGAATGCCGCCCAAAAATCTGTCGAGTCATCTTGTAGTGGTGCGTCAAGTGCAACTATATATATATATATATATAACTATATATATGAGGACGTGAAAAATAATAACGGTAACTCTACTGAATTTATTTGAAACTAAAGTAACGAGCCAGTTTTGTAAAATGTAAGGAGTAGAAAGTACCAATATTCGTGTTAAAATGTAAGGAATAAAACTATCTATCTATCTCTAAATGCAAAGGTCAGTTTGCTTCTGAATAGTTCATTTATTTATCATTTTTTATTGATTTGTTTAGTAAGTTATTATGAAACAAATATTACATGAAAATTACTGGAAATGAAAGATGATGATCAGATAAATTAAACTTCAACAAGGGATACTAGTGCAAAGTGCAGATCAATATCATTCAGACAGTCATTTGTTATTATTATTTCACAATGTGTAGTTTAAAACTTTGATATAGGCCTATGAATATGAATTCTCGGGGACACAAACAAAATGGAAATGTCAGTAAAAGAGTGTTACCAAGAAACAGCCTTGTGACTACCTAAAAAACATGTTGTTTAAACCTAATGCACAGACAAGAGCCAGGGAGGTAATGAAACACCAGTGTAACAAGTGAGCTGAAGCATGAGAGAGAAGGAATGGGAGCTTGTTCCTGAGAGCAAAGCAAGGGGCTTTGGGTGTTGCATAACAGCAGGCCTGAGCTGGAGGGGGCAGCGGTTACTATAGATCACAACAGCAAACTTAAACAGTCAAAGTCCACACAATCCAGGCCTCCTCTCTCTCTTTGCACCCAGTAACTCACTCACTCACCTACTCTCCCACTCACTCATATTATCATCATCCTCATAGTGCAATACACAGTTTTTTGCAGATATTTTTGCATCACTTTATTGCCCTTTAGATCTACATAAAGCATGATGTGTGACTTTCAAATTGCTTAACAAAGCTTTCAGGCTCAGGGATGGATTACTGATCGGGCATACTGGGCCCAGGCCCAGGGGGCCCTGAAGTTCAAGCCTCTGCGTGAAGTCACTACTATATTCTCAACCCCTGATATCGGCCCCTCAAATAACACAGATCACACTATGTGTGATAATCATGCTTTGTGATTGCCATCTTTTTTTCACAGCAAGATGCCTTAAATCTGTTGATGGTTATGTCATTTCTCAATTTCAACTCAATTTTCAATTTCTTTCCACAAAACTCGCCAGATATCATAATTTAAGCGGTTATTTTTCAAAATCATGTCCCGGGACCCCCCTACCATTGCTGTGTTACTACTTCCTCAGGTGGGCGGGGGGGGGGGGGTTAGGCTTTTTAAGTTAGGCTTTTTTTCACCAATCTGCAAAAACATTTCTTACCAATAGCTTTTTTTCCTATGTGTTTCTATAGCTGTCTAGTTTGGACATTTGGACATTTTCACTTAGGGGTGTACTCATTTTTGTTGCCAGCAGTTTTAGACATTAATGGCCGTGTGTTGAGTTATTTTGAGGGGACAATAATTATGCATTGTTAAACAAGCATACACTCACTACTTTACAATGTAACAAAGTGTAATTTCTTCAGTGTTGTCCCATGAAAAGATATAATAGAATATTTACAAAAATATTAACTCAGTTTTGTCCTCATGAGTTCTACATTTTGTTGCTCACCGTCCACCCTCCGCAGTGGACTCTCTCTCGCTTTCACACACACACACACACACACACAAAGAAAAGCAGAAAAGAACAGATCTCAGCTTGTCAAGTTTTGTTTGCGTGTAACACACTGGTACTAATCACAGATAGTTTTGTCTCAATATGGTGTGTGTGAGAAAGGACATTTTGCATGTGTGTGTAGGCTATGTATGTGTGTGTGTGTGTGTGTGTGTGTGTGTGTGTGCGTGTGTGTGTGTGTGTGTGTGTGCGTGTGTGTGTGTGTGTGTGTGAGACTGAGAGAGAGAGAGAGAGAGAGAAAGACAGAGAGAAAGACTGTATCAGTGAAGGTGTTTAGTGGGTGTGGCTGGTTGTGAATGTGTTTCTGAGAGTCAATGTGCATAAATGTGGGGGTGTGTGTGTGTGTTTGTGTGTGTGTGTGTGTGTGTGTGTGTGTGTGTGTGTGTGTGTGTTGTGTGTGTGTGTGTGTGTGAGAGAGAGAGAGAGAGAAAGAGGGAGAGAAAGAGAAAAAGGAGTGTACAACATGGAGGGTGGACAGTGAGCAACGTGTAAAACTCATGAGGACATAACTATCAAGCCTTAGAAACTGCCTCCGACTACAGGAGCTGCAGCACAGCACTCTCTGCAGGCATATCTCCAGACCAGAGATTGGCTACTGCTACAAAGTCCGTCACTAGATGTCCTTGAGTGTGGATAGAAACAAGGAGAACATGGTTAAGCACTAGTCCCTACACCAGATCCCATTGCACCGGACTACCTTCTGAAGTTTGTCACAGGTAAAAAGCAAGGAGTCAAGTGTAATTCTGTCTGGTCATGGTAACTCTTGCCAGAACATCAACCAGCCAGATGATAACAGGAGTGAAGGAGTGCAGGGGAGTTGAGGGATGAGGTTTGTTAAATCTTAAATTGATTAAGGAAGTTTTGTTTTGTAATTGTTCAATGATTTTTTATGGACTTGGAGTCATTCTTACTCAAAACTAATGGCTGGGATAGATTCAGCACCCCTAAAAACCCCTGGTTAGACATCTCAAAAGCTATTGGTAAAAAAAATGTTTTCAATATTTTCGCCAAACCCCAAACATGATGGGCTCTCCAGGCGTTTCCCCGAGAATTTGGCCGTGGATATTGGGAGGTGTTACTAGACACCTATTAACCTGACCCTAGCCAGATGAATTTCGTTCCGCTTAGCTCCGCCTAGCTTCACTCACATCCATCTGGGACCTCTTCCATTGAGAGTGATTTCTGCAACCGACTTTATGGTTCAGCCAATCAGGACGCAGGGTGGGAGTTTCATAGATGTGACGTAGTGGAGAAGCGACCGTGAGACTATTATCAGCGTCACGGGTTGGCTTCGATGTGAGTGGTTGAAGTAGCACGTCAATAGATGACGGACAAGTGGCTTATTCAATCATATGCAAGCATTTTTTGATTAGGCCCAGCCTTCTGAAACACCATTCCAATGGATCGGTTCCAGATGGATGAGTGGAGCTAGGCGGAGCGAAATTCATCTGGCTAGGGTCAGGTTAGACACCTATAGGAGCACATAAAAAAAGTTATTGGTAGACATTTTTTTGCATATTGGCGAAAAAAATGCCTAACTTTCCCTAACTAATATAACAATATCAAAAGGATGTTCTACTAAGGAGTATGGGAAAGTGAGATGGCTTGGGATAAGATGGAAGACTGATGCTTTAGCAGGACCAAGAGCTTAGTCTAATCAAGTAACATGTAGTTAAGAAGTATTATACATTTGGAAACATTTGTTATGTAATCATATTGTGAAATGTCTAAATGTACTGAATTCTGGGGGAGAACTAAAACTAGTTGTTTTAAAGTACAAATTACACAGTCATTTTATCAACAGAACAGCAACCCCTCGATCACCAAAACTCTTTTGATGGCCTCTATTGACAGAATTACTTAAGTGCTTTTGGCAAAATGGATCAAACTGTTTGATTCAATTAGCTGATTAAAGGGTTGGCATCTCTTTGAATGAGTGAATTATGATCACATCATAATTCCCCAGCAGGGAAATTCGCTTTTAAAAATCATTTGACAATGCTGAGTCCCTTTCCTCACCAAAATTCTGTGTTCTCAAGGATCCATTTAAGTATTTACATTAGGCTTATAACATAAGCATTTAACATTAGTGTTAAGATGTCCTAGCTCTTTTCACTATCAACAACAGCATGGCAAATGAGTTAGGCCTAAAAACAGTTAATGTGGGTTTAAATGAGACAGAGTCCTCATCGACATAGGGCCCACATTATTGTTGTTGCCAAATAATTCAGGGGAGATCTTAAACTGGAATTTGATTTTTGAGATACATTAAAAAAATCACTTAGTAATTAATACCCTGGCTACCACAACATTTAGTTCAGTTTTTTTTTTCAATCACTCACAAAGCATATGGCCTATTACTGAAATAAAATAATCTGTTTTATTTCATTTTAATGTACATCATCTGAATGAGAAGGCATTTGGATGTTGCACTTCATATTCAGCATCATGGAAGATTATTTTGACATAAAGACTTTGAGATAAAATCTTGAAATAATAATTTCGAAAGACATTTTGTCGTTGTAGTCATATATATTTCAAATTATATCAATGATATTGTGCATGCTCAATACCGCATGCATGGTGGGATGACAAAGCATCTTAAAGCATAACACACAACACAGCTCCAAAGTTCTATAAGGATAACTTTAACAAAACCCATGTGAAAACTTTTGGTAACACTGATAGCTGCTTGATTTTCTCAGTGTTCTTGCAAAGGCTTATGGAAACACAATGATGGTGGCACTAAGGCATCCCATGTGATCATTTGCCTTCTTGATTCAGTGCAGGTGCTTCACATTCATCTGAAATGATTCTGTTGGAGTATATATATTTTAAGTGTTTGCCTTTATTTTGATAGGATAAAGACTGACAGGAAATGAGTGGGAGAGAGAAATAACCTGGATCAAACTTAAACCTGGATATCCATGGGTACTTGAACCCAATATGGTATTGGCACTGCCAGTTACACCACAGCAAACCCACTATTTTTTTTACAATGTATAGGCTACACTTACATGCTATCAGACAAAATGAATGCATCAGATCAATGGAATGTTCCATTGAAATGACTATTTTAACATAATAAGGTTGTGTTTAATTGAAAACTGGACTGCTTTATGTAATTGTAATGTAATATGGTTTGATAAATTAGACAGCCGTGACTTTCCTTTCTTAACAGCAAATCTCATTTTACTATTGTGAGCATAAACTAGATGTACCGCATAGCGGTACAAAATATGACCGCCGCTCAGTCCTGGACATCCGTTCCGCGAAAATAAATCACACTTCAATTTGTCTCCATATTTTACTCCATCCCCCACTCTTGAAACTTTTGTGTATGCTTGTTTGGCATGCCTGAGTGTGTGTGTGCGGCTGCACAGAAAGTAGCCTACTGGTGCTGAAAAGGTGAATAGATTGTAGAATAGCCAAAGAAGATGTAGCATTGTTATAAAACCTTTAACATCTCTAAGCAATCACAAGTAGGGCAGTTCATCACAGTTCATCCATTGCAACTGGATTGATGAAAGGTCACTTACACCTGTAGGCTACATTGTATTTGGGAAAAGCAAAAGGTATCAGCATAATGTTATTTATTTATTTATTTTATTTATTATGTATTTATAAACAAAAACATCTCTGTCAGTTCCATGCCGTTTTCAACAGCTATCAAAAACAAAGGTCATTTTTGGATGGATGGATGTTTCTTCTTCTACATAAGATTTTAGTCATCTTTAGTTCATGTAATACTTTATTGTCAATGCACAAATTAAGTAACAGTAGTCTGAAACGTTATTGTTAATGCACAAATTAAGTAACAGTCGTCTGAAACGAAATGCTGTTTTACATCTAACCAGTGGTGCAAATAACTGACATGTCCAAATGGGCCTTGATGAAATGCGTCGCTAGACAGTTCATACACATTTTAACGGGCCAAAGTTGAAGAGCTATTGTCCGTTATTGTTCGTGCAAATATAGGCTGATTCATGTTCCCTTGCATTGTGTAACTGAGGTCCATGGCTAGTCTGGCTTTCATCAGACCAAGCTCAATCTTTTAAGAAATCAAAAAATAAATAGCGGGCAGATCAGGCTGGGTTCACCCAGCCTAGTCCATAGGCAGCCGATATTGTTTAATTTTTCGATTGAGATATACACGCTCTGGCTATTCTAAATGCAAAAATGCATCAGGGAGTTATGACAAAACGGTAACTAACAAACTAGATCCTAATAGAAAGCTGTTAGCTTCCCTAAGCTACAGGTAGGATTATAAGGTAGGCCTATTGACAACATAAATTGTCAATAGGCTATGCTGGCGACACAAATAAAATCTCCTTTGGAAACCAATGGCTTACGCCTTACAGTATCAAGCGGACTTAAACTGCCATATCGTGGCGAATGTTGTAATAACATTCACGCAGCTCCATTAGTCAAGGAAAGCGCGAATGAAGTAGCCACTTCTAAATGGGACCCACTACACAGTAGCTTAAGGTGTGTTGCTAAAGCAGCCATAATGAAATGAAGGTGTCATTGTTTGGATACTTCACACACACGTGCTTTTTAATTTCACAGACGACAACTGCCAAGCTGGAATCAAAGCACATCGATTCCCCTCTCACACCCTGCACGCACTTAAAACAAAATAAACAGGCGTCTCAGTCTCACGCATGTATAGGCAAAACTGTATCAGACCGGTGTAACGTTGGTAAATCTTCCATTGCACAGAATGATTTTGTAGCACATGCAATAAATGACAGTCGAAAGATACAAACAGTGCTGCTATCAATTTGCTTGGTATAACCGCATTTATAGTTTTATACAAATGCAATCAATCAAATGGGCCTCCATCACTCAACCAACGCTAACGGTAACATTACCTAGGTCCTTATTGATATTACAAGATTAACGTACCTGCAGTAAAAACCAAGCATGTCCGATAAACATCCTCAGATTTATTTCGGCTTCAAGAAGAAATGGGAATTACACTTCATGTGAACATCGTCCTATCCTTATTAGATGTTCGCTTCGGTAAATTACAGTCCTTGTAGGAAGCGTCCATTGTTCTTCCAACCCACTTTTAACTTCCAACAAAATTACGTCTCACTGCAACGATGCGCCATCTAGTGGACAAACGACTACTTATCGCCAATACTGAAAATGCAGCCATGATGATGATGATGAATATTTATTTTGGCTTTCTTTTAATCCTACTGAATTTGTAATTATGTATCGGCCGTTCTAATACCGATAGTATGTGGGTGCCTGTGTGTGTGCATGTGTACATGTGTGCACCGCCATTTACAGGCCAATGAGTGTACAGTCACTAAATGTACACATAACCTAATTTTTTTAGACCCCCCCATGGATGAAATTCTACGAAACTTGGCATACCCCCAGAGAATGCCAGGTCAATCATACACATAAAATTTGGTGCAGTTCTGAACATCTTAACTGAAGATAGGGGCGATTAAAGCAGAATAATATTGCATTTTCATTTTTTACCGGGGGGATGGGGACGAAATGAAATTTTTGCGTAAAAGTCTAGTGGGGCTACATACCCACCAAATTTCATGTACCCCGGTGGTTCGGTGTCCCGGGTATCAATGACCAAAAATTCAGGAAGTAGATGACGGGAAAAATTCTTGAATTGTGTGCATGTGTGTGTGCATGTACAAGTTTATGTTTATGTGTGTGGGTGTGTGTGTGTGTGTGTGTGTATGTGCGTGCTTGTGTGTTTGCCTGCGTATGTGTGTTTGTGCATGTGCATGCATGCGTACATATGTCTACTGTGTGAGTATGTGTCATACGTATGATTACTGTAAATGTATGTGTATGCGTGTGTATCTGTTTATGCACATGTGTGCACATGGAATGGGTTAACATGACCCCTGGAGGCAAACATACGGAAAAAATTGGTCATCCTAGGCCCTACAGTTCTCAAGATATTCACAGAGAACTGTGTCTGCCCTACCCTCCTTTCGGGGGTCCAGTCCAGCGGGGGTGCTACAGATCAAAACGAAAAATGACGGTTCCATGCTATCCATGTGGGGGTACATGCCCACCAAGTTTTGTGTACCCCGGTCTTTCAGTGTCCCGGGAATCCTTGTTGGTGTACGTCACTAAATGTACACATAAATTATTTTATTGTAAGGCCCCCCATGAACGAAAGTACACAAAACTTGGCATGCATTCGGAGGGTGTCATAATGATCCTACACTTTTAATTTTGTGCAGTTTTGACCTTGTCAGCCAGAGATATTGTGATGAAAACACCAAATTTTTTGCTTTTTAATTTTTAACTAGGTGGCGCTATACATGAAATAAGTGGTAATGGGATGGGTTAACATGCCCCCTTAAGACCAACATACATAAAAAAGGTGGACCTCCTAGGCCCTACGGTTCTCGAGATATTCACAGAAAACTGTCTCCGGCCACCTACAGGCCAGTTGGTGTATAGTAACATAAATTAATTTATTGTGTGGCCCCCCATGAACGGAATTCCACAAAACTTGGCGTGCATACAGAGGGTCTCATAATGATCCTACACTTCCAATTTCGTGCAGTTTTGACTATGTTAGGTCACAGATACCTTCAATTACAACACCTCATTTTTACTTTTTTGTGTTTAACTAGGTGGCGCTATACATGAAATGAGTGGTTATGGAATGGGTTGACATGGCCCCTTGAGATCAACATACAAAAAAAAAAAGGTCCTCCTAAACCCCTACGGTTTTCGAGATATTCACAGAAAACTGTGTCTGCCCTACCCTCCTTTCGGGGGGTCCAGTCCAGCGGGGGGGCTACAGATCAAAACGAAAAACGATGGTTCCATGCTATCCATGTGGGGTTACATGCCCACCAAGTTTCGTGTACCCCAGTCTTTCAGTGTCCCGGGAATCATTGACGGAAATTTGGGCATGCGAAAAAGAAAAAAAAAAGAAAAAAGAAAAAAAAAAAAAAAATCTGACTAAACCTATATGACCGCCGCTTCGCTGCGCGGCGGTCATAATAAATCAGAACACAATATTCTGGAGACAGAAATCAGTGTTAGATGCCCTGAACTTGCTACGGCCTTTTGTATGAGGTCTGCATCCTATTAGTCAAATTTCATCTTCCCTTCCCTTAACCTTTCAGATTCACATTATATTTGTGCATTGTATTTTAGGCCAAGCAGGCATATTTGTTTTCTTTCACTTTTAATGTTTGAGCAACATTGTTTTATTTTTTCTTGACAATGGCTTCTTGGTTTTAATGTTTTCCTATTTAAACAATTTAATTCTCTTTTGACAACAAACTGTTAATGTTTGATTCATATCTCAAAGCATTTTGGGTTTATGTTGGTTAGGTCCTCTTTGTTTATGAGCTTGTGGTAAAGCAGACACGCAGCTCCATTTTGCTCATGTGATGAGATTATTCATGCTTGTATAATGACAGGAATCAGTTTCAGGTTAGTCTAAGCATTGTCATGGTCCTGAACGGTACCGAACACTGATACCACTGACACAGAAGTGCTCTCGTTTTAAAAACATGTCAATAAAGTCATGTGTGTCTGGGGGAGGGGTGCTGAGAGATGGAGATAGGCCATTCCCACCCACACTGACTTTTACTATGTAATGGTGTCATGTGAATGGGAATGATGGGAATAAGGAATAAGATTAATTAGGAATAAGGTGGACAAGGGGGTGGGGATAGTCTTAAAGTTTGCAAAAATGTTGAAAAGATTTGAACCCTTTAGAGTGTGCACAGTGTAAATAGACAACATATAGACAACCCATGAAGTGTGTCTTTTTTCTTTACTGTATATACTGACATTTCCATTAGCACCAGTTCCTTTCACATGGATTCATGATGGAACTTGTGAGATAACTCAAAATACATGCATTTTTATGGTGAAATTAAGGACTATTGAGGACATCATGATAGTGTGAACAACCATCAAACAGTATTTGAACTACTTGCCAAAACTGTACTCAGCAGCATCACAAACCTCAGGACATTATTGTTTAGGCTTAAATGGGGTGCCATTAACAAGAAACTAAAGTTTTATGTCAATCAGTGGTCAATTGTATCAGTTATATTGACAATGACATTAATTTAGTAGCAGAGAATGAGTAAACCTATTTTAGATTTTCACTGATCTGGCCACAAATAATGCATGCAAAACTGGCAAGTGACTTGAGAAAGCTCTCACGCTTACTGCTGTCTTTTGCTGATAGGATACATTAGCGGTGCCACTGACATTATGCTGTTAAAGTGTTTCTTAAATGTACTGCATGGTTTAGCTGTTGTGGACCACAAAACTATGATACGCAAGGGCAGCAAGCAAGTCGGAACATGTGCCCTTCACACAATGATAATGAATTTGAAGATGATACCAAGACTGTTGCCTAAAGTGTCAAGTTCCAGTATACTGTTGCTTTAATATGTCAAAACCCCTTGTTATGCTGAAGCTATAATCATAGATTATTTAAAAAAAAAACTCATGTGCTTTTACATAGTGTAATAATGTTCACACATAATTAAAAAATATATATTGCCAGATTGAAGTGCAGGCCTATAAGATGAAGCTCAATGGAAGTCAACACAAACAAAAAGAAGATCGATGATTCTCTTCATAAAAATTGCTTTTATTTGCTCAAGTATACATGTTAATGTTATGCAAATGTTTTACCTTAATAGCTTCAGAGTCATTTTAATGGTAACTAACTTGTAATAAACTTCACACTCCCCCGACTCAGAGAATTGCCTTACAGCAAGTCAGGCAGGGAGAAGGGTGTGCAAACCATGAATTTTGTTTAAAATATAAATACTCCAAAACTGTAGAGGGAGTAAAGAAAAAAAACTGCACTGCAGACTACCTTTACAAACAACACCATTCCTTTGACATGATGGTACCACAGTTGATTGCATAGGTTCAAATAAACTATAGTATAAAGTTAGCAATTTAAAATCAACAACTTAATATTACATCTTTTACAGTGAAAGAGAGTATGAAATTGTTTCTAGCTTGCCATGGTATGCTGCACTGAATGCATCAGTAATGTAAATATCCGCAGCAGCTCTCCTCTCTCTCTCGGTCTGTTTTTGATTTCAAAAAATGCCCCAGCATACCTCCACTGTACCCTAAATGTGGCCTCTTGTACGTCTAGACAGACAATGGCCTTCATGTTCCAGAGAGTGGAGTGTTGGGAAAGAGTGTGGAGGATACAGGATGCATGGGGGCCTCACTCCTTCTCACTTTGTTGTAGTTGAAACTATATCCTTATCCCTTCATTTTAGTTCAGTTGTACTGGCATCTAAGGGGCTTTAGTAGATATCTTAAACAAAAATGTTGAAAAAGAGGTTAATAACCGACTAATAACAAAGTCATTATTTTAAAACAAATGTATTTTTCTCTCTCTTTCCCACAAACCCAGGAAGCTCTTTCCCCACATCTTTTTCTTTTCCACCCCCTCCTGCTGTCACTTCCCCGATTGCTCTGTATCCCGACCTTGGCTTGACCCCACCCTACACACGCAGGCATGCACACTATACATGTATACCCCTCCCCCATCTCCAGCTCAACAACCCATTTACCCAAAGCATCACTGTAAGATAAAGCATAGATCTATATGCAACCTGTAATTCAAGCAAATATAGGTTAATTTACCTACCTGCATTTTCAGTTAGGCTTCAAAACTGAAGTGATTGAAGACATCTTAGGTTTTCCTTCTTTTTGTCTTAAAATAGGCTAGCCTATCAAGGAGGTAGACCTTGATTAGAAAACCTATTATAGAATTCGATAGGCTTCACCCTCCATAAAGCCCACGATTTCCTACAAAATACTGAAAAGAATATTCAACTCAAGCAGCTATTTATAATCCATGAAAACTGTGACACAGATCTCTATTTGTAAAATGTAATGTCAGGCCATGGTACTAAAACGATTCAGGCGGTATAAATATTGGTCCTGATGAAAGGCATTGTGAAAATATGCAGTGTGCACCACACCCCCCGTGATTGCGGCATGATGCTTTAAAGCTCACGCGGACAGAGTTGTTTACCTCTTCGCTGCTCCTGACGTCATGACACACCCCTGGTTTGTGCTTGTGTGTGTGTGTGTCTTTGTGTGAGTATGTGTGCGTAAGAGAATGAAAGTGTAACTGCGTGTGTGTGTCCGTGGATATGTGTTTTCGTGGGGAGGGGAGATTTCCCCAAAGCGAGTAACGAGCATTGGAATTGACCAAGCACAGAACGCGTGTCGTTCGATGTTGCACCAACCGAAACAGCAGACTCGCGCAGACGGTGACTTTGATCTGTGATTGGAGGAAAAACACACCATTCTAACCAGCTTCGAGGCGTGGCTTGCCAAAGTGATCTCTAGCTATTTAGGGTCAAGTTGAACATTTTTTTCCATCTCTGCAAGCGGGTTTGTAAAGTTTGCATTAGTACGACGCAGAGGTCGGTAGAAATTACGCGACGAAAAAAGATATAGAATTAGTTGGACTGGCTATTGTTATCAAAGCTGCAAACGCCACGAATCCCGAGCTTGCTAGGCTCGAGGGGGCTTTCACGAAGAACAGGGGCAACTTGCTAGCGACATAACCGTTTAGCCAGACAAAATCAGCTAACGTTAGCTAATCCCTTCGCTAGCTAACGAATCCCAACGTGGGAGTGCTAGTGGTCTGAAGCGGAGCAAACACCTCCATCTGCGGATCAGGCTCAGGCTGGTGAGTCAGTGGGCGTGTTTTGTTCGTGTCTCTTGCGTGTTGTTAGCGACCAAGCTGGCTAACTAACTTCTTGGCATAAAATGTCCGCGATTTACTAGCGAGCGGTTGGGTTATTTTGCCTACAAGCGAAAGAGGGTCCGATTGGTGTTTATCGGGAAAGTTATTTTCAGGTGAGAAAACTGCGCGTCTTTTGCTAATTCGCTTCCATCAATAATGTGTACGCTAACAGCAACTCAAATCACAACAGCTAACGTTAGACTATGTTAGGTAACCTGCGTAAGTGACTGCGCTTTTGTCAGTTTGGACTGGACTCGGCTTTTAAAAGAGGAATCATGGAGCTAGCACTGACGTGGTACAACTAACTAATGCCAGTACATAAAATAACATCCAGAATACATTGGAAATGTGACAACCAGCAGCACCGTATTCAACCCTTTGAAGTATTTCTGCGTATCCATTTTATTTTTAGATAGCAGTCAGCGCAGATCTTGGCAAGTTACACAACGTGGAAAACTTCGTAGCTGCTGGTGCACACCTTTGAGTCGCGGGCAAGACGGCTACTACTTTTCCACCGGGTCTAAACGACGGGCATGAAACAGTATAAGGTAAGACGTTGCTTTTTCTCTTCTGGTTATTTGTTAAAATAGCTACGCACACGAGTAAAATACCTCAGTTGTGCATATGATCATACCCATGTGACATATTTTATCGTTTGGAAACATTCCGCCTCACTTTGCGAATGTTCCCGTCATAAGTTAGGCCCAATATTCAGGAACATTATCGATAATGTTACTAACTTAGCTGTCGCTGTACACCGGAACGTTAGCGTTATTTTTCAGCGTTAACAAGGACACAAATGTTGTTCTTTTTCAACATTTGTCTTACACGTCAATTACTATGTATTAACTAAACGTGCGTAATAACATTGTCTTTACCATGAATTGTAAATGCATATTTCACCACATGACCCTCACATAATGTGTATGCTAACGTTAGTTATCAAAACTCTTCATAACGTTGACGTTAGCATATAGCTAACTTTGTCTCCGGTATCAGGATCTGTCTTCTGTTTATGTTTGTCTCAACTAAACGAACCTTTTATCAATACAAGAACAACAACCTTATTATAGAAATGATAATAAGAATGCATTAATCCCCGTATATAGACGAATGTATTTAATTGTTTGTCAAAATGCACGGCGAGACAGAATGTCTAAGTTTTGTTGAGATCAATTGGCGTGTTGAAACAGACTTGCTCATTCTTGTTTTTCCCCCTTTCACTTGTCGTCAATAACAATGTTTCAGAACAGTGAAAATGTTTATTTTGTACACGTTTGTAGTGTTTGTATCATTTTGCTACTTGATCCATTAGTGCTAATAACTATAGTACCAAACATTCTCATTAACTTGACCTATTTATTCTTAATTATTAAGAATTAAGAAAGCCTAATAAATGACCAAGACAGCCGTCGTTGACGAAAATCTGTTGGTAAAATGAAGAGTAACTATAGAAGTCTCCATAATGTTCCATATGTTTAGTTAAAAATGTGCTGAAATTACTATCTACAGATGGCTCACGTTTGATATTGTCGTCTGTTTGTTTTTGTGCACCATTTACAAAGACATGAAAAAGGAGGGGGAAAAGGTCCTCACCAAGTCTTTTTCTTCTTCCTAGTAATTGACGCTAATTTCTGATGCTTATTATTGTGTAATGAATTGCATCAAGTTAAATCACACCCCATTAGCTTGAATTATGGCATTTTCTTTTGTCACAAAATGTCTTTGCTTTACCTTTCTGTTCTGCAATCATAGATTGACCCTTATCATGGACACACAAAATGCATGCAACACACACACACACACACACACACACACACACAGACATAGACACATATTACTGCAAACACACACACTGGCACACATTGATATATGTAAACCAGTTCATTCTTTATTGGCTTAAGTTGCTTTTTTAAAAAACTAAACTGGTCTGTAATTGTTGTCCACTAATTGTGTTGTTGAAGCTAAAGAGTAGACTGTCAAGTTTTGAGTGTAAATTCTGCCAAAACAAGTGATGTATACTTCAAGAAAATAAGAAAAGTTAGCACTGTAGTCTCTGGTATTTACTGGCCAATATCTTAGGATGGTTTAAGTGGCTGCTGTCACATGGTCTAAACCTCCTGATCACTACATGATTGGACTGTTCAAAGGTAGTCTTTTTTCACTGCCTTTCCAGCTCAGAGAAGAAAGTGTGTGTGTGTGGGTGTGGGTCATGCAGGGAAGTTCCTTCCCAGCGATGTCGGCAGCAAACGCCATCAGTCAGGCTAACAACAGACCACTGCCTATATTAAAAATATTAGAGATTAGACTGTCACTCTCACTTAGCTGGTTTCTGTTTTTGTGGACCTGAAAAAAATGTGAGAGGCTAATCAATGGCTTTTTTGTCTTTAGTGTGAAAAGCAATACTGTAAATTTCATGGAAAAGTTTTGGTTTTGACTGCAGAGTGACCTAGTCTTTAATGCTCGGAGGAGTTCCTTTGGTGTACTAAGAGGTCACTGTGAGCTACAATTAAATCTGTAGCTCAGGGTTTCACCAAGAAGCAGTTCTGTATTGTGGAAATACTCACTTCTGATTTGTTCGTTTGCCTTGAAGGAGCATGAGATACACAAGCATGTAACAAGATTAGCGCTGATATCCTGGCTCGAATCCCATATTACACACAGGGACCTGCACTCACACATACACATACTCTTACACACTTGCTCTTACTGTTCTAAATTGTCTCACTGTCGCTTGCTATTAACACATGCTCTGTATTCCTCTCCTCTTTTTCTTTCTTTCATACGGCCTTATTTTGCCACTTGTTTTTTCCCCATCTCATTCCAAAACCTCCACGTAAAAATACAGAAAAATAAAAGAATTGGAGAAAAAAAAGTCAGGCAAGCAAAATACATGTGGCATCCATCTTTAGGGTAAGCAGTGAAATGGAGCCTCCCTCGTGCCTTTGCTGGCCCACCGGTGCCGCTTGTGGAGTGGCGGACCCCACGCTAGTTGGAATGGTACACTCTAGAGCCCCTTTCCCCCGCCAACAGCTTGGTACCTCCCTTTACCCTCATACTCACTCTCGCCTATACCATGGCAGTGCACCTGTGCATACCTGTGTCGTCCTATGCCCGGCCGTGTTGTTTTGAGTGATATATGGTGAGTTGTAAAAGTGTTTTGAGTTGCGGTGGTCGCCAGCTCATTAGAGTCGGTTCAGTGCTCAGGCTTCAGAGGACCCCCCCTCCCCATTCTCTGTACCAAATGCCTAATTTGAACGTATAATAAACATCCCGTTTTCACTTAGTAGAACTGTTATTACCACTTTACTATTTAACTGCATATCCATATAACAGATTAGCCAGTTTCTCAGTCAAAAGCTGTGGTTAACTTGATGACTGCCTGAAAACAGAGTTTTTTTTTTTTAAGACAATGTATAACAGAGATTGCTACAAGTCAAGCTGTTTTGGATCAGTGTTTACTCAGTGTCTGAAAAGCAGATTTGAGGGGATGGGCACAAACCTCTGGGTTTGGTGTGTGTGAGAGTTGTTTATTTGGGCCAAGACCGTTAGTGCTGCGCTGCCCTCATTGTTTCACTGCTGATATGTTGAAGACATCTCAGTCTTATTTAGGAAGCTGCTCGTTAAGATGGCTTTAATGCTTGAAAGTGGACTAAATGAGTCAATCTGTTATTGTTGTGGGCTGTTAAAGTGCGCTGTTGTTGTCAGATTTGTACCATGAAGTACAGACCTGAATGTTCTCGCTGGTCACTACCTATTACTCTCCCTCTCTCTCTCGCTCCCTCCCGCTTACACCCACACACACACACACACACACACACACCCACACACACACACACACACACACACACACACACACACACACACCCACACACACCCACACACACACACACACACACACACACACACACCCACCCACACACACACACACACGTACGTCCCTATACTCCTCCATATTTTCTTGTCATTTTTCTTCGACGTATTTGTAAAACTTTCTTTTGCATTCTCTCACTCCCTCTGTCCACCACACCCCCCCCCCCCCCCCCCACTCGCTCTTTTTTTACTCGTTCTGTCTGTAACGCCTCTCCAGAGGGGCCCAGTGTAAGGGGTGGCTGTCCTCCCTCGTGGTGTGTTAGTGAGAGGGAGAGAGCATGCAGAAAGGGGCTGAGGGGAGGGGAGGGGGGGGTTGTTGGATGTGGAGCATAGGACACAGGACCCCCCGCCCCCATTCCCCCACCCTCTCCACATTGAGCGAGGAAGGAGGGAGGAGAGAGTGGGAGCATGCGCTGCTCACACCGTGTCACTCATGTTTGCATGTGATAGGTGGACCAAGAGATGTGTGAATGCAGAGAAAGGGAGCTGGAAAGAGAGAGAGAGAGAAAGAAAGACGAAAAAGGAGAAACAGATCTAGACAGATAGTTTGATCAAACACAGTGCTAGCTCAGGCTTGTGAAAGTCTGGTCTATGTTTTCAGTCTTACTCTTTCACTTTCTTTTCACTTTCTTTGAGGCTTTTTGGTCTCATTCTTTCACTACTTGCTTTTCACTCTTACACTGCTTTCCCTTTCTCCCTCTTTTCTTCTATTTTCCCAAAACACTCTCTGTACTTTAACCTTTTACTTGCCCTTGTTCTCTTTTTTTTTCCACTGCCTGTGTCTGTGACAAAAAGCAAAACTTATAAAATTGGAGCCCTGCTATTCCGCTATATGGTGGGTTGATAGGCCTCTTACTGGATTTGTTTTGAAAGCCTGGTTTCAGTATGACGGTGGTTGGATGTACCCAGCATGGGACTGGCAGTGTTTACAGACAGGCAGCGGTGTTTGTAGAGGCTATGAGTTGTCTGCATAGCTCATTAAAGGGCCAAATAGGTGCCCCCCCTGTGAATCTGCGAAGGCTTGAGTTTGTGCCGTGCAGAAACGGGGCTTGTAGTCTGGCTAAAAGGGGCCCTGCCTGTTGTTTTGGAGCGAGATGGCGAGAGTTCAGCATTGTTGGAGTTCAGCTGAGGTCTTGCTGATTTTATGTGTGTTCTGGACGCAGGATGACCCAGCCAGCGGTATGCGTTACAACGTATTGCCTTGTGTTCTCCCCTTCTTCTCCTCTTGTCTCACTTGCTCTATCTCTCTCTTGCATTACTACTTTTTCCCATATCACTCTCTGTCTCTCTCTCTCTCTCTCTCTCTCTCTCTCTAAGGGAAAGACACGTTTTGGAGCCCTTTGTGAGATTGCGTCATGTGATGTGTGAGGAAGTTCCTTGGACAGTTCAGGATTATGCTTCTTTTACTGTGTTGTTTCCCCTCTCCCTCTTCTTTTTAGCACTTTTATGGCGTCGCTCATCATTCCTTCACAGGCTCTGTATGTTCGCATGCGGTCACTAACTCATCGCAAGCATTCCTGACGTGTGAATCGGTCTCTGCCTGTCTGTGTGCAGTTATGTCTAATGACTGCTTATAAAAACCCTCTCATCATCTCTCCTCTCCTTCTCCCTCTCTATCCCTCGTTTTCTCTCCGTCTCTGTCTACTTCGCCCTTCCACTTGTTCTATAATCATCATTTACCTCTTTAAATGCCAGCTGGAAACTGCCATAGCCTCATCTGGCTGAATAGAATTCCTTTTATTGTTACCCGAAATGTTCACCTTGTAGTTTTTTGCTTCTTACCTACCACAGTTTTGTTCTGTTAATCGCTATGTTAATTCTGCCTTCTATGGATGTCCTCGTCCATAGGAACCAACACCATAACTGTGGAATTATAGGACATCTGATGCAACCCACTCTTTAGAACCCATGTATTCTTTTTACACAGTAGTGATGTCATATCCTGTATGGAGTAACCATGGCTACATCCTTGAGCGAGAACACTGTGCCCTGCTATAGCGTAAACACGGCAGCCAGATATAGAGATCTAGCTAATTTCTAAGGAGTGATGATTGGTAGAGCATCAACGATGACACCTTAGTGACCGCATGGGTTCAAAAGAAGACCAATGAAGCCCAGTGTGTTCCAACTCAAATGTAATCCACATGCTTCTGGTCAGCCAACACCCAAATTAACCAAGGATCGGGTCAGTACACGGAGATGGCAAAACAAACACTGGTATAGTTCTGCAGTACAGAATTTGGGACACCTTAGATATGTTAAGAGAGCCTTAAACTAGGTCTGTGTTCACTGAGCTGTAATCAGAAACTCAAAGCCTCAGCTTTAGGATTATGCAACACTGGATAGATAGATTTATTAATCTCATAGTATATCAAGTGGAAGAACATACAAGCTGATCTGCGTTTGTCACTGCTCAGAGTGTTTGCGTGCTTGCTCACTGGCTCTGTGGGTGAAGGGTCAGACTCCTGAACTCTGGCACAGATACAACAGGCCTGCAGCCATACCATATATTAGCCATTATATGGAGTCAACATGGCATAGAACATCATGTTTTGCGCTGTGATGAATTTTGAGGATGGCAATAGAAGCTGAGCAGCTAGGCTAGGCTAAGGTAAAATAAGCTAATTCATGGCAATGCAATTTCTTCTGTCTTATTTGGAATTTTCCACTTTCTACACAGAACACTTTTGGTAAAATATGGCACATTTGGTCATTGATAAAATGTGTAATGAATAGGGTCTGCTTGAGGTCAGTCTTTCATGGGTTGCTGTACTTTTGCCATGCAGTAGCAATTTACATGCAGATTTCTCCTTACACACACACACACACACACACACACACACACATTGCAATACAGGTCTTACCATTGAGTAAGAGTAGCTAGCCAGCCATTTTACTCTCCATGCTTTCCTTGTAGTGGGAGGTCCTGTTTAGAATTTCAGAAACTAAATGTATGTTTAGTTTCTGAAAGCTGTTCATAGTTATGGAGGAGGAATATGCACAATAATATCAGTTCAAAAACTGAAAAAAGTTATCATCATCATTATCATCATTATCATCATCGGCAGATATGAACATGTCTGGTAATATGTCTGGCTTATGCGGTTTGAGGGAAGCATTATACAAATCTGTTTAAGTAGGAGAAGATTTACATTTGTATTTGAAGCTGTTGAAGTGGTAAAAACCACTTGTTCTATATTTTGCATCTAGTTCAACTGTCACATATTTTACATTTAATAAAAAATATTGTTTTAAATTTGTATGCAATAGTTAGGCCATTTCAAAAAGAATAATAGCTAATTATTCTTTTTGAATAATTACAGGAGAGATATGATGTTCCCTTTAAAAAAAAAAAAATGTATCAGTATTGCATTTGCAACTGGCCATAATCGGAAAATTCAACAGCACGTATCTCTGTTTTGGAGTAATTTGAGATCTGTCCTGGTCCATTTTTGGGGCCATTTCATCCTCGGTAGGTAGGCCTCACCCATGTCATTTCACTGTTACAGTAAGTCGGTGGTAGAGCCACTCACGTTCCCCCTCTCGTGTTCCTGCATGGGTCATGCTCTGTTACGGCGCCCTGTATCCCTCTGTAGCTCTGCTTCCGGAATCCAGAACACTGGACCATTGTGAGTGACCCGGAATGGCGGAATATTGGAATGTCAGAAAAGCTGCCGACAGGGTCGCAGAGAGATTCCCTCCGAGTTTGCTCCCACTCGGCTCGCTTCGGTCTGAAAACAGAGTGGGCAGGGACGTCCTCTCACTGACCAGAGGCCCCAACCGCAAAGCCCCTCGCCCCCCACCTCCCTTCAGAGAGGGGCAGCATCAGAAAACAAAACAGCTGAACGAGCTCATAAATGAGGCCTCTCTCTGAACTCCCAGCACTGAGAGAGATCTGGGGTTTAGATTGGTATTTCACCAACAGTGCCCGGCGTGGCTTAAGCAGTACTGTTTTTATTAGAGGTTGCAGTCTGTATTGAAAGTGGGCCTGACTTTAAAGAATGGACAGTACATGTGTATTTTTCCATGTCTTGTGTGTTATGCAAATTTTTTGACTCACTCAGTGGAATTTTTTTTTTCAGTTGCTATTTACTGTGGTGCGTTGGCTTGTACTGTGGAAAGCAAATCTGTGAAGCCATTTAGTAGGAACACCAATAGCCTCCTATAAGCATGTTTATTTGTCTTTATCTTTATTTAGCGATCTTTAGTTACAGGATTAATCAGACTATTGGGGCTATAAGGCTATACGTATATTTCAGATGGGTTAAATTACAGTAGGTGTTGAACATTTGTGAGAAATTTGTTATTGAAATTGGCCAAATTTGCCAAGTTTATACAAAGCCATGTAATCTGAAATGAAAATATATTTGATTTATTACAGTATCACTGGAAATTGTAGATGCAGTACCAGTGTATAGTTGGAAGTGGAAGGGTGTTAATAAAATTGTATGGGAACACATTAACTCTGAAGGGCTCACAGATTTCCATGTCATCCTGTTCTGTTGCAAGTTGATCATAAACTAACTAGCCTACAGCAAAACACAGCAAATCATCCTGCCAGAATTAACCTGGGATGCCATTGTGACTTAAAGCTTAACATCACATGGAAATCCTAACCCTTTGAGGGAGTGTATGGGGGATCACTTAAAAATAATGCCAGACCTGACAAAATCCCTCAACACTGAGGCCCACGCACCAATGAGCTGCCACAGTAGGCAGTTGAACGGACCCTGCCACTGTGAAGGACACTGTGCAGTTGTGCGCCTGTAATGAAATGCTGACTCAAGCAGCGTCCATGTTGTCCTCAGCTGTCCTCGCCGCGGCCCGCATCTTAAAAGCATTCGGTTTTGTCGCTGTTCTGACAAATGGCCAGGAGAATGACCTCTGCCCAATTAACCGAGATATGGCAGCAGTAGTGATACCTCAGTGTTGGAGTAGGTGCAGCTTTGTTAACAGCCTAATTGCAGCCGCAGATAGCGACAGACGCGGCTGCTTATTGACAAGGTTTAGGCTTGTAGAAAGGCCACATAGGGTCTTGTGCTATAAAGATAACAATCTCGGTTCAGTGTGGATCTCCGCAATAAAGCTGTGCATTGTTTCCTTTTAACATATACTTGGATCTTGGGTGGAGGACCTTGCATATCATTAAAAAAAGCGCGAAAAACAGAATTCCATTCCAGTCTGCAGACTTAACTCACGAGGCTCTTAGAGCTCCTGTGATCTTGCATGTGTGTCATCAGCAGGTAATCTCTTGCCATACATTTCAAGTCACACTGACACTGCTAGGCCCACCAGTAATCCTCTCAGACCAACTGCGTAACCAAATCTGTTTACTGCCCTGTACCATTTCTGTTACTGCCCCTACTCCGCCAACAGTGTTTTTGCTTTCTCTCAGTAATAGCCTAATTTATAATTGAAAGCACAGCTGTCATTGTTGGACTTTGCACGTAATAGACTGATTTATTATTTAGAATACCTCTGTTTACGGTCAGGCCTTTTCATGTTTAACAGTCTGTCACGATCGAATCCGATCCTTGTTGTGATTGTGTGAGTAATTGAGCACTGCCTAGCAAGTATGTCCGTCGGCGCATTTGTTTGTGTTTGTGTGAGTGTGTGAGCGGAGGAGGAGTGTATGTCCTTATGCTTAAACAGTGTTTGTTATCAATGTGCTAAGCCTCTCCCTTCACTATTCACGTTGGACACCATTCATCTGAATGAAATTAATCCAACAAACAAATGCGTTGGCAGCAGTCACACAAACTCTCCACCACATGGCCTCGAGTCCCACAAACTCAATACCGCAGTAGCATGTGTTTGCTCTGAGCAAGGGCCAGCTAATTGGCTTTGGCTCAAGTGCCATACACAGACACAGTAAGGAGTGAAGTGGCTTGAAACATCGGCTGAGGGCCAGATAACACGCGAGGGAAGCACCACAATGTGGGGCTTTCGCCCTTTTTTTCCTCTATCTTTTTTTTTTCTTTCTATTAGATATACACTCATCCCTCTGTGTTTTTTTCTGAGACAAAAGCAAACTGCTCGCAAAACATTTACATTGTCTGCCTTATTCTCCTGGCCTTCTCTCGACCTTTCGGCCCTTTTGAGCTGTGGCCCCTATGGAATGCCAGGAGGCGAGGTTTCCTGCCTGGGCCCCCAACAGCCCTATATGGAGGTTACATAGTGTGTATATGACCTGCTGTACAGTATGGGGCCTACGCAGACCGGAAGATGCAATCTGTGTTTAGCCTACAAAAGCAAACACGAGCCCCCTTTTTCCCATGAATTCTTCCCGATTCTCTTCTGAACCTGGAATTCTGAATGAAAACAGGAAAGTCATGACATCAGAACCATGCCAGAGGTGTATTTATTTTGCTTGTGCTATTCCTGTTTGTGCATGATGTCCAGCTAAGTGGGTTTGATCCACAGCTCAGCCGCTCAGAATCTTACTCCATGGAAAAAAAAAAGCATAACGATCATATCAAGAATCGTATCGTCAGCACACGTACAGTATGCTCCATACAGAGAAGCTTGCAACTAAAGGTTATTGAACTACTGTTGCATTCATCACCTCTGCAATCTGGATCTAATCACATTGTAAAAGTAAGCATTGCAACATTTTTCCATCACAAAGACCTTATCAAAAAAGCACGTAAAATAATATTTTCGACTTTGCGCTGCATTAGCAGCATCATCATTAGTATTTAGTAACAGGTTTATGATTTGATTACCTTGCACCTTGTGGGCACTGGGCCACTTGTTAATGATTGCATCTCTATTTGAATATATAATAGACTTGGCTGTGAGGTTTGTTCTTTTTTATTATATGAATGAGTGACCAATATTATAGTGGTTAAATTCTGATGGTGAAAAAATACAAAAAACGCGCACATCCAGATCCAAACAGGTGCTGGACCCAAAAATTTCAGTAATAAAAAATGACGTTAGTCCGCACACTGAAATGTCTGAAGAAGGGCATTCAGCCCGAAACGTCACATGTGGTGATTAAATCTTTTTTATAAGGAGTTTTCAGTGTGCGGACTAACGTCATTTTTTATTACTAAATTCTGATGGTGAACTTCAACCTGGTGGCCTGCTATGCCACCAAGAACTCTTTTATTTTCTCAACTGAACAGAAGTCAGATCTGTCCCTGTGTTTTGTTGTGGTTCAGGCCTGTCAGAGGCATATGATGCATTGCGTTTATGCAAGTGGTTTGTAAGCAGTGGAGCTACTTGATGTTAGATAATGAATTGGTGACACTCAGGCACCGGTCCAATGACCACATAGCTTTTTTTTTTATTCCTTAATCCCAAATCAAATATTTCAGCACTGTGAAATATTTTCTTGTCACCACCGAAGAAAAAGCTTCATGTCTACCACATGGACTCTACCACATGGATTGATTTTTCTCGTCATTACACAGGACATTTATCATTGGGGGCCAAGCAGCGAAGCTGCGAGGCACCATTAGTGATTATTCTACCTATTCCTATTATTGGGGACCAAGCAGCGAAGCTGCTAAGGCACCCATTGTGTTTCTATGTTTTGTTATTATTATTACGCTTCCGTCATTGAAGTCAATGGCAGCCCATAGAACCGTCAAGGTGAAAAGTTGAAATTTGGCAAACTGATTGGGGACAGTCACATGATTAATTTCACCAAGTTTCATACCGGCACCTTGAGCGCTCTTGCGCCAACAACAGTCCAAAGTTGGACGTGCGTTCACGCACGTAACTTTTGACCCGTTCACCTGATTGTCAAAAATCAGGTATTGTTAGAATCATTGGACCAAGCCGACGCACCCTATGACGTAATTTTCCGCCATTTTGAATTTAATCAAAAACACCTAAAAGTTTTCACAGGTCACAAAGTTTGTCCGATTGACACCAAACTTGACACACATAATCTTCAGTCCAAGCCTCAAAAAAGTTATCCCTTTTTGTCTTCAAACCTAAAACCGTTCGCCCGTAACAGCCAATCAGCGAAGCCACCAAACAGGAAGTGAAGGGATATCTCCGCAATGCTTTCACGTATCAAAACCAAACTCAGGACCCAATTAGGAGGAGGCTCAAGAAATTTGGTAAATTTTGACCACTGTGTGGTGCTATAATCACAGGAAGTAGGCTCATATCTCAGCAATGCTTACACATATCTAAACCAAACTTGGTACATGAACTTGAGACCCCATCCTGAGGACGCACAATGAATTTGGTGACCTTCAACCACTAGGGGGCACTTGGGATAGCTCATATCTCAGTAACGCCTTTACGTATCAAAACCAAACTTGGTATATGGACTCAGGACCCGATCCTGAGGACGCAAAATACATTTGGTGTACTTTGACCACTAGGGGCGCTATAATTAGGAAGACTTTCTCGTATTGACACCAAACTTACGTTGTACGTTGATTCGTGAACACATCCTAAGGACCCACAATACATTTGGTGACGTTTGGCCACTAGGGGCGGTATGATTAGCACTTTCACCTATCACAACCAAACTTGGGACTACATCCTGAGGATGCAAAATTAATTTGGTGTGCTTTGACCACTAGGGGCACTATATTTATTAACACTTTCACCGATTTAAACTAAACTTGGTATGTGGAGTCATGACCCCATATTAAGACTGCATAATTATTTTGGTGACCTTTCACCACTAGGGGTGCTATAATTATTAACACTTTCACCGATTTAAACCAAACTTAGTATGTGGTCTTAGGAGTACATCTTGAGGACACACAATAAATTCGGTGACCTTTGAATCCAGTCCAGTCCAATCCAATCCAATCAAGTCCAATCCATTCCAATCTAACACAACACAGTCAAGTCCAGTCTAGTCCAATCCAATCCCAACTTCTGCTCAACTGCTTACTTGCTTGGCCCCCTCCATTGCTGCTTGCAGCTATATTTATTATGCAACTTTCTTCCGCAATGAGAGTCTATGGCAGCCCATAGAACCGTACAGTAAAAAGTTGTAAAATTTGGCACATTGATTCGGGACAGTATAATAATTAATTTGACCAAGTTTTATGCCTGAACCACAGACAGCCTAGCGCCACCAATGGGTCAAAGTTGACATTGCATCCATGCAATTAACTTTTGAACCGTATGCCCGATTTTGAATATCGCAACATATTTGGAAGCCTTGGACTAAGCCAAGTTAACGCACTGCATGACGTCAATTTCCGCCATGATGGATCTTCTGCCATATTGGATTTCATCAAAAACACTTAAAGCGATGGTTCGGAGTAATTTCACCCTAGGGTCCTTTGCACCATGACCCCGAGCCAAACACCCTGGTTGAGTAGCGCTGTCAGAAACTAATGACGTTCTGCAGTCGTAATGGAACCAACTTTTATCTCGTAAATTACCCCACTAATAATGCCCTGAATGGTACGAAACTTCTACAGTAGTACAACTATGACCTTTAGTCCAATAACGAGGCATTAGAAAGTATGTAAGTGCACCAGGAGTTTTAAGGAGTTTATTTAAATAACACTTGCCTCTGCATCTGCTACTATACCACTGCGTCGACGTTTCTTGGGAAAAGCCCGTGAAAGTCCTGGCAGGAAGCATGCGTAAGGATGTAGATCCAGGAATGCACTAATATTTGGTTCGTAGTCCAGTTTGCAACAATTATTAGTTAACACTAAGTTGTGAACACTTCGGAAAAAAATATTAAAAACTGGATATACCAAAAAACGTTGATGTAATCGCTTCCTGCCAGGACTTTTACGGCTTTTCCCAAATCACGGAAGAAACGTCAAAACCAGAAGTATCAAAACGTCAAAACCAGAAGTATCAAAACCAAACTCGGTACATGGGCTTAGGACCCAATTAGGAGGAGGCTCAATAAATTTGATGACTTTTGACCACTATGGGGGCGCTATAATCACAGGAAGTAGGCTCCTATCTCAGCAACGGTTTCACATGTCAAAACCAAACTTGGTACTTGGACTTGGGACCCCATCCTGAAGATGCACAATAAATTTGGTGTCTTTTGACCACTAGGGGGGCGCTATAATCACAGGAAGTCGGCTCATATCTCAGCAACAATTTCATATATAGAAACCAAACTTGGTGTATGGACTTGTGACCCAATCCTGAGGACACACGATACATTTGGTGACCTTCAACCACTAGGGGGGTGCTAGAGATACAGGAAGTAAGCTCATATCTCAGCAACGTACTTGGGACCCCACGGTGAGGACGCACAATACGTTTGGTGAACTTTTACCACTAGGGGCGCTATAATTAGCAAGACTTTCTCGTATGAACACCAAACTTGGTACGTGGACTCATGAACACATCCTGAGGACCTACAATAAATTTGGTGACGTTTGAACAATAGGGGTGCCATAATTAACAACACTTTCACCTATCAAAACTAAACTTGGTATGTGGACTTAGGAGCACATCTCAAGGACACACAATCAATTTGTTGTGCTTTGACCACTAGTTACACTATAATCACAGGAAGTAGGGTCATATTTCAGCAATACTTTCACATATAGAAACCAAATTTAGTATATGGACTTGGGACCCTATTTTGAGGACACACAATAAATTTACCAACTTTCGACCACTAGGGGGGTGCGAGAGTTACAGGGTTTTAGCTCATATATTAGCAATGCTTTCACATAGGGAAACAAACTTGGTTCATAGACTCGGGACCACATCCTGTGGACGCACAATAAATTAAGTGACCATTGACCACAAGGGGCATTATAATTAGCAACACTTTCTCATATTGACACCAAACTTGGTACGTGGACTTTTGACCACATCCTGAGGACGCACAGTAAATTTAGTGATGTTTGACCATTAGGGACAGGGCCGTATTAACCAATGGATTTTCAATGGGACAGATACAATGACAGAACTTGGAATTTGGAGAAATGGAAAGCAGAGGACAGATACAATGAAAGAATTTGAAGTTTGGAGAACTGAAAAAAGCAGAGTACATATTCAATGACAGAACTTTGAAATCAGAGGACAGATATAATGAAAGAACTTGAAGTTTGGAGGAATGGAAAGCAGAGGACAGATACAATGAAAGAATGAGTTTGGAGAAACATTTGTGCTCAGGTGTCTATGATCTGTTGATCCAGCACTGACTAGGGACGCCATAATTCAGTATCCTGATGGCTTGTGGATAGAAACTGTCACAATGTCTTATGTAACGACCATGAATTCCATGACAACTCATGCTTATTTGCTTGGCCCCCTCATTGCCGCTTGCGGCTATATTATTTTGTATGTTTTTAGTTTAGGTTTGTTTTTAGTTTAGCATACTTCAGCCTTAATTTGCATACATGGGCTGTGAATACATTGAATTAGCCTAGCTGATCACCTGACACTAGCTCAGTGTCAGCAGACTCTGTTCCTGGGACTACTCTAGCTTTTCAGTTCCATGATGAGGAAGGAATGCTGTCGGTACTGGCGTTCTTAATGCTTGCCGACATTAGTGGATTACGTAGTCTCGTTATTCCCTCAAGGTTCTGAGCTCGACTCGGGAGATTGGCGAAGAGACAGGGTATGTCTACAGATGGCCTACACGGCTACTCTGAAATCGAAATTCATTTTTTTTTGTCAGGGAAAAGTCATGGAATTTTACATTTGACTTGGAAGAGCTGGAATCTGAGCTTTCAGGCAGCTAGCATAGTAGCATTTATCCACTGAGATTCTTTGAGTAGGCTAGTGCTTTTGTCCTGTTTTTTTTTTTTTTTATATATAAACTTTTATATAAAATATGACTAATGCCCAATTCACTGTGAGTTATTGTGAAAATAAAACATTCATAATCCAGACAGAAGGTACAATAGATGAAGGGTACGTAGGCTAACTTTTAACGTGTCCGTTTCTTGTCTGAAGACAATGGTCACTGTACTGAAGATGAGTCTGACTGCTCTTGTCTAGCCTAACATTTAGATGCATGAAGCATGAACATGAGGTTGTGGATTTGGATATCTTGCCCTGTCTGTACTTTCTTGGCAGGCAGATGTGCTTAGTAATTACAAGTTGAGCGAATAGTTGGTCATCTGTGCCTCTGCTGGGTGGCTGACAATGTTCTGTTAGTGCTACTCTCATCATAACTATATATTTTGCCCAGTCCTTTTATAAAGACGAATACAGGGTTCTCAGGGATGGATTACTGCACGGGCCTACCGGGCCCAGGCCCAGGGGCCCAAGGGGTCAGGGGGCCCTGAAGCCCAAGCGTTTGCATGTAATCATTGCCTCAATATCAACACATCAGGATGTAGGCTATGAATCTGATTGAATTTAGTATTGGCCATCCCCAGAATGCACCAGAATACAGGAAATCACATCAAACAAATTAAACATTTTCTGGGGGAGGACCCCCAAACCCCACCTCCCACATATACGACCATAAGTGGGGGGCCCTTAATACATCTGGGCCCAGGGGCCCGAAAGTTCCTAATCCGCCCATGAGGGTTCTGCTGGAAAAAGAGTGAACAGATGCTTCCTTAGGAGTCAGTTTAGTGTTTTTGTTTTCACCGTGTAGCTTGTGTATAGCTGCAAATTATGATGGTCACGAGTTGGTCGAAAAAGAAACCTAAAAGCTGGTGGCTAATAGACCCAAATGAATGCAACTCTGCTCTTGGATTATTAGGCCTAATTATACACCTGTGTTTATGAAGTTATGATGTTTTTCTGCTGCATCACAGGTCTGTTGAAGGCTCTCAGCTAGGGAACAGTGATTTAGGGTTCCATTAGCACTTAGTAAATTATTTAGCATGTTACAAAATCATGTCACTTGTGATTTGTGGTCTTGGATTAGTTGAAGTCAATCAGTGCTGTTGTTCTGGAGTCTCACTTTTCACCTTTTGTCTTGCCCTCTTCAACTCTCTCTCTTCTTCCATCCCTCTCTCCCATACCAGCCCTCGCTCCAGAGTCTTCTTTTCTTTTCTTTCTTCTCTTCTCTTCCTTTCTTTCCCCTCTTCTGTTGTTTTCCCCGCCACTTCTCTTTTTTCCTTTGCTGGAGAGGAACGCGAATCTGAGGAGAGGCTTTGTGTTGGTCAGTGATTGTGTGTTTACGCGGCGAGCTCTGAAGCTTGCAGGCTGCTTTCTCCCCCCTCACACACACACACACACACACACACACACACACACACCACTCCTGCCCCTAAAACCAGCCCACTTTGGTGAAAAGTGATATTCCAAGAACACACTGCAGTCCAATCAAAGCCAGACCCCTCATTGGCATGGGAACGGAGGGGTTTTTCCACTTTTCATACATGAGGGCTACATTCCGCACCTTCATACCTGTACTGCCTTCATATGCAGGCCACCAGGTAGTCTCCCCGTGTTGTGGTTCAGCCCAACAGGCCCACTCATGAGAGGCGGTTTATTGAGTATTCCAAGAGATGTGAACGAGAGAGAGAGAGAGAGAGAGGGAGAGAGTGACCAAAGAACTGCAATTGCTGGCTCAACTCTTTAGCCAAGGATTATAAGCCTTGATGGAGCCGTTGCAAATCCCTTGCAAATGATCTTATCACTCTTTCTTGCTCCCTCTCTGTGTGTATCTCTCTCTCTCTCTCTCTCTCTCTCTCTCTCTCTCTCTCTCTCTCCGTCTTTCTCTCTTTCTCACACTCTCTCTCTCTCTCCCTCAGTGATGGAGATGGCTGTGAGTACCTCTACACAGGCGTTGGACGAGTTTGACAGGAATGTCCCTCGGATATGCGGCGTGTGTGGCGACAAGGCCACCGGATTCCACTTTAATGCCATGACCTGTGAAGGGTGCAAGGGCTTCTTCAGGTAAAACTCATATGCACGCACACACACACACACACACCCACACACACCCATTCATGAGCTTCTTAGAATTCTTACATAAGGCTCACTAACAATCAAGCGATTTTATTATTTCTTCATCAGACATGATCGACATGATCAACCATAGACCATATCACAGGATGCTTTCAAGACATAGTTACATATGCATAGTTACATAGTCCCCCACACTAGCCTCGACCTGTTTAGACCGACAGGCTTTGTGAGGTGTACACACCCATCTACACACGCACGCACGCACGCACGCACGCACGCACGCACGCCCACACACACACGCACACACACACGCACACACACGCACACGCACACACACGCCCACACGCACACACACGCACACAGATACTCCCACACATGCACACACATACCTAACACACAATTTATGCATCTATTGTGTTGTAAAGGCCCCTTTGCTGACAGATGGAGCTGTTTGCACAGTGAGGGTCAGCGAGGTTGACTGGGTGTGTGTGTTAATGCTCAGCGTTCCGACCTTTCCTCCCAATCGAACACTCCGTAACTGTGCGTCCATCCGCCTGTCCCACCGGCCACGCTGCTCACTGTCCTTTAGAAAGACAGCCCCCTATCCTATCCCCCTTACACCAACACTCATTTATGCAACGCTTTACTCACTGTTGACTAAAGATTTTGAGCTGTGTTGTAATGTCATGTTTATGTTTCAGTCGTAAAATCCAGTGATTTAGTGAAGGCCCATCAGGTCAAAACCTGTTCTTGCCCTTGACCCTTGACATGTTTTTGTTGTGATCCCTCAGGTGTTTCTCCAGTTCTTTAGTTGGTTTCTTTATTAGTAGACGTTGCTTCCGGTCTGAGATGGAGGCCTAAAATGACAAAAAAAAAAAGACTAATAAAAGCAAAGCTCAATATGTTTTGTATTCATACTACATGATGAAAATGGAAATGGGCTGGGCCCAGCCCTCAGCACTCTCTTACTCTGTTTTCATCTCCTTCTCTCCTTCCCCTGTCTCTCTCTCTATCCCTCCCTCCTCCAGGCGTAGCATGAAGCGCAAGGCCACTTTCACCTGTCCTTTTAATGGGAGCTGCAACATCACCAAGGACAACCGCCGCCACTGCCAAGCCTGTCGCCTGAAGCGCTGTGTGGAGATTGGCATGATGAAAGAGTGTATGTGTCCCTGACTTATTTTTTTTTTAAATCCTTCTCTCCTACTAGGGCTGTCCCGAATGCTATTGTTTGATCTCCAATGATTTTGTAGTTGTTAAAAGTGAATATTCAGAGCTTCGTTCATGTACATAGCTAGCTATCCTTTGTAAGGTAGGACATTGAAACTCAGCAGGGGTAGCCTATAAGGCTAAGTTTAAGATGTGGCATACTGAAAACGCTTAATGCCCTAGCTCAGAGTTTCACAAACCTTTCCAAGCTGGGTCCCCCCCAAACCTTTCTACAGTACATGAAGACCCCTCTGACCCTGTTTGGTGCCACCCCCACTATATCTAGATGGTTTGGTAGATATGTAATAGCAACTACTAGGCCTACTACTACTACTGTTATAGGGCATGGTGGTGCACTGACTCCTCCTTAGTTTTTCCAATTCTGCAATTTCAGTTCTACTTATCCCAGTACAATCTCAATGCCCAAAGACTTGATGTCCCCATGCACTAAATCCGCTTGGACCTCATTATCGATTGCAACTATATTGGTTATTATTATGACCGCCAAGCTAGTGAAGTTCATATAGGTTAAGTCAGACTTTTTTTTTCCTGGAATTTTTTATTTTTTTTGACCGGGCTGCACAAAACTTGTTGAGCATGTAGCCCCACAAGGATGACACGGAACCATTGATTTTCATTTTGATCTGTCGCCCACTAGTTGGACACAGTTTTCTGTGAATCTCCAGAACTGTAGGGCCTAGGATGACCACATTTTTTTTGTATGTTGGTCTCAAGGGGTCATGTCAACCCATCCCATATCCACTCATTTGAGGTATAGCGCTTCGCAGGTGTCTTTGGCTGACATGTTCGAAACTGCACGTAATTTGAAGTGTAAGATCATTATGACACCCTCTGAAGGCATGCCAAGTTTCGTGGAATTCCGTACATTGGGGGCCATACGATAAATGAATGTCTACATTTAGTGACCATTCACTACGCACACACACACCCATAAACACACACATACACACACACACATAAAGATGCGCACACACACACACACACACACACAAACACAGACACACATAAATGCACACACACAAACACAGATACACAGACACACATAAACGCACACAAACACACAGGTATGCACATACTCGCACACACATGCATATATACACACACACATAAACCCACACACATACACATGTACGCACACAGACAGACATACACACACAGTACATATGCACACAAACAGGCACACGCATAAACACACATGCATGCTCACACACATACACACCCATGCCCTACGCGCATTACCGCAATACCGCGGTCACGTGACCCCTACCGCGGGTCTGAGCTCGTCACAGTCATCCCCACAAAAAACAAATAATCTGTGAAACATTTGGGGGATTCGACTTTGACGTTTTCAACCATGACATATGCACAATTCCGGGTTGAAAACTTCTCAGAGATAATCACGTTACTGTATGCAGTCAGCTTAGACGTCTGCAGGTGGCTAGCCTACATGAAGTCGAATCCCCCTATAATTGGCCTGGACATTGTGCACGTAGTAGGCCTATGTAATGTCATGATGTGTAATGTGATGATGAACCATCTTATGACATTGATACTCAGAGAACCATAGTTACATTAAGTAGGCTAACCCTCTGTTTTCAAAACAAAACTTCAAAACTTATCATCAAAAGATGAAGCAAACCCGACCTTTCGCGTTTGTCGTGTTGGGGAGCGCAATGTTCCAACATTCCATTTGTTTACTATGCGAGAGTAGGGAAGAACTGGCACAATCGTAACACTTTTCTATTCTCTCCGTTCAAACTCGATTTACACAAAGCTGTTAAACGTGAAAGCTGTGAAATTTGTCCAGAAAGGATTAATGTTTAGTTTGTTAAGAATTTAACTTAACAGCAACATGTAAGTCTAGGCTAGCCTAGGACTTGCCTTTGTTACAACCTGAGGCAGCCATTAAAATGTGCGGTAGCCTACCGTTGTAACATTCGCATATTAGATAGATAGATAGATAGATAGATTCAAAAATGTACACACACTCATTTACAGACACAAAAGTTGCAAGAGTAGGGGATGGAGACATTGACAAGCGTAAGTTATTTTTACGGAGAGAATGTGCAGGACTGAGTGGTCATATTTTTGTGCCGTTTTGCGATACATCTAGTTATTGATATTATTATTATTAGTAGTAGTAGTAGTAACAGTGTTGTATAAAGTATCCGAAACCCACACTTTTACTTGAGTGAAAGTACAGATATTTGATCAGAAAATTACTTAAGTCAAAGTAAAAGTAATACCACTTAAAGGTGCTCTAAGCAATGTTGGGTAATGTCACTTCTGTTGACATTCAAACAAAACCGAGAGCAAGCTCGCTACTCCCTCATCCTCCCTCTTGTGCAATGGAAACTCTCCTAAACACGCATTCGTTGGTGATTGGCGGGAACGGTTTGTTATGTTTTTATGTTTTTTAGCTTAGAAACAGCGTAACATCGCTTAGAGTAAAAGTCCTAAAGCATCTATTATTTACAGTACTTAAGTAGCTCATTATAAAACATACTTTACAACCTTTCGAGGCCAGGTGGGGTGACCCCCTGCCTTAAAGCTGCAGTTGGCAAGTCTGACAGATTAAGGAGACAAAGGAAACTCTCATGCCCCTCCCCCACTACCACCGAGCACCCTCTCATCGAGTTCATGCTCGTCAGTGCGCACCAGACTTCACCAGACTTCACCAGACTGTGATTGACAGTCAGATCTCACACAGCCCTGCTCTGATTGGACCAGAAGAACCGGGAGCTGTGGATTTTTGCAACACAAATAACAGGCTCTAGATGGAGTTAGAAGTGCAGGGTTTTTTCTAAAACCGGCTGATTTATGTTTTTCTGTTGGAGCATAGTGTCGGTTTCAGTGAATATGATCAAAAAAATCTTGCCAGAACGCAGTCAGAACTTTAAACAGGCTATTAAATTCATGCAGTACCTTCAAACTTTGTGACTACACTATATGCACAATGTCTTCGAAGCCTGAACAAAAGCGTGGCAGCCATTCATTTTTCACTGTTGCTTCGGCCGATAGTCATTTTTAGCAAACACGATGTAAAAATGTTCTACCATAACAAGGTTCTGATCAAGGTGGGGCATTATGTATTTGAATAGGCCTAACTATCTGGTTTCCTGATGAAAGGCTCTTCATATACAGTAGGCCTATTTTTTTTTGTAGTGGTAGTGGTAGAGGTTAGCCTGGGTTTTCCCATGCTGTCTTGCACACGATTTTATTTACGCTGCTAGGAAGCCTGGATTCCATGGACTTAGTTCTCAATGAGATGAGGTCTGACGTTAGCCAGGCTAGGTAGAGGTTAGTAGTCGTCGGTTATTATTGCCATCATTCTGTAGGCATTCCAATTCTGTACATGGCATGGTAATAATCAGTTCAGTGTGATGTGAAACAAGTATATTTCAAAGCTGTTAAATTCTCTGTTTAATTTTGTATATACAATAAGCTTTTCCTGTATTTCAAGAGATGTTTTGCTGTGCGTTGCATTGCAGACAGAATGATCCATAACAATGTGGACGTCAATTCTGATGTAGCCTTAATAGTGCAAATAACTCGAGTCTGGCCTAGCTGAATACAAATCAAATATTCCTGAGTAATATCTACTTAATGTTATCAGACTAAGCTATTTAAAATGACATTTGATAAATGCATAATGTTTTATTACTATACTGAGCCAATTGCAACGCAATCTCGTTCAAATACGCCTCATGTATAGCTAGATTGACATTAAAGGAAAACTGACAACTGTCAGCATGAATGAAAAAAATCTAGCTCGAGTTGGGGACCCTCTACTCACTACCACGTAAGTGCAATGTTGTTTGGAACTGTAGCGGCTTTTGTAGCGGCGAAATAATATGCCCTTCTCACTTCCACACTAACGAGCTTTGACTAAAAACGGTAACAACGAACTTTCTCAAAACACATCCGAATGACATGATTTGGATGTCAACTCAACGTATGTACTCCCAATCATCCGTAAATCGATCTAAAGTGCATTTTACTCCGGGTAATTCCTTTAAAGGCACACTATGCAGGTTTTTTAGCTTAATATGTAAGTTTTTTAGCTTCATTTACCTTCATTTAACAGCATTAGAGTCATTGGAATGGTTATATGACTTTTTTCGGGTTGAATGGTGGCCGTCTCGCTTCCCCCTAGCGCCTGTGAGCGGAAAAACCACCCTTGCAACTGTGGGCCGGCGGGGCGACGGCCTCAGTGTCAGGAAGTATAACGAGTGAAACGAATTGCTTTACTTTTACTTGCTGAAAACTATAATATAACTTCAGCTTCACTGGCAACTGAAAAAGAAGTGCTAGTTTAAAGCCACTTTTCAAGGAAAGGTTTATGACTCACTTCACACCCAAACGTATGGTCAAACTTATGCTGAACTGTTACGAACAAAGTGTGATATCAGAAACTCAAACTGAAATGCTTTAGGTTTTAGGCAAAAAAATAAAATAAAATAAATAAATATCCAAATCCCAAAAGTAAAAACCAAATGATAATGATTCTAGCTCAAGCAACATGTGTAAAAGACTTGACTTGACTTTGACTTGATATTCATGACTTGAGACTCGAGTCAAACGATTTGAAATTACTTGACTTTTTTAATAGATATCTTTTGTAACTTAACAATTTTACTAAAATCATTTGAGAAAATCTGCTTAGTTGATTGAGTGCTATTGCATGCATCATGCGAGCGAACCTGCCATTGTTATCAAGTTACGCGACACACCACTAGCAAGTGCCAGATCTACCTTCATACCAAAAAATAATAAAAGTTTGGGTACACAGATGAGGTATCTGACAACTCAAAGAAGAAATGAACAGCAATCTGCAAGGTGTGCAGTGTGCAAATTAGCGACTTATCTGTCAGAAGACAGAAGTCATGGTAGAAACCTAATGTCAAGTGTTCGACATGCTTTTTTAGGATATTAGATAAAAATTTGTGATGGCTACATGAAAGATTTTCATGTCTAAATTAGGGCTGGGACAACGCATCGACGTAATCGATGATGTTGACGCAAAAAATACGTCGACACAAAATATGCGCGTCGATTCGTCAGACCCAAAACACCCGCCAGAGTGTAGTAGCAACGCGAGTGGGTAAATAGCAAGCATATAACGTGTGCCGCCAAATATTTTTAATTGTACACCTTCAGTGTTTCCCATACGTTGACTAATCTCTGGAGGGGTACCACGAAATCAAAACCGGCCGTCACACATTGATGTTCTATGTTGTACTATTTAAATTAAAGATGAGATAAAATCCTTTCATTGAGCTGCGTGTTTTACGCACACAGCCTTTCCTTGCCCCATCCACTCTTTCTCATAACAAGCCCGCTGCCCCTCCTCTGCATGTGCATTTAACAAAATATTCATTCACGATTGTTGAAGGATTGTTGTTGCCACATAGAAACATTGCATAGAACATGGCTGGCTAAATTGCTATTAAATCCGCTTAGCATCGTGACCATGCTGCACAAATTTGTTCAAAACTGCTGCATTAAAGTTAACTCTGCTAAGGTCTTATCACAACATAGTACATTGAGGAGACTAAACTAAGTTATGCAATCAAGCAGTATCTCAAAGCTAACGTTAGAGTACTGTTTGGATGCCGAGTTTAGCATGCTTACTTACAGCTCCTTGTCAATTTCGTTACTCATGCAGGGCTCATTTTATTGACTCTGACACTGAATGTTTGCAAAATCTCCATGTAAATGGAAAAGTGTTTTCCAAGACTTAAAAGTGATTGTCCCAAGGAGAAGTACGGAACGTTATTTGAACTAACTAGGCTATGTATGAATTGCTCAATCAGCAGCCTTTTAACTGTGTTGTTAGTGTTACAATTGCAAGGGTTTCCTCACGAACTCTTAAAGTGACAGGCACTAAGTGAGCTTTGTTGAATGCTACCTCTGACTAAGAATGCATTACTTTGCACTTGTATAGTCTTTTACTTAGAAATTTTAAGAGCAAGAAACATATTGCAATGTTAAGGAATTCATGGTTTTCCATTCAGATATGTAAATCAACGTGCATAAATTGCTATTAGTCAATTAATGGGGAGATAATCGAATCGAATTGAAAAAATAAATCATTAGATTAATCGATGCATCGAAAAAATAATCACTAGATTAATCGTTTAAAAAATAATCGTTTATCCCAGCCCTAGTCTAAATATAATCCTGATTTATATGATAGCAAAAATGTTGGCAATTTAAGGCAATGTAGCCTAAAGTAAGCCGCTCTTTAGTAGTAGGCTAGTAACAACAATCAGTAAGTAAACTGCCAGTAATCAGCATAGAAAAGTTTTAGCTTACTTCACATGTTAGGCATATGCATAATATTATAAGTTAGCAACGAGGGGTCTGAAACCTCTTTCCTATATCTTTTGCAACTCTAGTGTCTCACCGTTGTGCTTATCAAACTTCAGCAGTGACATCGACAGTAGCCTCTGATTGATTTATTAGTTAATTTTTTTTTTCAACGTTATTTGGGCTGATAGGGTTGCCAATTCAGGCTGGGTCCCTGGAGATGATAGGTGTAACTTGAATTGTTTGAATACATTTTCATGATTTGATGTAGCCTATTGTTTGAGGCATATTGAAATGATAATATGCTATTTTATAATAGGTCTACTTGAAATACATTTATTTTTATTCATATACATCTTATATACATCTTATTTTATAAAATTCAGACGTTCAGATGTGGCTTAAATGCAATGCCTTTTAAGTAATGAGTAGCAAAAAATGACTTGGACTCGCTTGAGACTTGAAGGTTAAGACTTGAGACATGCTTGTGACTTGCACATGTGTGACTTACTCCCACCTCTGCTGAACAGCCAATTATTTGGATAATAAAGGCTTTTTAGGGCTGTATTTTGCACCCTGCCGCATGGCGTAAAACTCGTTTCCCACCGGGCGCAAACTTTAATTCCTTATTTTGCATGTTTATTTTTTGTGCGCACATGAAAGTTTCACGTGAGCACATGAAACTAAACTTTAGATTTTATTTTGCTCATGTCCCCTTAGCCTCCTTCAAATGCGCCGTTGAATGTCAAAATAACGATGCATTTATTTGACATCGCGCTTTGCGCCGTCAAAGGGAATGACAGATGTCATTCTCATTGGTTTAAATGATGTTACGTCCCAAACACACCCATGACTGATTAAAAAAACCTAGGAACACCTTGTTGCGCCATGCGCTCGACAATTGATAACGAAAACACTCCCATTGTGGACTGGACATTCTACTAAATTTGAATAAGCTTTTGACGAGTGACGATGCGCTTTAGACGGTCATGATAGGGCCCTTAACCTTTTTTAAAGAGTGCATTGGATTTCCTTTTTTCTACAGCCAAGTATTTGGATCTAGCCATATTTCATATTTCTTTCTTTCTTTCTAACCTGTATTTCTTCTTACTCACCTTTTCGCATCCGCTCCAATCTGGGGTTTCACTTCCTTTCATGATGAGGGGTTGCTCTGAGGAACCCTTTGAATAGTAGACATTTGGTTGTAACTGACACCTTGCTGTAAGGCTTTTGCTCAAACTTGGAGGGTCTAATCAGCATCCTTCTTTTCCTTGTTATCTCTGATTAGCTGATTCCTGGAATTTATGGAGTGTCTTAAAGGCTATGATTTAAAGGTTCCAAAAAGGCTCTACATCCCTTTACTCCAGGCTTCAAACATAAGGCACCACTCTCTCTCTCTCTCTCTCTCTCTCTCTCTCTCTCTCTCTCTCTGTGTGTTTGTGTGTGTGTGTGTGTGTGCGTGTGCACGCGCATGTGTATGTGTGTTTTTTTGTATGCATGCATATATGTGTGCATGCGTGTGCATGTACGTGTGTGGATCAGAGCCCACAGCATGCTTTTCTTAAAGCATCTAGCAGAATGGGTTAGCCTAGCCTGTAGTGGACAGAGGGTTATATTCAGCTGCAAAAACTCTTCTACTGGCCTGGAGACACCTGTGGTTACTGCAAAACCAACTTTGGCAAGACTTGAGTCACCTTTGTTTGCTTTCACCTCAAGCAAACACAAGGTGCTCTTTCCTTTTTTGTGTTAAATCCGGATATTGTTGCCTTTGTGTGTGTCTGCAAGTGTATGTGGTGTGTATTTTAGCAGTGTACATTCCTGACATTGTCTTGATAGAGACAGAGAGCATCTGTGTGTGTGTGTGTGTGTGTGTGTGAGTGTACACCGAAGGAATTTTTCAGGGCTTTTAAAGCAACACCAAAGAACTTTTCCTTTGTCGCACGCACGCTATTTGTTTATCCAGCTCCGGCTTTGCAAATAACGATGTCCACAGACAAGGTAGAATATGTTGCATGATTTTATGAAAGTATGTATTGCGACATCATGCAAGTCAAATTTGTAGTTTGTTATGTCTCATTCCATCTAACTACAGATCCGCTACCCGATCTGGCAAACTTACATAGTGCGGTTATAGCCGATAGAGGGCCGCAAAGCGAATGCAGAAGTGCCGTTCACCCTGTTACGAGTTGATGAACCACTGAAACAATTTTGGAAACATTATTTTAAGGTACAAAAAACTCTTTGGTGTTGCTTTAAAGCAAAGTGTGTGTGTGTGTGTGTGTCTGTCTGTCTCTCTGTCTCTCTGTCTTTGTCTGCATGTATGTGTGAGTGAAGTTCTCGATTATTTCTTCCATCCCCCACCAAACGGACGATAGCATTAAGTGAAAACAACTGATTTCCCCCAGCCGTCACCACGACAACGGCAGGAACAGTACGGCAGTGTGCTCTCCATGGCGGGGTCAATGCGTCAGTTAGTTACCTGTTAGCGCTGCTCTGCTCTCGCCTCTTCATCCACATCTCAGCGGGAGCGCTAACCTGAGAATTGGTGTTAGTGTCTGACCTCTCACACACACACACACACACACACACACACACACACACACACACTCATTGTTGTTGGCACACTTTTACACAATACACACTCACTTTTTCAGAAGTTGTGTACTGTTTTTGTCAGAGGTAACACTCGTAATAGGATAGTCTGCACTGTCAGTAATAGCTTCCAAAATAGGGTTTTCTTGGAAAAGTCTGTTTAGTAGATGCCAGGCAGGGAAATGTTTCTCTTTAACATTCTTCCCATCATACAATCTTTTTTCCCCCTTCTATTTATGCTTTGTCTCTTGCGCTCTCTCTTTGTCACTCTCTAACTGGGTATTCTTCATGCTTGTATTTGCATCTGTCTGTGTATCTGCTGTCAGTCTCACTTACTTATTATTTCTGTCTGTCTGTCTGTCTCTCTGTCTCTGTCAGTCTGCTCTGCTGTTAGTCTATTTTTTGTCAATTTTAGTCCAGCCCAGTGCAAGTGGATAGCTCTCTCTATTCCTGCCTTGTCGATTAGTCGGTTTTCTTTAACACTTTAGCCCAGTCTAAACCACCTCTTTTGTCTTTTTGATATCAGTCATCCTGACAGACGAGGAAGTCCAGCGCAAGAAGGACCTGATCCAGCGACGTAAAGAGGAGGAGGCTCTCCGCGAGGCCCAGCGCCCACGCTTGACGGATGAGCAGCAGAACCTCATCTCCTCGCTGGTGGAGGCGCACCACAAGACCTACGACGACTCCTACACCGACTTTGCGCGCTTCAGGGTGACTCTTTCGTCCTCATTTTCCCCCTATTTCTGTCAGATCCTTCTTTGTCTCTCCCACACAGGCGTACGTCATATACTGTACATTTACACACCCACACGTGTGCATGACTTTATATAGGCTACAGGAAATGTGTCCGCTTGCCAACAAATCTACCCTGAGCTCCTGTCAATTAATGGTTGCACAGTTTTATTACAAGGCTTGCTAGGGCTTACACCGACCTCACGATTCGATTTGTATCACAATTTTTGACCCACGGTTCGAAACGAGCCTCAATTATTTTTTTTTTATTTATTTATTTTTTTTTTGGGTGGGGGGGTTAGACATTTTATTAAATAACATTTTAATAGCCTACCTTAGAACACCAGAGGATTACAATATAATATACTATAATATATCTGTATTATTTTATATCCTGATATAAAAAGATTTTACTGAATGTCTGAATTTATGACCGCACACTTTATGCAGATTAACCTATAGCCTAGGCCTACTATTTTTATCACAACTCTACCTCTTTAATTCAGCTGTTTGGTTGAAGCCTGGAAATATTGTAAACAAAGTAGCATAGACCTCTGAAGTTCGCCTATAAAAAGCTGCCATCTTTGACATCCGGTATCTTCCGGATTTTTCCTATGGGAAAATAACATGGGGATTTTTAATTATCGCACCTGTTAAACTCTCGCAGGGATGAAAAAGTCTGAAATACAGACGTTTTCCTGAACACACTTTTGTCCTCTGCCTTTGAGTGGATACTGTGATCTCTGGTACGTGAAGGCGGCACACTTAAACAACATTTAAACAAATATGTGCAGCCTGCTAATGATGCTAAGCGGATTTAATAGTAATTTAGCTAGTCGTCTTCTATGCGTCCTTGCTTTCACGATTGTGAATGTTTTATTTGGATTGTGTTGGCCGAATCGTACGTGTTCATTGAGCAGGAGAGGGAGGGAGAGTGAGGGGGAGGGAGAGAGAGCGGGGCAAGGACATTTATTTATTTATTTATTTATTTATTTATTTATTTATTTATTTATTTATTTATTTATTCATTTGTGGACAACGTAGGCTACTGGTAAGTAAAGCGGGAGATGTGTGTTGCTTATGCGGCCGCATAAGCTGCAAAGCACTGCGTGAAACACTAGAAAGGGTGTGTCGCGGTTCTGCCTTTTCACACCGCGACACAGTATTGTGGATATGAGTGTCGCGATTTTGGTTTCGAATCGCATATCGTTACAGCCCTAAGGCTTGCATTACACTTCATTTTGACTGGACATTGAGATATTTTGAGGACATTTCTGCAGAACTGTGCTGTTCTAGGAAGCCAGTGTTTGTTACATGGCTAATGGAATACATTGACATGCTGAAGTCTACTTATAGCATTATCATGAAAACATTTTGAATTTATATATTAATTATATATTTTATATATATTAACATTTATATGAATGATGAAATAATAGGCCTATGTGATTTTTAAATTATCAATATTGTGTAGCCCTATAAGTCTTTATATATTAAGCAACTGTATTTTTACATTTAATATCAATAACCTATGCAACACTACCGACATTTTTGTTCAGTTTGTCCATTTTAAAGTTTGCATTGGGATTTTTACAACAAAAAAAATCTTTTTGTGCAATTTGTACCCAATTTATACCCACCCACCATTATGAATTCAGCGGTTGTTTAAGTTCTGATTTCAGTGGACAATTCGGTTTTAACATTTCAATACCTAATCGCCCACACCACCCTAACATATGAAAACTCCTTTTAAAGTTATTGCACACCTGAAATCTCTCCATGATCTGACAAAAAAGGTAATGCACAGTCCTGCTCAGTCATGCATGCTACAACATTTTCAGCGCTATTATACGGCAGTAGCCTACAGAGGAGAAAAGGCCTGTGAGCTAAAGCAATTGTTTTTCAGTCCTTGAACAATCATGCAAGAACCGTATTTGACGAACATTGAATGGCCACAGAACTTTTGCAAAGATATGCTGCACTGGCTACACCAGACGAGCAAGTTTTTTTCCCCCTTTACTGTCTATGCGTGCGAGCAGCGTGTATGCGCTCCGCTTCCGTTGTTGTTTAAAGATTGAATGGGAAACGGATTTGGAGCCAAAGACTAAAATTTAACGCAGCTACAATTTGTAAGGTATCACCAATATCAATTTAATGTTACAGATGTATGGCTACATACATTCTTAAAATGGTTCTGGTCTAGACTTAAATATCTATTGAAAACTTCACAATGGAGCGTGTTTTTAGAGCGTGATCTGCAGGCGACCTGTTGGCTATTTTTAGAAGGTGCGCTGGGGGCGCCTCATAGCCGTCCCGCGGGCTACCTGGTGCCCGCGGGCACCGTGTTGGAGACCACTGGTCTAACCATCAATGCTAATCAGTTAGCTTGCTACTGAGCTTCTGATGGTTGTACTTCTAACATCAGTACCCAGTACCCATCAGTACCCAAATCATTTTGTTACAAACTACAAATACTGGCTCATAAAAAGTAACAAAATAAAATACAAAATACTGATGTGAAAAAATGTAAAATGTGAATTAATTAAAATACAAAGTAATTAGTAATTTGAAAATACAGAAATACCCACACAATAATTATGGTATACCAGTTTTTAAATTATTGAAAACGTATCCCCAAGAGACAAAAAATACTATCTTCTGATTAGCTGGCAGAGGGCTATTTATTCTGTACATTGGGGCTCCTATGAAGTAGATCTGGTAAAAAAAATATATAATCAGTGTCCCATATCAATGTAAATGATGATTGAACTGACAAGAAGCAGACCTCGCAACAGTGGAATCAACTGTAACATACCAAACTACCCACCATCATTTCCGTAAACAATGAATGTGGTATGACAAATTTAACAAGTTGGCTTGTTTTTAAACTGAACGGCATTTCCCTTTTTGTGCTATAAATGCATGCCTATTTCTCTGCCTACATACATGACTGGCAACATGGCGGACAAACAGAATAACATCCTGTAAGGTGTCCCAATATACAGAATTAATTAACTTGGTGGAGAAAACTCTTTTCACATCGGGGAGGTCTTTGCGTCCGTCTCCTCCATTATTTCTGCAGACCTCAGCGGATGTTATCCCTGCCATAAATCCTCATGTCAAATCTGTTAAGTGGTTTTAATACTGTCCTGTAGGAAGAATGAACATCAGCTATTAGGTACTCAAGGTCATGGGGTCAAAGGTCATCATATGGGGTCCATGTCCTAATGTTCTCCCTCAGTATCTTATCTATTTCGTTTTCAAATTTTAGTCTTGTAGCACTTGACACAACTGACAATTCAAGCTCCTAAAGTTTTTTTTCAACTTTCAATGTTCTAAGGAGATGATTAAACAGGAAAGACGGACATAATGCTTTTAAGTTGTTTACAGGGTGATATAAAATTGGTGGCACAAACAAAAAAATTGGGTTTACAACCCACGTTGACCATTTTGGGATATATAGGGATATGGGGAATATAGGGAATTGCCCAAGGGATATCATTGGGCACCCAGCCTATTCTTTTGGAGTAACCCCTAGGCAACAAGAAACAAACAAACAAACAAAAAAAACTTTAACCGACAAAACCAGGTTCACCAAGATTCTGGCCTTTGGCTCCCAGACTATGATAAGCATAGCTTATTGTCATGGTTATAGGCAGACATGTGGACTCGAGTCACATGACTTGGACTCGAGTCAGACTCGAGTCATGATTTTAATGACTTCAGACTTGACTTGATAAAATTCGGCATGACTTGCGACTCGACTTGGACTTGAATACTATTCACTCAAGACTTGACTCGGACTTTGCCTCTTTGACTTGTGATGACTTGACATGAATCGAATCAAAAACTAAATTTCCTGATCGTGTACCAGTCAACCCAGAGACGCTTAACCGCGACTAAAAAAAAATAAAAATAAAAAATAGCGGAGACAAGCGGCCAGAGCACAGTTCAGTAGATTACTGCCACTACCCCCACACGCGTTACGCACTGTGTGTAGGGCACCAAGAGACAGAGGAAGGACCAACATTTAGCCAATCACTAGTAGCTTTACTGCAAACTGATTTGCACTCTTGTTAGAGAACGTTTGTCAAAAAGCACCAACAGCATGTTACATAAAGATGATACTTTTCGAGTCCTCTCCATTAAGATCCAACTTAAACTTATGCTAAGCTACTGCATTTAATTGAGAACACATCTAAGCACGCACGAGAGGGAGAGAAAACGAGTAGGTTCCAGCTGGCTTGTCATTGTTGATGATGATTGATATCTTCTTTTAAATATAAGAAACATATAAAAAGAAATCGTGGAGGCAAAAAAATACGAGATTAGAGGAGATTGCGAATTTATCCGTTTCTCACTAGCCTACTATACTGTTATAAACTATGAGATCCAGGTCACTATGACATAGCTGCACTCATTGTGATTTGGAAAGTGGACAAGAATATTATGAAGAGTTGTCTTTGCCTTGTGTAATGGAACTGGTGAGTCTTGAAGTATTCAATAATTTATTTACATGAAGCACATGATATGCCGATTGAAACGCATTCCACTCAGCTACTGTAGCTAGGTGGCTACTGGCTACCAGGCTCATAATTCACTTTTAATTGCAAACAGAAAATGTCAAGCAAGCATCATGTCATACATGCTTCTCTTTCCAAAGGAATGAAAGCTGTTTGTGCCAACTTAATATCATGCTTATCATTGTTAAAATTGTGCTATACATGTGGCACAAACAAGTTTGTGGACTAGCCATAGGCTATATTTGAACAGAGCTGGTAAAAAAAGATCATTATGAGAACGTGTGGACAGTGGCACACAATGGGCTTAAAGTGACCGTGCACCATTTACAAATTAGATAAACAGCATCAAATGTCTAGTATTTCTTAAGAAATTAATACTTTAAAACAAAATTACTGTCATTATTATCTTTTAAATAATATAAAACTGTTGACCTTGGCTTCCCTTATGAGTCACCACTGGCAGACAGCCTAATAAATTGTTTGCAGGCAAATCTGTGGCCTAGCGCAGTGAAATACCATCAGTCAAATTATTACTCGTCCTTACAGTGGGCTCCACAATTTGGAAAAACATTATATATATTTGCAGCTGTGCTGAGTGTCATGTAGCTATCCATTTTGTAGAGATTACTCAGGTATGCACATGTGTATATTACACAGGTATGCACATGCATATGTCGTAAAAGATTACAAGACAGAAACATTGAACATATTTTAATCTGTATTTATAGAAAAAATACTGTGGATTAGATGGAAGTGCTAAAATTATGATCGATAGTCTAATAATGGCATTATTAAGTGAAGAGTACCTGATGACTTGTTCAGGACTTGAAAAAGATTGGGACTTGGACTTGGACTCGACTTGGCTTTGATGTGACTTGGACTTGGACTCGACTTGCCCTTCTCTGTATTTACTTGGGACTTGACTTGGACTTGACTGCTAAGACTTGGGACTTACTTGTGACTTGCCAAACAGTGACTTGGTCCCACCTCTGGTTATAGGTATATTTAACTGAGTGATGAAATTTTGGCTTATTAGACAAAAAATTACAAAAATGACAGAAGTATTTAAGTATTTGAAATACTCTAAATACAATCCCTCAAAGTATTTTGTTACAAACTACATTAAATTTGCTCTAATCCTGCAAAATACAAATGATAAAATATGTTAAAGTAATTAAATACGTATTTAAAATACATATAATTGAAATACTGCCCATGTCTGTCAGTACCCATGCATGATACAGTGCTTCAGGACAATGGATCGAGGCTCTTAAGCTTAAAAAATAGAATGGCCCATTTCTCCACAAATTGACCGACATTGTAACTGGCATTAATTTCACCTCTGATACAGGATGTATCAGACCGTAAACTTGTGTGTGAGAGGCCATGTTATTACAGTAACACTATTAGGCGGACAATATTATTGTGCGTCTTCAGGTGCTGTGTACTTATTGATTGATTTTAAGTTTCATTGCCATGTGACACGTAGTGGCAGTCAAACAGCTTCCCTCCACTCGCTGTCATAAACATTACTAACCTCAGCCCTGTGCCCTTAGCCCATGATGTAGCCTGTTCTGAAATGTCCTTACATGGTAATGATGTATTAATTTAGTTTTTCTTCTTTTCTAAAATGATTTCAGAATCTGTTATATAATTTTGTATTACATCACAATCTATTATACAGTAGTTGAGGCATCTTAACACAACATCAGTGTCCCATTACCATAACAGATGAAAGTCTGATTTTGTGTCCCGACTCAGAACTGTGAACAATGTGACAGTTGATCCTTCTTCTCCCCATTTAGTTATTTATTTTTGCTATAATTGCCCCATATGTATATGCAAAGAACAGTGATGTGCTCTACATCTGTCCAGTAATTATTATGCATAAAGTCTTTGGCACTAGCTAGTCCTGTTTCCAATGATTGCTAATGTGAGGAATGCTAAAGGTTATGGATTTGATTCCTAGCAAGTAGGTGTGCTGATGAATTAATGCATTCTCTACATGTGCTAAATCATTCAGCACATACCCTATGTATCCTGTAGCACAAGCCATATCAGTTCCACCAACGTGGGCAAAATAGAATGTCTAATAACAATGACATGGCTTACACATGCTCCTGTCTTTTCATCTAACTCTCCAAATTAAGAAATTATTTTAACTGAACCATATTAGGAAGCACAACAATGTTTATATTTATGTTTCTGCTGATCGGGCGGGCATTTGGCGTGCTCAGTCCATTGATGGACTAACATAAACTCATCAAGCCTCTGTTGTCCAGCTGGCTCATTAACTCAGAGCCTGTCTTCTTCTAACTCACAGCGCTACAGGCTAAAACCTTTTAAAAGTAATTGTGTGTGTGTGTGTGTGTGTGTGTGTGTGTGTGTGTGTGTGTGTGTGTGTGTGTGTGCAGCCTCCAGTGAGAGAAGGGCCAGTGACACGTAGTGCCAGTCGAGCAGCTTCCCTCCACTCGCTGTCAGATGCCTCTTCAGACTCTTTCAGCCACTCCCCAGGTGAGATCCACTATTCCAGACATACATATAAGGTATATATTGTATTTAAATAGAGTTTTAGAAAAGTCAGTGACTTCCAGGGTTATATATCCAAAAACACATGGACATAAAAATATGATGTCGTTGAATTGTATAGAAATGCAAATATATGCAGAAAATCACTCTCTGAATAACTACGACAGTAAGAGAGAATCATCAGAAAATAATATAATATTAGTAGAAAATATAAATGTTAATGATAGGAAATGATGGTATTGTGTTCAATCTTCTACATAGAATGTGGATGTGTTTGTGTAAAAGGAGCCTATAGGTCTCGTCTTGTGGTGCATGTGTGTATGAGTCTGCTCACGTGGTGTGCTACTCAGAAGCCTGAGGGATTCTCTGTACAAACAGGTCCTAATCATGTTAATGGACATGATGTACTCTGAGAACAAGAGATACTCAGAAGAGCTCTGTGTGCCTGTGTGCATGTGCGCCCGAGTAAACGCATTTGTGTGCGCGCCTATATGTTTGTTTGTGTGTGTGTTGGTGAGCACATCGGCTCCTGCTCGGGCTCCCATGGCGGCCTGGAACATACATAAATGAATACGCCGTCACTTTAGGAAGGCATGCATCTGTGCCGGCTGCTAGCTCAAGTGTAGCACTGGCCTGTGATAATCCCATGACCCAATTAGCGTTGGGGCCGTATGCACCAGCGACCTGCTGTGCCATAATGTGCCGGGCCGGCCCCGCAGCACGGCCACTGCGTCTGGGGCCGCCCCCCATCCCTCCCCTTTGCCTGCAGGACACAGCTCACCTTGTTTGTCTGCCACCCAGCAGCCCACCATTAGCCACCGTTCTCCAGGCGGACTAGCCACCCACAGTAGGCTTTCCGCTGACGACCAGGCCTTTACATGTGGTTTAGCTCCCCCTGTGATGGCTCCCCCTCGGCCCCAGAGACCAGGACACAGGGTGGGTGGATGGGGAGGCTTCCCCCGTGCTCCCGGGGAGCAGTGCCAAAAGGCCGGGGGATGGAAATTATTTGTAATGGTCTGTTGAAGACGCGCTGTTGTGAAACGTGTCACGTCCCATCACTGTTTCCCCATGACCTTTGGTCTCTGGCTGCCAGCTCCACCCACTACCCACCCCCTACCGTTAAGGTAACTTTATTGTGTATTGTTTCAACAAGAGACTCAATAGGAAATGTCTCCTGCACTGACGAGAATATTTATGCTCCAAAAAAATGAGCTGTGTCAATAAAAGAGTGTATATCATGAGTGTAACTCATTTAGCTGGCTCCACCATCTGGAACTTTGTTTACAAGTCATAGAGACATAAAAACACAATGTATCCTAAAAAAAAAAAAAGATAAATGCTAAAAACGGCAGTGGCAGCCTCATTTGCCTGATGAAGATCTGTTGAGATCGAAACGTTGCCTTTTTAGAATAAATAAAGTATTTCTTAGAGCCCATTTACAGTGTGCAGACCATCTCCTTCTCTCAGTGGCAGCCCAGTAACCACACCAACACAGTGGGGGAGTTTTGTATTCAGTTTAATCACACTTACAAACAATGTTAGATTAAAACTAACAGTGTGATTATAAATAGAACACATACAAATAGAACAGCATTGAGACTATTTTTGGTCTTACATTCCATCCTGTTTCAAATTCTCATGACACAAGGAAATTATTATTATTTGTCTTTTCTAAAAGCCTCTGACTTGAGTGTGATGTTTATTTTGCTTAAGAGTTTCATGTTGGCTTGGACAATAATGTATTAGATATTAGTTTTTTTAAATGATAAGAAATGTAGCTAATTATTGCAGTGACAGGTTGTCTGAATGTGTTGACAGCTGGTGTGGCCCAGTATGAAATGGACTTTGGTTATTTTTTATATAAAAATATATATATAGTATAATATATAAAAATATATATATAGTATATAAAAAAAGTGTATTTAGTGTTGTATGTGCTGTATTTGCTCTTGGTGTAAAAACACTGTTGTTGATTGTTTCCCACCTGTTGAAATGTGCTGGGGGTCTGTGGGATTAAAGCTGTGTGTGTGTGTGTGTGTGTGTGTGTGTGTGTGTATGTGTGTTGTGTGTTGTGTGTTGTGTGTGTGCAGAGTCTGGAGACAGCAAGGTGAACCTGAGTAACCTGCTGATGATGTACCAGGAACAGGGCTCCAGCCCTGACTCTGCCGAGGACGACGGCTCCCGCCTCTCTATGCTGCCTCACCTGGCCGATCTGGTCAGCTACAGCATCCAGAAGGTCATCGGCTTTGCTAAGATGATTCCTGGTTTCAGGTATGTGTTTGTGTGTGTGTCTTCATTCCTCATCACCATACACTTTTTAAACAGATTGTTACAGGATCTGACTTATTTCCCCAATGTATATGCTGAAACATGGTCATTATCTTGGGGTTGTATTTTTTGAAATACCGTATATGATGGTGTGAATATTTCTGTTTTATGTGTGCACGGTTCAGTAAACATGTACTTGTACCCATGCCTTTTTGCCTGCAGGGACAGATTTAGAGACTAAGAGATTAAGAGACACTAAAGTGTGTCTTAAACACTTTAAACGATGATCCAAAGAACATTTTCTATTCTATTTATGGATGATAACAAAACGTTTGTGTGGCATATGTTGTAGTGCAGCGGGCATGAAATCATGTCAAAACAAAGCACTATTATTAAACCACTGACGGCTTAAAATAGCCTTACACTGGTGGTTGTATGGAGAGTCCCATCACACGAATCAAGGTATTTTTAATTGAGGTATACTTTGAAAGTGTACAGAGAGGTTATAATAAGGAATGTTTATGAAGTCACTGTATTACCTTAGCTCGTCTTCCGATCTTTGCCATGGGAAAAGTACTACAAATCAGTGGGTGTGTTTGAGTCCTTACAGTGCGGCACAGATCTGGCTCAACATGATTTTGTTGGTAGCATGGCTAAGGCATTTATCAAAAGCCATATATTCCATGTAGTATGTTTCTTTATTTGACTACTTTGTTGTTTTTGCATCTATTATCCTCCTCTTGCTTGTCAACAACTTGCAATCACTCTAAGAAAGGTAATGCATTAGGCCATTATTATGCCTAGAGGTTTGTAATTATGATTATGGACTAGGATTTAGCAATAACTTTAAAGTAAAGATTGAAAATGTCTGAATTAGTGAATAAAGCTTGTAAATTGATGTTTAGCCTGTTTTTTTTTTTTCATTCATTACAGATCATGGAAATTCAGCAAGTCAGGGAAAAGTCAGGGAATTTTTCATGTGACTTAGAATAGGAACCCTGATCCTTAGCCTTGGCCTTATGCTGCATTCGGGTAGGGAACAGCAAACCACCGATAACAAATAGCCAGCAGGGTGTGCCAAAAATCACACCTATTACCACCAAACTAAATGAAAACCAGGGGTCCGCCACAGTGATGAGTAGAGCGTTGGGTTCTATGTGTAAGTGTGAGTAAGTGTTTGGGGTCTCCGCATCAGAGGTCATTGACGGCTTGACTTTGTGTATGTCGTGTCTTAATGTATATTCACACATGCAGAGTCTGTTGTGTGTGTGTGTGTAAATGCAAACCTAAAGCTCCTCCATACAGTAATTTTCAATTGCGATAGGGGTGCTGTTTTTAGCGGCAACGGTGAACCAATGACTGCTCTGCAAGAAAGTTATCTGCAGCCATACAGCTAAGAATCTTGTGTTAAACAGAAAGCTTGTTTTTTGCTCGTGAAATACAATGGAATCAGAGGACAATGTCCATCTTTTATACATTCAAATACAGTGTGACGGTTAGGATCAAGGCAGGAAGACCAGTTCCAAAAATTCATATTCCAAAAAAAGATGGTAAGGCTAGTGTAGGCTACTGAATGCTACATAGTATGACAAATACTCATGGCTAACTGGTAATGTTAGCACCGAAAACAATCAGCTATAGCCTACTGCTGGCCTGTCACAAATGTGGACAGTTCAGGGATTTGGTGATAAAACATTTTTGGATAGTTATGCGTTGTTATAATCATCCAAGTTATTACATTACATTTAGCAGACACTTCTTACTTATGTCAGCTATTACAAGGGATCACATTGTCCCCGGAGCAACTTGGGGTTAAGTGCCTTGCTCAAGGGCACAGCGGTGGAAGCCGGGAATTGAACCGACAACTTTCAGGCTACTGCACGCTAGCCCAGCTCCTTAACCACTACACTACCACCACCCCCAAGTTATGCCTTAACTAAACAATTGTTAAATAATGTTCTTGTTAATATGTTCTTGTTTTCACTATTCTAACTTTATCTTTGGATGGTAACATTGTTAATGAATGTTTCTGATGCATTCCCTTAATGACATCTTCAATAACATTTGCCTTTCCAGTATAAATTCCCACTTAGCTATTACAACCTGTCTTTAAATTATAGCAATTTGGCTTTAAAAACAATAGCATGTTACAAATAACCACATTTAAGGTCTATTTTTTAATAGTAAATGGTTACATGGTTTTATAAAACAAGTGTCTATTTTTAGTATTATAGACTTTTCTGCAAATGTATTACATTGAGCAAAACCTCCAGACTTTTCATAATTTTGCACATCTGGAAAACAGTATTTCATAACTATACCTACATATCTCCCCTGACTTCCCAGATCTAAATTTACATTTATTTACATTTACATTGATTAATTTAGCACTATTATCCAAAGTGACTTATATTTAAATTACATGTATATTACAAAGTCCATTGTCCCTGGAACAATTTGGGGTTAAGTGCCGCAGCGAAGCGGTGGTCATATAGGTTTAGTCAGATGTTTTTTTTTTCTTTCTTTTTTTCTTTTTCGCATGCCCAAATTTCCGTCAAGGATTCCCGGGACACTGAAAGACCGGGGTACACGAAACTTGGTGGGCATGTAACCCCACATGGATAGCATGGAACCATTTTTTTTTTATGTATGTTGATCTCAAGGGGCCATGTCAACCCTTTCCATAACCACTCATTTCATGTATAGCGCCACCTAGTTAAACACAAAAAAAGTAAAAATGAGGTGTTGTAATCGCAGGTATCTGTGACCTAACATAGTCAAAACTGCACAAAATTGGAAGTGTAGGATCATTATGACGCCCTCTGTATGCACGCCAAGTTTTGTGGAATTCCTTACGTGGGGGGGCCACACAATAAATTAATTTATGTTACTATACACCAACTGGCCTGTAGGTGGCTGGAGACAGTTTTCTGTGAATATCTCGAGAACCGTAGGGCCTAGGAGGTCCACCTTTTTTTATGTATGTTGGTCTTAAGGGGGCATGTCAACCCATCCCATTACCACTTATTTCATGTATAGCGCCACCTAGTTAAAAATTAAAAAGCAATTAGGTGTTTTCATCACAATATCTCTGGCTGACAAGGTCAAAGCTGCACGAAATTAGAAGTGTAGGATCATTATGACACCCTCCGAATGCATGCCAAGTTTTGTGTACTTTCGTTCATGGGGGGCCTTACAATAAAATAATTTATGTGTACATTTAGTGACGTACACCAACAAGGATTCCCGGGACACTGAAAGACCGGGGTACACAAAACTTGGTGGGCATGTACCCCCACATGGATAGCATGGAACCGTCGTTTTTCGTTTTGATTTGTAGCCCCCCCGCTGGACTGGACCCCCCGAAAGGAGGGTAGGGCAGACACCGTTCTCTGTGAATATCTTGAGAACTGTAGGGCCTAGGATGAGTATTTTTTTTCCGTATGTTTGCCTCCTGGGGTCATGTTAACCCATTTCATGTGCACACACGTGCACAAACAGATACACACACACACACACACACACATACATTCACAGTAATCATACGTATGACACATACTCACACAGTAGACATATGTACGCATGCATGCACAGGCACATACACAAGCACGCACGCACACACACACACACACACACACACACACACACATAACATAAACATGTACATGCACACAATTCAAGAATTTCTCAGAATTATGAACAGGCAAGATGGAGGTGGGGTTGTATAAAATGAATTTTACATGTGAAATCTATGAACTAATCATGATTTGGTACTTGTTGTCTAGCAGATACCAGTGAGAATTGAGTGTGGATAATGCAATTTAGTGAGACAGTTAGAATCATATAGTCCTTTCAGCGTGATTTATTTTTGTGGAAAAAATGTGCTGGACTGGGCGGCGGTCATATTTTGTACCGCTCTGCGGTACATCTAGTTGACGTTTGTTCAGTCATTACGTGTGTGGCCTTGTAGCCACTTGCGTAGGATTCTGTCCAATGTCATGGCAGTTTCATGTTGTGTGTGCTGCTGGCATCTTTATAGTGTTTGGTACATGAGCCGTGAGTGTGTGTGTGGGTGCGGATGTGTGTGTTTGTGTTTTGCGTAGAGATGGGTTTTTATGTGCTCTCAGATGTGTGTTTACATGGCCTTCTGGGTCACTGAGCCCAGTGCTTCATCTTCTATGCATGAAAGCGTTGGAGTTGTCACGGTAACCATACGAGTGCCTTCTCTGCGGTACATGACTCCTGTCACACGCCTCCAGAGAGAGAGGAGAGAAAAGATATATGGAGAGAGGTAAAGTCAGGGAGAGAGAGAGGGAGGGAGAGAGGGAGGGAGGGAGGGAGGGAGTGAAAGAAAAGGAAACAGACGGTGGAAGAGGGGGTCTCTGGGAAAGTGAGCAGTTGTTTATTATTGCGATGCTTTGTGTCCGTAACCGCTATGAGTCACGTGTGCTAATCATACTCAGAATTACGTCCCCTCCATTTCTCCTCTTATCGGAAGAATATATGCGCATTGCAGTGTTTTCCTCTGCTGATATCATGTACTCATTTTTGATTGAACCTACCATTTAGCTGGGTTACGCTGTTTTTTCTTAGCACAATAATTTCATTTCTCTCCAGTGAAGGTTCTTCGGATGAACAGGAAAAGGCTTTTTCAAAGCACAGAATGTTCTCACTGAGGCTTTACATAAATATGGTTTGTGTTTGTGTGTGTATGGGTGTGTGTATGGGTGTGCGCTGAAGGGAGATGGAGAGTGAGGCAAACATGGATGTGTTTGTATGAAAGGGACAGAGAAAGACATATCTGTGTGTGTGCGTGTGCGTGCATGCACGCGTATATGTCTTGTTGTTAACCTTATGCAATCCTCTAATCAGGCGCCCATTGAGACATAAAGCCAAAGGTCCACATTCCCCTGGTGAAGTTCAGTGTTTGTGTGTGTGTGTATTGGTGCTGGTGCTGATCCTCTTCAATCCCCTGTCCACAGAGACCTTACAGCAGAGGACCAGATCGCCCTGCTGAAGTCCAGTGCCATCGAGGTAATTATGCTGAGATCCAACCAGTCCTTCAGCCTGGAGGACATGTCCTGGACCTGCGGGGCACCTGACTTCAAGTACTGTGTGAACGATGTGACCAAAGGTTAGTGTGTACACTCACACTCACACACACACACACACACACACACACACACACATGCTGCACTTACACACACACACACACACACACACACAAACACTTGTGGCTTGCCTGGTTGCAAGGCAATGTATCTAAAAGCAACAAGAGCTAATCAAGCTTGTCAGGGTCATCTGCACTAATCCTCATGTATGATAACGACAGGTGCTTACTACTGGCAACAACCAGAGCACAGATTCTTGTGATAGATATGTTGCACCCGACACTCCAAACTGGAAGAAAAAATGCAGACCAGGTTCAAGAGAAGTTGTTGTTGCGGAGTAGCATTCAAATACCTGAATAGCATGATATGTTTGTTAGTCTGACTGGCTCCTTCCAGATATGTTGGTGGTCATCAACTGAACTTGCATCTTCAAGGATTCATGGGCTGGAGGCTGTGCAGTTTGGACGTTTTTCTTTTATACTGAAAAAAAAGGACATCAAAGTCAGCTGGGTGGCCTCTCCCATTTTGTGCTGTATTCATGACGCGACAGGCTTATTTTTAAAGACGCTGTGGCTATAAATACGTTTTATGAGGGTATGTTCTTTCTGTTGCAAGCCCGTAACAGTCTTCTGTTAGGTGCATATGAAAGAAAAAAATTGGCCTGAATCTGTAAGCTTTCTGTGACAGGCACCAGGAATGTGCCTAAACAGTAATGCCATATGGATCAACTGGGGAGACAGTGTCAAACAATACAGAGCCTTTGCATTCAGTGGTTGTCATAGCTCTGCAAACACACAGACCTGCACATCAACATCCCTGACCTTTCAGATAACCTCACATGTCTACACAGATTATTAGCAAAAGACACTGTTGTTTGACTTACTCATCGAGAATAGCTTCATTCCTCAAGAAAGTTACATATGGATTGTGTCTTTTATTTATTAACTGATGCCGTTTTCAGCATCAGAAACCCAGTTTTGGATTTGCATAATGTAGCTGAAAGAAAATAGTCAAAACAGGATGAATGAAAATGTTAGTGGCTATTTGGGAGGCTAGACTGCAGTAAGACTGTTAACACTTTGACATTGCATTTTTTGTTCCCATGCGTTGAGTGCCAAAAACGCAATATTGCCTTTTTAGCCTTTTTTTTTATTTTTTTATTACGAAAAAAGACACTGACACACCTTATACGATTTTGGGAATGATGAATAGACCTGAAATAGATGACGATCGAAAACTCATGAAAACGCACAATCTGGACATTTTATCTGGACATTTTATCATAACTCGGCTTTTGATAGTTGCCACTTTGGGTCGAAATCAGTGACGCATACACGTCGGGTGAAAACCAGGCCATTTTCGTGGGTTTATCATCACTAGGTGGCAGTCTCGGCAGGTCTCGCTAGGTCAATTCCCGGAAACTTTACAGGCAACACTTCATATTTCGTGAAAGACACTATATCTCCATTTCTAGAGAAAAAAAACAGGGATTTTGATGAAAACTAGCCACTTAGGATTTCTCAGGAACAGAGGCATGTAGAAATTAACAGTTTGTACCCACTGAGAGCTTAAAGTTTCACCTTTCAAAGTGTACATAGCTATAACATAGAATACGCTGTGGCTCTACAAAAATCGTCAACAATGATCTAGATTGCTGGCACTCTGGGCCAAAGCTTCCGAAAACAGCGCGGCATTCAAAGTGTTAATAGTGTTTATTAAATGCATTTGATCCGTCAACAGTTTTTTTTGTTTTGTTTTGTGCCAGGTGTGTATCAAACAACATAAAAATAATCCTCACATTGTTATGATTCCCATAGAAGAAAAAAAAAAGTTTCTGCCACACGTTTCGACACTGCTGTATCCCAGTGTTTTTCAACATTTTTGAACCACGGTACATTTTTTTAATTTAAAAAAATCCCGCGGCAGCAACACAACGCCAACCAAAATGTTCTCCATCGCTGTTTTAGGGCCTACGTCATTTCACCCATAGATATTACAAAGCTAGATACCGCATTGTCCATCGAGTTCTATTAAGTGGCATAGGCTACGTGAACGCGGCCTTCATATTGCTGTCTATGGGCCACATTTGCTGACAATCAGAGACACCTGTTTCTCCATTGGCCTCCAGTGATTGTTGCCCCCACCATGATGGCAGTGCTATTTATGTACGTTCTGGAACACAATGCGGTTTCTAGCTTTGTAATATCAATTTTAACCTACACTTAATTAACAAGGTCATTATTGCGCTACCTACTGCTACCCACTGACATGAAAGACCATTTATTTACTTAGCAAGTCACTACTGGACTATTGCAGGCACAGATGTTCAACAATGGCATATCCTAGCCTACTATTTGCAACAACTAAACAGTAAATGTTTTTGGACCGAAATTAGGCAATTTCCCGCAGCACACCTGATGATCTCTTACGGCACACTGGTGGAACAGTGGTTGAAAATCTCTGCTGTATCCCATGACTGTATTACTATATGTATATGTATTACTACCACATTTTGAACACGTTGCTTATCGCCTCTGTGGCGAGCGAATGGGGTACATGAATAAATACATGAGCATAATCAAGCCAGTCGTTGGAAGACTTTCTGTTGTTACAGCTGAGGCTGAATAGTTTAAAGGGTCTGGACTGACGAGTTTGTCACAAATTGTTAGTTTTGTGATACAAAAAACAACCACATTTATTTTTGCTATCACCAGTGCCATAACTGAAAAAAATAGAAATGGCTGTCATGGAATCTTTGAGCTTGGCAGATGGTAGCATGCGTTATAGACAGCTGTAAGTGTGGGAGTTAGAAGAATATTAGCTGAGAATTTGCCACCGTGCGCCTTAACCACCAGAGGCAACCGGAGAATATTTGTTAAGTAGTTTCGAGTCAGAATTCAGCTCACAATCTTGCCTTTGTTTTGTGTTTTTCTCTCTCTCTCTCTCTCTCTCTCTCTCTCTCTCTCTCTCTCTCTCTCTCTTTCTCTCTGTCTCTTCTATCCTGCAGCTGGACACACTCTTGAGTTGCTGGAGCCACTGGTCAAGTTTCAGGTGGGGCTTAAGAAGCTCAATCTCCATGAGGAGGAGCATGTGCTGCTAATGGCCATCTGCTTGTTGTCTCCTGGTGAGTTCTTACGTGTGTGTGTGTGTGTGTGTGTACGCATGCGTGTGTGTGTACGCATGCGCGTGTGTTGGTGTGTGTGTGTTAGTATAAATAATATCTGTGTGTGTGTGTGAGAGAGAGAGGGCAACCACAACCTGTGTGTGTGGGCGTGTACAGATTTACTCTGTATGTCTCAAGTACATGTTTGTGCCCGCCTGACGTCCTGTGTCGCGGTGTGCTTGCCCTTGTGGTTTCAGACCGTCCAGGAGTGCAGGACCACGCGCGTGTGGAGACCCTGCAGGACAACATGTGCGAGGTGCTGCAGGCCTACATCCGCGTCAACCACCCCGGCGGGCGCCTGCTCTACGCCAAGATGATCCAGAAGCTGGCTGACCTGCGCAGCCTCAACGAAGAGCACTCCAAGCAGTACCGCCTGCTCTCCTTCCAGCCGGAGCACAGCATGCAGCTCACACCCCTTGTTCTCGAGGTCTTCGGTGGACAGGTCACCTAGCAACCTGGTCGTCAGGGCAGCAGCCAAAGGTCGTGGAGGGGGTTTGGCGCAGTGAGGGGTGGGTAGAGGGGCGGTTGGGGGGGGGGGATGGGGGTCATTGGGGGAGGCCGAAAGGGTTGCATCACGAAGAATGGAATGAATGTATGGACAATCGCTCACAAACAACAACAACAACAACAACAGCAACAGCAGCAAAATAACACAATGGAATGAGTGCAGTTTGCAGAGTTAGAGTGTGTGTGTGTGTGTGCATGCGTGCGTGTGCATGAGAGAGAGAGAGAGAAAGAGTGTGAATGAATGAATGAGTGAGTAAGAGTATGAGTGTCCATAAAAGCAAGAAACGAATAGGAAAAGTCCACTTTTGTCAGTGGGTTGGCAGGAGGACCGGGAGCTCCTCAGTAGTTTGGGAAATCATAGTCAGGGAATTCTGTTGAAGAATGTATTTACATACCATTCATTTCATCTACACACACAAGTCACGGTTTTTATTACTCTAGCAGTATTGAATCCTATGGGTAACACTACCAACAAATGCACCTCTTTTTCTGTGCTCATCCTGGTTTTTTTTACGGATCTTATGTATTCTTTTATTTTTGGGGTTGTGTAAAGAAAACCTCTATGCTCTCTACCAAAAGCACTGTCCACTTCCACAAAAGCTGTGTCTCTCTTTCTCTCTGCCTCTCTCTCTCTCACACACTCTCCTCTCTCTTTCTCTCTACACGTCATGCCTTTTTTAGACTAACAGGGTTGCCAGCTAACGGTTTGCAGTCTTACTGAACCTCTGAAGGAAGCGTTGCTAGCTAGTGCTGATATTGCTAACCAATCAAAGATCAGTTCTCAGCCATCTTGTGGGAAATTGTTTCCGGGGTTTTCTCTCTCTGTCTCCTGTGTTGTTAATTTGCTTTTTTCTGGTGAGCCCTGGTCAGTCTATGCCTGTAGGCTTTGCTACTGTTAAAGCTCTTTTACGCTGTCCTTGGGTTCCCAAGCCTCAGCAAACGGCACTGCAATATCTCTCATTCTTAAGCTAGCCTCAATGTGTATATATATATTTACTTATACATGTGTATTATTGATAAGCTTTCTATATAGGAATAATGATCTAAATGGTAAATAACTGATAAGCTCTCAATGGCACTCTCGTCATGTGCTGTGCCTGTTGCCAACACTACATTGCCACATCTGTTGGAATCGGAACAAGCTCAGTATCCGGTTCATGCTGGTGTATCATAGCCACAAACCAAACATAAGCTGACAGTGAACAGTGAACATACAATAAATTCTAAGAATTGGTGTCAATGGATAGTAAGAGATTCCTCAGTGGTCACACGTTCTATCCAGGCAGTTTTTATTCCCGGTACAATTCCATGAATTGTGTGTGCGTGAATGTGTGTGTGTGTGTGGGGGGCGGGGGGGACCCTAGGTCTTACTAAGAACTCATTTTTAATCCACTTCTAATTTCAAATCTTCAGAAGCTTAGAATTGTTCAATTGTTTTTTTGAGTGACAATTTGTATTGTCCCCCCCCCCCCCCCCACACATGTTTTCTCTTGTTCACACCCTCCATTTGTAGCTACAGTTTCCTCTCAGCTCAAGTGTCTCCTCTGCTCTGCTGCAGTACCCATTGGGTTTGCCTTTTTCCTCTGCATACCCAATTGTTTGTTTTGTGTTGCCACCTTGTGGCAGATGTTTGTAAATACTTTTAACTCATTCATAGCTGTACATAGGGCTAACCCAATGAACTAATAGCAAGATAATCCTGGAAAATGACAAAAAAAGATATATATATATATATATATATATATATATATACACACACACACACAAATATATTATTGATATTTACTTTAAGACTTGTTTTTTTTTTTATCACGTAAAGCACTGTGCTTACAGAGCTGTATCATTATGCTGACAGTAACGTATAGCAGCACGCTTCTCTAAGCGATCCCATGCGGCCGTTCCGTGCGCTCTCGACCAGTTGCATAACACACCGTAAATCAGAGCGGCCCTTGCGTCACACACCAGTGCGCGTGCATGTGCATTCTCTCTCTCTCTCTCTCTCTCTGTGTCTTTCTCACTCGTGCGCGCTCGTTCCCTCATCTAAACGCACGGCCCAGCCTGGGCAGAGCTGAGCTGAGCTGCCGCAAAGGAACCAGCAGTGCATGCGCCAGCCACAGCGCTTGTCCAACCACCGCCCCCTCCCTCTTCACCACCACCATAGCACTTCACGCTGTCTGTCTTTAAACACGCACACACGTATACACATCACTACACGCGCGCACACACACACATATGCACACATGCACACACAAGCATACATGGCATTTCAAAGAGACGACTCGACAAAAAGGCTCAACAAGCCCAGCCTTGAGGAAAAAAAAGATCCAGGTGTGGTAGGCGCGAATGAACGCTCAAAATGGGATCTTTATCTTTAATCCCAGCTCATCAAACTTTTTTTTTTTTTTTTGAGATACGGGGCTGTAGGGACGGCCGTTCATTTTCTTCCAGTTGACTGGATTTGAGTGTGGAAAGGGAGAAGGACTTAGCTGTCAGGAGAACTCAATGCTGCTCATCGCTCGCATTTGCGACCGCTTCTAAGTATAACTTAACAGAGAAGACAGGTGGACAGGCGAATAGGAAGAATGCTGTTGTGCAAGTGCAGCATGTGAATGTGTGTGTATTTGCCCACACTGTCACCTATGTGAACACTCGCATATGTGTATATTTTACACAGCTATAGGGTATTTGTGTGTGCGCACAAATGTGTGTGTGCAAGGGAGTGGTGAAGAAAGGTTGTCGCTCCTGCGGTTTAAACTCTAACTTTGTTGTTAGAACATGCAAATGAATAATCACCTCCCTTTTTCAAGTAAGGGAAATCCAAAAAAAAAAAAAACTCTCAGGCCAGATCATTTTCCATTTTAAATTTGACAGTGTGCGTGTTTTTTTTTTTTTTTTTCCTGTCTGTCAACATTCCTGGGAAATACTCACTACTGCAAACTGGGAGGTTGCAGGAACGTGTTTGTAAAATATTTTTTTATGCAAAAAAATTATTGACAATTTTAAATGTCATTTAAAAATCATTATAACCCATTTCTGCCACAGGAGGCTGGGTTATGATTGGCTTTTCTGCTGCTCCCCCTTGCTCCTCTTCTCCATTGTGACCTCATCAGTGTTCACAGGAGAACTGGATAGGTCCATCAGCATTCTCTTTTAATCTGATAGGTCATCTGATACTAGCATGGCCGAATAAGTGGCCCTCAAATAGGCTGGATGGGTCACTCAGGAGTTGTCCAAGCAAGTGAGTGAGTTTCAGGTCATGTGGCTGGCTATGTTTTGGATGAGGCTTTTTTTTTTTTTTTAAGAAGTTTGGCCTCAGCCTTTGGTCTGGGTTTGGAAAAAGGCTGCTTTTGTAAAGTTCAGTTTGAGAACACACCTGCTTACACACATGCTCACACAGAAGGAGAAGTGAGAGTGCTGGCGAAGGACTCGTAATGCACAGACAGGTTGTAAGTATTAGATAGCACTTCATAGAACACCCCCTCTTAAACCTGGTGTTCCTCGCAGATAGATTTGATGGTTTCCTCTCATGTAAATGACACCCCACCATGATTGTTTGATAACCACATATCCATGGGTGTTACGTATTTGTGGTACAGGGTCTGAATTATGGTTTTGAAAGATGTGAGTACTTTAATCCTTTAGTTATCCTCTTGCATCCTTTTTCTCCACTTGTGTGGAATTTGCTATTTGCTAGTAATTTGCTAATTGCTAGTATTTGACAGAGACTGATAAGAGAAGTGTGTTTGTATATAAAAGATTTTGTTTTAATGTTTTAAATAGGACTTCCCAGCTTTGCATTTACTCACGTTAAAAAGAAAGCTCTTTTGCTCTTACATTCTCTTCACCTCTTGCTACCCCCCCCCCCCCCCCCCCCCCCCCCCATTTCTTATTTATCTGTCATCTGTTAATTTCTTTCTATTTCACTTTTGTCTTTCTAGCACTCAATCTTTCTCTTTCTGTGCTACTTCCATTCTTTACCTCTATCCCTGCCACCCGCCTTCCTTCACACTCTGAATTGCACAGGTTTAGCTGCTCATTGTTGTCTCAAAAGTGTTGTCGTTCGACTTGGAAACTGGAAGAAAAAAACTGAAAGTTTGAATGATGCGTTTGTGTTGTGAGGAATTGTTTTTGGATACCAGCTGAACACAACCTGGAACAGTAATCAATGTATAAAAAAAAAATTGTATTATTTTTTTATTGGTTTATTTTTTTTTTGATCTGTGAATAGTTATACATGGAGTCATCTTCTGCAACACCGCCTACAGTACATAAACACCAGCAACCTTACGATTCCTTCTTGTTTTGCAATTTATATATTTATATATATCTATATATATCTATATATATATCTATATATATCTATATATATATATATATATATATATATATCTATATATATATATATATATATATATCTATATATATATATATATATATCACACACACACATATATATATATATATATATATATATATATATATATATATATATATATATATATATATATATATATATATATATAGATATATAGATAAGCATATATATATATATATATATATATATATATATATATATATATATATATATATATATGTATATGTGTGTATAAAATAAAACAACAAACAACTCCTCTCAGTTGAAAAGTGTTCACATCATAATGATAATGTTGGTCTCTTTAGGAGTCCAAAATGGAACCATAACGAACTACCTCTCTGGTCTACAGACAAGCTTCAGCATGAAGCGTGTTTTTTTTTTTATTATTTTTTTTTCTATTATTTCTAATTCACATTGTGTATTTATTGATGTCCTGTGAAGAAAAAGCAACACACAGGCATATACAGTACCTCATAAATATATCATAAACCTGCAGAATGCCAGGCTCCACATGAAGTCTGTTCAATTTGAATTTTATTTCCAGTTCTTTTTTTTTTTTTTTTATTTTTTTTTTTTGGGTGAGCTTTAGCTTTTTTCTGTCACAAACACAGGTAGTGTCCTTATTGGGCCCTAATTGTTATATATATATATATATATATAAAAAAGCTGATGCCTGTTTCTGGTATTATCACTGGTGAGTATTACACAGTGTTGCTGCTTGGGTGGGGCCCATGATTCAGGTTTTGACTCCTCTATCAATCCAGACTGTTTGATTTGTGATTGTGGTTGTTACATTTACTTGCTGCTCGGCAAAGTTATTATTTTTTTCCTTTACTTTTTTTTTAATCTTATTTCACTCTTGACAGAAATCTTGGTTATTCTTTCTTTTTTAAGTTACCATTTAAAGGATGTAGTTAATCTTTTAAAAAGGTCAGATGAGCTGACCATCTCTCACCCCGCCCCCCCCCCCCACACACACACACACATACAAACACACCCCCTACCCCCCTCCACCCCTGAAGGCCAGGCTCCATACATCAGAATCATGTCAGAAAAGTCAATGCTGTATGACTACCGTTGTGCCTTTTCTAGAAGGTTCACATGGACATTCGCTAAATGACATGAACTCTTAACAAGTTCAAGGCAACTGGTCGTGGCGATGCCAACATAGGGTACTATTATGCATGAGCAGGCACCTATACTACTTCCCTTCCAGCCACAGAGTGGAGGCCTCTCACTCAGTAACACACCCTCTTCAGACTGGCTGACTGTGAGTGCCTGATGTACTAGAGGCCTTATGGTGGACATAACTGGCTTATCTGCTTTACCTGCCAGTCCATATACTCAACTGCTTGTGGAGGTCCAGTATACGACATTTTCTCTAGCTCTCACTCTGCCAGTACGTAACACAGGGCAAAAAAAACAAAACAAATGCATGAATCCAATCCAAAACTGACTCATTATGGGGCTGGTTTAGAGCTGGGGTGCAAAGGATTATCCAGAAGGACAGGTGTAGATACTGGTTTTTCATGGCATCTAGACTGGTAGACTGGTCCCACAGACCGGCCCAAGTACGGCCTCCAGAGGCTTGCTTGGTTATGTGGCTCTCAAAGGTCGTACTTCTGGTTCTTTGTATTTTTCCCACTGGTTTTCTGTTTTGTTTTTCTAAATACAAAAAAACCCATCTGAAGTTAGGGCATTGGTTGTGGGAGAGACGAAATGGATTCCAAACTGGATAACAACATCTCTAAACAATATGTTTAGAAAAAGAGCAAAATAAAAAATAAAATACAAAAAAACAAATCTGTAGATACAGTAGCCCTAAAGGACCAGAGTAGTATTGTCAAAAAAAGAAAACTCGAAAACCAAAACCTTCAAAAGAACGTTTAAACTTTTGATCTCGATTTAGAAAAAGCACTTGTCTTTTACTGAGGAAACAAATCTAAAGAAAAAAATCTAGTATGGATGCAGGATCCATATTCAGGCTTGCTGCCTCTTGCCTGCCAGCCAATAAGAGCATATTGCTGCAATTATTTATGTAATTATTCATTGACAAAATTTCTTTTCTTTTCTTTTTTCTTTTCAACAGAAAGGTATTGTAAATTCATGTCTCTGATATAATGTAATGATATGTTTGTCCAATGTTTTACAAATCAAATAAACCGCTGTACATAGAAATGCTCCTTGTAGGCGTCTTCCTTGGCTCCACTGTGTTGATGGAATGACTGTAATGATGCAGTACTTTCTACTAACACAAGAGGGTGCTGGTGGACCAGTGACCCTGCAGTTCTATCCTTATTATTGAAGCACAAATAACACCATCTCTGCACCCACAATATGAATTAATACTCCACAAGAGCATATACACAGTACATAAGTAGAACTATTCAAATGTCCATTGCTTCAGGTGTGATACAGACTTATTCAATAGGGAGCTTTTAAGGTTTGATTCTCTTGAGGAAAGGTAGACACCCAATACTATTGTGCATTATGAACACTGGTAGTGATGACTTACGAATAAAGGAAAAAGAACAAGGGGCTGATTTGAATTTATAGTTGGAACAGGCGATGATAAGCCTGATGTATGAAGTGGACTTTGACCCATGGTGGGCCAGACTCCTACATTTGTAGTAAGAGCCATCATTGATTCCACTTTCACATTGCCTTCTGCATGCTCTTACTTTGATATGATCATGTCACAAATGTATGCGCTAACCAATTGGTCTTGTTTTCAGCTGATGTTTATATGATAATGATTTTAGGTTTTTTGAGCAAGTGTCAGAGCTTCTTGGCCTTTCTGTTGTCTTCAGGTGATCCCCTTCAGAGTGCTGTGCATCGGACATGGTCTTACCTGAGCTAACTCAGCCTTGTAAGATCACAAACATGTGAGCCGGGAGAACTGAGGAAAGGGTTGACTACAAAAATAACCCCAAATATCTGCACCTGTCATACCAGTCATACCGGCCCCCCTGCGATATCTAATTCACTGCAGGCGTTTGCTGCAGGGGCTTCCAGATTTCCCGTCACGATGCTCTGTGGTATCTCTGGCCGTTCGAGAAAATGGGTTTATCAGCGGGTCCAGTCGCTGCCAGGGCCGTTAATAGTTGCGTCCTGGCGCCCACCGCCATGCGTGAGGGTGCAGATAAGAGGGCGGCCGTGCCACAGGGAGCGTCTTCGGCCGTTTACCCGAAAGCCCCGTGCGGCGGGGGTGCCAGATTGGCCAACTGACAGGAAAGCTCAGGTAAATTGCAACAAAGCATCCTCAGGCTTCACATAAAGTGCTGGTAATGTCTGGGCTGCTTTCTGTATGGCGCCCCCTCAGGTTACAAGGCCATTGCTGCTGCACTGTCCTGCTCTGTGCTCTCTGGCAGCGCAGCACTGCGGCCTCGGCGGTTCTGCCCTCGGCCGTTCTGCCCTCGGTCCTCCACTACGTGACCATGTGATGCGCCACCACCCCGCCCAGTCCACTGGCATGGTGCTGCATCATGAGCTGGAGCCCCCATCATAGAGCAGAAACGCAGCCGAGCAAGCGCCACCAATGAAATGGTGTCATGGCCACCCCCAGCAGCTGATGTACAGCAAAATGCAATGTCATCAGCAACACAACTGTAGCAGTTGGGTTTAATCAATTCTCTAGGTCATGCCCTAAATATTTTATAAAACTGACCTGGATTGCAGAACCTAAGCATGTAAACAATTAAACACATGCATTTTGTGTTTGTGTGTGTGTTTGTCTGTCTGTGTGTGTGTGTTTATATGTACATGCTCAAATACAGGAAAAGTGAGTTAGGAAGATAATTCTCAATGAAAGTTTAATGCCCCTGAGGTGCAAGTCCCTGTTTAGCTCACATGGCTACCAGTAGGGAGGGCACTATAGGCTTTGTGGAGGATGGGTTGGATAAAGACAGCATGTGACCATACTGGTGTGTGTGTGTGGTGGGGGGTGAGGGAGTGGGGGTGGGGCGTTACGCAGGGAGCCTGTATTAAGGGCCTCAGATAAAGAGGAACAAGCACTGGGTGGTTTTGGATGAGGTTTTGAGATCATTGTCTAACGGGCGCGGTGGCAGTCCCTCCCCCCCCTGCCCCTTTTTATTTATTTCTGTCTGTCTGGAGGGTATTAATACAATGGGCGGTGACCCCCCTCGTGCTTGCCCGCTGATACCAGCACAACGCTTGGGCATGCTGATAGGAGCCGCTCCTCTTTGAAAGTCAACTGTGCCCTCTTACCAAGAATCACCCCCATAAGAATAAGCGGGCATATCTCTGCCCTGCTGACGTACGTGTATGACGGGGTGGGGGGGACCCACCCCATGGTTCCTCACGTAGACTGCGGACGAGACAACAGCACTAGTGTCCCTGGTGCAGACAGGGCGGGAAAAGAGTAGGCTCGTGTTTATTTGGTAAAAGGGTAAATTCAAACCTTAGGTAGATTTTTGTGTCTTTGCCATGGTCATCATTCAAAATCCAGTCAGTCCAGGCGGGGATTTAAAAAAAAAAAGCAGTTTGTGTGGCCGGCAATGCCCTCCTTAATGCCATCCCCTCGCTATGCACTAGCTGCATTTAAGCAATAACATTAGTTAATTCCCCCTCTCTCTCTCTCCATCTCTCTCTCTCCCTCTTTCTCTCTCTCCATCTCTCTCTCCACACTCCTCTATTGATTCATTGTGTGCTAATCCAGCCTTTGCGATCGAGTCAGAGGGGCCTGATATAAGTCACTCCGATGTGATTAGAGTCAGGGCAGCATGTGTCCAGGAGGGGAATCTGTGGAACGTGGTTACTTACACCACCAGGCCTGTTTGTGTACCTAACTGTACGAGGCAGCCGCTCTGGGCCTAGAGGAGTAGAGATGACTAGGACTGACTCATGGAATGAGACATTCAGCGCTTCTTAGAAAAGTCCTGTCCTTATGGAATGGTATGCTGCCTGATGACATCATTTGGCTTCAAGGCTGTTTTTGTTTGTTTGTTTGTTATTTATGGTTATGATTATGGTTACGCTTTTGTCCAAAGCGACACACAAATACAAGACAATCTAAAATGTTAAATTTAACAGGGAACAAATTAAGATGTTGGTCAGACTGGACAGATAATAAGGAGAATAGCAATAATAAACAACCATGTCAGGGTCAAAGACGAGACATAACATTTTGGTGTCCCCACTTAATAAATATTAAAAAAATATTTTTATATGAGTGAACATACTTTCAATCTACACACATGTTTATTGAAACTTTTTTTCAGAAAATGCATAATTATTGAAAAAATAACCCCTGAAACCCCCAAAATGTCATTCAGCGCAACTGTCCTCCTACATCTTGAAGGATTAAAACATGAAGAAAAAACTAATTAATCTACAGTAAAACTTAACTTTGTGTGTGTGCGTGCAAGCATGTGTGCAAATCTTTTGTTGCAAAAACATCTTTATCACAGACGATACATTATCATTAGAGACACTGTACATTATATATGTCCTACAGCCCTTTAGTTCTCTCAGTAGTAGAGTGTAATAACTTAACACATTTTCAGGTTTTCAGCCAAAGTGCTTTTCCAAGGGGTCCACTATCCACATAATGATGAGATCAAAGCCCTCTCAGCTGGGCCTGTGGGGTGGGAGCTGCTAAGGGAAGGAGCGCCCATTTGGGAGGAACTCTACGGTACCTGTACAATAATTGCGTAGCCTGAATCGGATATTGCCATAACAGAGGAATCCAGTCTGGAGATTGCATTACTCTTCACTCACTCTTCCCCTGTCTCCCTGTGAGCTCTTTTCCCTACTGTACCTCCCCAACATTATCCATCCCCTTATACACACGCACACACACACACACACACCCACTGCCCCACATTGTTCCAAAGAAAGGAAAGAAAAACAGCCCAGACTTCCTCCTTACAGCGGTCTTACTTTCCAAGTTGGACTTGGAGGCGGAGAGAAGAAGGAAAAGGATGCTGTGTGTGTGTGTGTGTGTGTGTGTGTGTGTGTGTGTGTGTGTGTGTGTGTGTCTGCGTGTGTGCGTGCGTGTGCATGTGCGTGTGTGTGTGTGTGTGTGTGTGTGTGTGTGTGTGTGTGTGTGTGGTGCGTGTGTGCGTGTTTCAATTTATTATGCATGTCTGAGTATGAATTGGGATGTGTTGGTGTGAGAAAGTTAATGTGTTTGTGTTGATGTAACAGTCTAGTGGCTTTTGTGTGCTTAGCTGTGTGTGTGTGTGTGTGTGTGTGTGTGTGCTTAGCTGTGTGTGTGTGTGTGTGTGTGTGTGTGTGTGTGTGTGTGTGTGTGTGTGTGTGTGCTCTCCTTGTTATGTGTGTCCAAGCACTGTGTGGGTGGAGATCTGTGTAGGCGACTAATGCTAGAAAGACAACAGTTACAGCCAAAATATTTCCTGAATCTTTTTTTTCTTTTTTGCCCTTTTGCCCTTTTCCAGTATCAACAAGCTCAGTCATCACTGGGCCCAAACCTATTTGGACCAAAGTCTGGCCTCATGCCCAGAGTAATGACTGATCTAAGTAACTGTTTGTGTGCGTGAAGATAACTTTAACTTGCTGTGTGTGTCTGTATGTGTGTGTGTGTGTGTGTGTGTGTGTGTGTGTGTGTGTGTGTGTGTGTGTGTGTGTGTGTGTGTGTGTGAGAGAGAGAGTGAGGGGGAGAACGGGAGAGTTTGTCTGAGCTGTTGATATTGTTTAGGTCTTATCCCACTACAAATTGCTCCCTTCTCTTTCAAGACAACATTTTATTCAATCAATAGATAATAATGTAAATAAGTAAAGATAAAAACAAGCAAACAACAATATGCTTAACCCATTTAAGCCCATTTTTTTCCCAGACATGCAAATATGCAAATCATGTGTTATTAGCAACCCTTTGAAGTAATCAATAATCTTTTTTTTTTTTTAAATGTAGAAAAGTAGATGAAAAAGTGAGTTTTATTACCGGTCACAATTGTATGCGGATAATATGCGTATACTCAATTAAAGGTTGCTCAAATTGCTTTTTTGTTAAAATAAAGGTATTCTGACAGGAATTAACACTGAGACCAATGGCAATAATAAATATGCATAAATATACAACAAAAATATGTAAACATTGTTTATTTACCAGGAGCTTCGGCTCGTTAAAATTGAATTGAAATTGTATGTCTGTGCGTGTGTGTGTGTCTGCATGTAGTTGTGAGAGTTAGTGTATGGTCTGTGTGTGTGTATCTGCATGGGGTGTGAGAGTTAGTGTGCATATTGTGTGTGTGTGTGTGTGTGTGTGTGTGTGTGTGTGCATATATATATATGCACTTTCAAAACAATTTCAGAAATCTACCATTTGTGCAACATCACAACTGTCACACCAAACCGATTTATTGATGTGTGTTTAATATCTTTGTCAACATTACCATAGATGTTTGGTTTGATGTACCAATGTGTTTTAATTTATTTTCATTTGTCTCTGTGCTGTAACACAACATGCCTCTAGAGAACATTAAAGTTTTCTAAGTCTAAGTTAAGCAGAACATTTTATGGTATATTTTTCCTTTAATATTCCATCATAGAGGCATATAATTAAGAAGAATTGACCATCTTTGAGTATATTTCAGGGGTTAATAATATTATCACAGGCACATTATTGCTGTTTTCCTGTTTTGCTACATTTTCATTGTCTTCCACACTTAAGCCAAGGGCTTGTTTGGTGGCTCATATCCTGAGGTCATCAGCCTCATTATGCAGTAAAATGCAGTCTTGGTCCCAGTTCAACTATTTTCTCCACTTATATCTGAAGCACATGTCAAGATTTCTTTGAAACTAACATGAGTGCCGACAACAGTGGGGAAATCATCTGATTTCTGTTTGCATCTGATCAGATGTTATCAGCGTCCCAGTAGAACTATAAATATTTTTACAAATATTTTTCTGTTAGACAACAGAAAAAAATAAAGAGGAGAATTTAAGTGGAATTGAGGTGAATTGTGCTCACAGCTCGCCGATGTCAAGCTTGTGTTTTTAAGCAACACCCAGGCCTCTTCACACGGATATCTTTTCTGTTTTTCAGTGGAGGAAAAAAAAAGGCCCTGTGTGCTGCCTGTGTCTGGGGTCTGAAAGTTAAATGTCAGACGCCCCCACGTGATGCGTGTGGTTGAATGTTACAGTGACGCCTTCAACTACAAGGCTGAGTTTGAGGAGGGAAGGGGGGGGGGGGGTGCTGTTCTGAGGAGGAAGAGGATTTGGAGAAGCAGAAGAGAGGAAGGTTTAACTGAATCATTCCAAATGAATTCTTTCAATATTCATTCCCACATGGGACATTTAGAGAGAGTGCACTTACTGTGTAGACTGATCAGGCCTCTCTTGGAGAGTATTAGAGACGGTCGAACGTCATATTAGCTGAGCGGATTTAGCAGACCACACAGGGCTCGCTTGTCTTTCCATCTCAGCTCTCTAACTTAGTTTGTATCAGAATGTTCTGATACAAAACTGAGCCGCACTGGCCCAAACTTAACAAGGCCACACTGAGGTTCACACTGAAATAACAACAATCACACAGATTCACTCAGTGTTTGGTTTAGTTGAAAAAACGTTTTTTATTTTGTTGAGAATTTTGGAAACAAAATTACGTTAAAGTGACAAGTTATATAGCTGCCGGAGAAAGAAAATATTTTTTTGAGAGCGTCCAGCGAAGGAAAAGCAATAGGTTGGAAGAGAATGGAAACAGGCTGATTGAAAAGCTAACAAAATAGACTTTCAGCCAGTCAGAATTACAGTTTTGAATTCAGTGCAGACAATTTCAAATGAGGTGACAGAAAGAAATGATAATAAATAACTTTAACAAAATTCACCATTCACCATTCATCGTATCAATGCAGAATATCATAATAAATGACGTAATATATTAGGTACATTTTCAAAAGAAGGTCCAAAGATAGAGCACTTTCAATATCTTTATGATATTAAATATTCAATGTCTTTTCTTTCATTAGTTCACCCATCTGTGATGTACAAAAGCTATTTGTGCTATTATTATAGTTTGTATTTAACATCATTAATTTGTATACTTATTCATTTTTATTATAGTTTGTATTTAACATCATTCATTTGTAAACTTATTCATTTTTAACTCGAATTTCTTTCAAATCAAGCATTGAATTATTGAACATAACGTATGTAAAACAATATGTAATGGCAATGTCTCCAACCTCACGCCATGTTCATGGTAAGGACATAATATTGTGACAACTATGTAAACAGTTCAATAGTAGAAGGTTTTTGGTGCTTTCACATTCATTTGCATGTTTTTACTGTCATTTGCTTTATGATCTATACAGTACAGTATATGCTTAGACTTTCCAGTCATACCTACACTCATATGCATAACATGTTTGGCACATTGTGTCCGGGGAGTATATCTGAGCTGAATTAAGGGTTGGTGACAGAGGCTTATGACTTAAACTAGGACACTGCAAAAGCACCTTCTAGTGATCTGAACCACAGACTCTGAACGTGTGGCTCTTGTACGATGAAAACGTTTAAGAAGTGTTTGTGGCCACATGCTAGCGCCGATTCACTGGTCGCCGTGCCAGATAGAAGGACCCTCACCCTCAACAGCAGCTAATGTACTGAGATGAGTAGTCACTCTGTGGGCTACCCTGCCCACCTGTGTGTGTGTGTGTGTGTGTGTGTGTGTGTGTGTGTGTGTGTGTTCATTAAACAAACCAGAGTGTGCTTTTCCTCTAAAGCAGCTGACCACTGTTTTATAGACTCATCAGAGAGAGAGATAGAGAGAGAGAAAGACAGACAGAGAGGGAGAGAGGGAGAGACAAATACAGCGGCATGATGCATCAAACACGAGGCTGTTTCTGAGAAAAACCACAGAGACCCACCATCACAGCTGTGGACCAGGACACCTGTACGCGTCTTGTAGAGTCTACACACACACAGTGCACGCAGGCAGAGAACACCGGAGAGAAAGCAAGAGAGTGAAAGAGAGAAAGCAAGAAACAGACAGAGAGAAAGAAAAGGAAAGAGAGATTTTAAAAGCCTGTGGCCACACTGTGACCTAGTTAAAGGAGTGTGTGCAAGTGTGTTAGAGGAGTGAAAAAGACCAGTAAACCTGCGATGAAGAGATAGATGCAGATGTACCTGTAGTGAAGAGGAGTCAAACCACCCCAGAGCCTTCACTGTAACACCCATTAACAACACAGAGGAACCTAGAGACAGACAGAGAGAGAGAACCTAGAGACAGACTCAGAACTTAAAGACAGACAGAGAGAGAACCTAGGGACAGACTCAGAACCTAAAGACAGAGAGAGAACCTAGGGACAGACTCAGAATCTAAAGACAGACAGAGAGAGAACCTAGAGACAGACAGAGACAGAACCTAGGGACAGACTCAGAACCTAAAGACAGACAGAGAGAGAACCTAGAGACAGACAGAGAGAGAGAGAGAGAGAGAGAGAGAGAGAGAAAGTTATGCAGTGATGGACAGAAAGGGAAAGAGAGACCTAGAGAGAGAAAGAGGGAGAGTGTGAGTGAGATCAGTGTGTTTCTGGGGAATGGGAGAGCTAGCTGATGGGCTGGTTTTCACTTGTCCTTTGTCTAGTGGGGTGTGAGGTTAGGGCAGTACACACAGTTTTGGGGACCCCATCCAGATTAGGGACTCATCAACAACTCCCCCAGAACTCCCAAGCCAAACGCACTCTTATCAGGCGGTCCAGCTCAAACTGTCCGTTTGCAGGGAACTCAGAAGGCCCTGTTACCCTAGATGAACTTAACCTGAACTCACTGTGAACTGTTGCACTACATTCAGCTTGGGTGTCAGTGAGCTGTAAGGTTAAATGAGCATGACAATATAAACTGTTTCTTCTCCTCATGGTTAACTGCACAAGCAAGTAATATTGGAACTGTCAATAGCGTATTATTTCAGCATTCCTCGTGATTAGACAGTCTTTCTACCATAGAGAACTCAGCGAAGACTAATGAACATGGTCTCAATAATTTGTGGTAATTATGGCTACTATTATTATAAGGTCACCTAATAGAAATTACTTTTCCTCAACCATGAAAACGTGAGGAAGTAATCTGTTGAACGTTTTATGAGGGGCTATTAATTCTACGCGCTGGCAGAATTTCGTATACAGTACAACATTTTTTCCTGTTTACGTAATGAGCATGCAATTCAGCGAATGAATAAATGAATGAACAA